>NW_027526203.1:398439460-398923028 GCF_048455015.1 Haemaphysalis longicornis
TTCATTGCTGTACACAGTATAAAATTTCAGTGGATACCGAAGCGGCCTGTATATAGGTCTGCTTAATCGAACGTGTTGCACGGTATTGTTTACAAAAATTGAAGCTCCTGCCACCGCGCACCTCTCTGTGTTAACTGGGTCTGGAACAAACGGATATGGTGTGACCCGCAAAATAACCGCCGCTTTCTTGAATACGACTGACACAGAGCTAAAATCAAGATTTCCAAGACAGCTCCCTCGTAACCTGCAAACTCTAGACCATCGCCTACGGGCAAATGCAGAGTACACAAACAAGTTAGTCCTTCCACTTCGAACTAACGACAAATTCCTCCTGCGGCAATTTCTATTTTGTGAAATCTGTTATATCTTTTACCCATATTCAAAAAATTACGTGTTAGCCCCTCATCGTATGAGAAGCACACGACACTTTGTTTTTGGCCTCTCTTTAGGGCCTTTTATTCCCCAGTCCTTAGTAGAGAACCCTATAGGTAGTTGTAAATGCAGGCAAAGCACTGTTTCACTTTTTTTTTAAATAAAGAGCAAGATTCTCTCATTCTCTATTTCGGAAGTCCAGCACAGCGTTACATAACCACATAGTAGCACATGGGGTTTATTGGACACAGGTATATTTGACAACACTTTATAAAACGGCTACTCAAACTGAATCTTTTCAGAAGATAACAATTTCAATAAATAAATAAATAAATAAATAAATAAATAAATAAATAAATAAATAAATAAATAAATAAATAAATAAATTTCATCGATCAATGACTCATTCAATCACTCACTCGGTAAATTAGTGAACAAATACTTAGAGAGTCCACTTCTAGAAATCTGTGGACATATTCGGCTTTCGGCCTGCGTTCGTAGTGTAACGCCTGCAGCACAGCGTTACACTCCCACAGTGTACAACATACCACAACGTGTCTCATTCACACACGTTAAAGATCCATTACAACCCACTTAGTGACGCAAATGAACCTAAGTAGGCCTGCTTGCGCACCAATAGAATAAATCTGCACCATATCGTACCGTAATTTTTAAGTGTGTTTATATAAAAATATAAATAATGGAAGCTCCAGCCTTGCTACAGCCCATAATTTATATTGGCCCACAAGAAAACTATCAGTTCGATGGCGGGGCACTGGGTGGAAACAAGCGAGTTAATGAAGAAAGTGAGTTATTAAAAATGTGGAATGAAATAAATCGGCACGCTTTTTATCCATTCTCTTATGCTCTCGTATTTTTCTCGAACTAATGCTTTGTTAGCATCACCTTGTTTAGACCAGCATCATTTTAGAGATGGTCTGATTGCCGATTTACAAGGCATAGAGTTCTCAGGTTCATGTAAACACGTGTTTAGGCTTACAGTGAAATAAACTAAATGACGTATTTCGTCTTGGTTTTTGTCCGGTTCAATTTATACTGGTGTTTCCTAGTGGTTGTGTTCTAACTTTAAATTAAGAATAAAAGTTAACTTTACAGGCTCTTGAAAGTTACATGTTAGATCGTGCACGTATTTAAAGACTGCTGTTTTGGTACTCCGCACGCTTAGTGGCTGTTTTTCATGTAACTTTGCCTAAATATATTTATGTTGGAATCAGCCGATGACGATAACAGTGGCTAAGGCATCTGGCAGCTGAGCACGTGGATAAGGGTTCGATCTCGTCGTGTTTTTACCTTTATTTCAGAGCGTTTTTCTTGTTGTTTCTGTTGCTGCCGCTTATCTACGAATCGAACTTCCTGTGCTAAAATTTGTTGTGCAGCGGACTGCGCCCGTTTGCAGTCTGCTCCATGCAGCGCGCACAACATTGAAATCAGGCTATAAATGCCATTTGCGTAATAAGTATGACAGTGAGAGACTTTTTAGCGCGACCTCGCTACGATTTTTCTCTATTATTAATTTGCAGCAAGATACCGAAGGAGCAGGATACATTTAGCATCAAACTAGCTTTTTATGAATATTCACGAATCCATACTTATGAAGGGAATTGCAGAAAGTCTTCTTTCAGTAAGCTTATCCGCAAGAAGACATAGCCATTAGCCGCGTATCTACTGGATTGGCTGTTTACGCCGAAATGCGAGAGCATCAGTGAAGCTCCCTTTTCTTCCGTTTATAGCCTCGTGGTGATTTCGAAGCGCTGTTCCACAGAGTGTGTCGCGCCAAAGCTCAGCATTAATTGCTTCCTTTCACGCTGGAGCGGTTCTCGTTTCGTGAAGGAACCTTTCATGTATGCCTTGCGCAACAGCTATAATCTGCCTTTGTTAATGCTGCGCTGCATTCTTGGGGTCCTCTGTTGTTCATGGCTCCTTTGAGAATCTTTCAAACCTTTTTTTTTTTTTTGCAGCGGAAGAGCACTGTTTTTCACGGAGGCTTAGTGCATTTTCAAAGATATTCGAAAGCTCTTGGTCCTGTCGCAAGATCTCCGGTTTATTTTTTACTCACGTAAAATGCCTCCATGGACACAGGTGTATAAGTATAGCGAGCTATATCCAGTAGCCCGGAATCCCAAATTTACAGGGCCTCTTTAAATGCCTTACACACCCTTGACCCTGACACGATCACTTATGAAGGCAGATTATACATACTACATCACTACAGGAAGGTTAGCTTCGATTGTGTGTTTTCATGCGTGCGGAGGCCACCGTTAAAGGCGTAGCGCGAATTAGGTGTCCGAGACTCGATAAAGTACAAGGCGACACTGGTGCGTATGCATAGCAAGTCGTGTGACTTCAATGCATTACTTAACGTCCCAACGTCCTTCACATACCTTCTCACTCAGCAGACGGGGAAAGTCTTCTCTCTTATTCCCACTTTTTTGTTCCCATGCCAATGGACGAGAAAAAGAAAAGGCATATGCACGCACTCCCACTCATGCTCGGCAGAGAAACTACGTACATAGTTTTCAAATTTTCGTATACCTCCAGTTTAAAACTTACACTGCAACCGTGCAGTTTGTATTTCTTTTTAATGTTACAGAATACAGTGGTCTTGTACATTACATAAAAGTTCCAATTTTTTTTTTACATTTTCATTATTATTATCATTATCATCAACAACAACAGCCCACTTATGTCCACTGCAGGATGAAGACCTCTCACATTGACCTCCAACCTCTCCTGTACTGCACTGCTGGAGTCCATTATTTGACCCAGAATTTCCTTATTTCTTCCCTCCATCGAGTTAGTGGTCTTCCCCTTCATTTAGACCCGTCTCTCGGTATGAATCTGCTACCCTAATGGCCCACACTTCGTTTTACTAGATGACCAGCCCAAGTTAATTCATTGTTCTTCATTTCAACTATATGTCCTATTTGAGTTTGCTCCCTGATCTAGGATGCTCGTTTGCTGTTCCGAAGTGATACTCCTATCATTCTTCGTTCCATGACCCGTTGAGCCTACTCTTCGTTTGAAGGATAGGGGTAGCTTCCTTATCATTATCTGAGAGTGTTTGCCGAGTGCACCCCAACCCATACCTGTACTGCACCGGATTTCTCTCTCGTGGTTGGGGTCAGCTCTGAAAACCTGTCCAAGATATTTACAATCTTCTACCTGATGTAGCGTTTCGTTACATATGCTGAAGTTGGCTTTTACGGCAGGTTTATTCATCACTACTTTAGATTTATTCATATTTATTTTTAGCCTCACGTCCCTGCTTTCTGGTTGTAGTTCCTCAAGCATTTTTTTTTCAAGTGTTCTGCAGACTCACATAGCAAGAAAAGATTCTTTGCAAACATCAGATGGCTCGAGTATCTCCGTTTATCCGTAATCCCGTGTTTTCGCAGTCAAGCTTCCTGATACCTCCTCCAGACATGCTGTGAATACCTTTGGCGAAATGATATCTCCCTGTCGTACGCCATTTCAGATCAGGAATTTGTCGCTGTGTTGGTGAAGCATTATCCTGCCTTGAAGCATTATCATGACATTATCCTTTACGTACATATGTCGTCTTATATAGGTCTCCTATATTGTTTAGGCTTTTAATGCTTCCAGCACTGCTTCGGTATGTACTGAATCAAACGCTTTTTCATAGTCTATTAATGTAATGGAAAGATTTGACGACATGGATGAGATCCATTGTTGAGTACCCTTCCCAAACCCAGCCTGCTCTCTGGGTCGTTGGGAGTCTAGGCCACTTATACGACTAACTATTACTTTGGTAAACTGCTTGTATAAAAGTGAGAGTAGGCTGATGAGTATGTAATTTTTAAGGTCGCTGTTATCGCTCTTTTGGTTAATCACAATTATGTTGGCGCTTTTTCAGGTTATTGTCCCTTTAGAGTCCTTAGGAATTTTGAAAATAGTGCAGCAAGATTTTCTAGTACAATATCTCCTCCCACCTTTAAAAGATCCGGGGTCATGCCGTCGTCACCTGCAGCTTTTTCTCTTTTCATGACATTGAGAGCCTTTTCTACGTCGTCTTTAGGTACTGATGTGACATCGCAAGCTGAGCTTGTACGCTCTGTAGGTGCACGTCGCTGTCGTATAGCCTGGTGCAGAATCGTTCTGCTACTTTTGTTATCTCGCCCATACTGTGCGTAATGTTACGATGCTCGTCTCTGTGTGCGCATACTTTACATTTTTTACTTGTAACAAAAGCATTTTTTACAGCGAAGCTCAATGTGCCTGAGATGGCATGATTTTTCGTATCACGCTTTGCGCAAGAAGTGTGTCCTGCTCGTGCCTGTGGGCTTTCCGCATGCACTCGGGGTACGATCTTCATCGGTCATAACCGCACTACGCCGCTGTTTTCCCTGCCGCTCCTGTTCCATTTCTTGCTTCTTTTGAGCGTGCTTCTCTTAGCTATACACTTTTTGGCAAAGGGTATATGGTAGATAATATCGTATTAGTTTACACTCTGAAAGTGTCATCAGACGAGGTATGGGAAGACATCTAACTTCAATGCTGCGCCAGTTCGCCTGCTTCATATGTGTAACCGCGTTCAATCAATGTTTTCTTTAGATTTCGTTTTTGTTGTGTTTGGTGCCGCTCGCGACAGCTCGAGGCAGTCGTTTCCTTGGCCCTTTGTTTTTTGTTCACGGCAATTTATTGTTTTTGGAACTAGTGACGATTTCTAAAAAAATTGAAATTATTGGGGTTTAACGCGCCGAAGCTACACCTGCTATGAGGCGAAGCTGTAGTGGAGGGCTGCAGAATAATTGTGACCACCTGGGGTTCTTTGGGGAAGATGCGCAGGTGTGACCGGTGACGGAGCTTTCCGGAGCGACTGGCTACTGATTCTATGTCAAGCTTGTTTACCCGAGCTGCTAACGTCTCTACTTGCTGTATGATAGGACGTTCCCGGTCCGATCAGCAATGACGTGGTTGCATGTTGCACGCTCATGCGCAGGTTCCTAAAGTATACGCGGCTTTGGTGACCGCTTTGTCGGCCTTCCTGCAAACCAGAGACATTGGACTGTTAAAAGGGTGCTCCATTCCATAGTTAACACACCCGTGGTTTCTAGTGAGCACCTTGGTCTGGCTATGGCAGCTGTAGTCTCCGCTAAAAGCAGCGGTGCGTTGCTTGTCGGTATGGGGTAAGACAGCTGTGTTGTCCCGATGGCGAATCATGCAACGTGAAATTGCCCCTTCAGATGATGATGCATGCAGCGGTACTCGCCTTGGTGGTACAGCAGTGTGCGGGGAATGCGACTGTCATGAAAGGCGATGAGGGCAGTTTCCGTACTCCCCAACGTCCCTGCATTAAGCATCGTCATGACTCGGGAATTATGTTGAGTTTAAGATCTTAGGACGAGATGCCAGCCCGGATATGGTGGATGACAACTTTTGCAGAATTTCTCCGGAAGCAAAATTTACGTGCACACTTTGCGTGCTCGATCTTGGAAGATGACTTGGTTGATCTTTAAGATTTTGGTCATAGCGGTTTCTCTGTTGTTTTGATGATGACAATGTTTTTCTAGGTCCTGAATGTAGCGGCAGGTGGCCTGGGCGTCCGCTTTTGTCGTATGGGCAACACGTTGCATCGCAGTCATGATCTTGGGTGGCCTAGACTCGATGCGTGTGAACCCATGTTTGGGGTGTAGGATGAGCATGGAGGTTATAAATTAGTCGCTTTATTGCTTGAGCGCGGCTTCGGGCCAGCTGTCTTCGCTGAAGACATGTTTCATGCTTTTGGCGCGATATATGCCATCAATCGGAGTTGGAAAAGTGATGCTCGCCTCTTTTAGGCTCCGCGCTGCGGCAGAAATGCAAGGGGGCGATGGGAGGCGCCTTTTGGCGTTTGAGAGGAAGTGTGGGCGAGCGTGCGCGTGCGTGTGCGTGTTGGTGCGTGTGGGCGCGTGCACGCGCACGCACCCGTGCAAACACGCATACACACACGCGCGCGCGCGCACTCCCGCACGCACGCACACACTTCCTCTCAAACGCCAAAAGGCGCCTCCTACCCCCCCGCCCTTGCACACACATGCACAAAGGACCCAAATATGCAAATGAAGGTCACGTTTCGAACACAGGGGCCTGTACAGCAACCCTGCACTCTGGTCCCAAGCCAGGAGAAATCAATCCCTGCACCTTCATTGATTTTCCCGGCGTCTGTAATCACGGCATTGCACGTACGCCTACAACATGCGACACGGAGGTTCAGTGTCACCCTGCACACGTACATCAGCCATCAGACAGAGGCTCCTCGCACAATGAATTTTCGAGAAGAAAGAAAACAAGAACGAATGCCCGCTCTGGAAACTGAGAATTGGAATTCTGCGCGTTCTATTTAAAGCCTATGGCGGTCATGTAAAAGGAGTAAAACATAATGCAAATGCGACTAAAGCAACAAAACACGCAGATCGTCGCCTGTAAATATGCGCTCTGCAGGAGGTAGACGGTAATCGCCGTAATCCCGCCAAACAAGACCGAGGGGTCTTGTTTTTCAACCTTGGCCACTGAAAATCTCCAGGCAGCATCTTCTTATCCTTTTACGGCGAGCAGCGCTTTCGCTACAATGCGGAAATAAAAAACAAGCTAGGTGGATGGCCAAATTCTTCAGACCAAAACGTATTGAACAAACCAAAATATTTCATCGCCCACAATAGCTGGTTTTGACGCTTCTGAGCCAAAGCTAATTTCGGAGAAATACGGGCAATGCGAGCCAGCACTGTACGGCTACGCGCTGTCACTTTCCTGTAGGTTACAAATGTTTGTAAAATATGCACCAGGAAGCTCCCTGGCCATTTTATGGGTGCGGACATCGTTCACTGAGTTGGTGCAAGTGTTTAGCGGCGTTGAATTGCAGTTTGTTGCATGCGCACTCAACATGTGCCCCGGTAAGCGGCTCAGATCTCCCCAAAAGGCACCCTAGATGGGCGTCATTTCAAAATGAATACAAAACCGGACTTGCGCGTTGTCAGCTATACACGCACGGGCACTGACTGGGACAGAAGAGCAGTGATGTTTTGTGCGGTAATTTTCCCCTATTCGGGGGAAATTATGCCGTAATTTTGGCCAAAAGGGAAAAAGGGAATCTAATAGATGCAGGGAATTTTAGGAGTCGAGGAGTAAAAAGGAAAAATAATGTCAGTAAACCGGACCTCGCATCATTTATTACTTTGTTTTCTTTTAGTAAAATGTTCTCTTTACGCTTCGTCGGATTTATGTTCAAATATCTGCAGTAATGTTCCCTCAAGCCACAAGGTTCCAAGGCCGCTTACAATCCAGTTCATAAAACAGGAGGGGGCATAGAGGAAGGAATTTCTTGTGAGAACAAGCTAGTAAAGCGTGAAGCGGCGGTGGGTGAAGGGCTGGAGGCTGTTCACATCTCTTCGTTCGCAATAAACAACAAATTGGCGCAGCTTGCGCTAGTGCTGCGAGGCTGGAGAAACAGCAGAGCTGGCGGCCCCTCTCCCTTCGTCGGAGACCCGGCTGTTGCATCATCATCCTCAGCGGATGCAGCCGACCACTATAGCTATGTCCCCTTTAGGACGAAGGCCTCTCCCAACGACCTCCAATCACTCCTGTTCCGCGCCGCCAGAATTCATTTTTTTGCCTCCTAATTTCCTTATTTCGTCCCGCCATCAATTGACCTTCCTCTTTTTGTAGACCCATCTCTCCGTGTCCACTCTGCCACCCTGGTAGTCCACCGATCGTCATTTCGCCTAATTATGTGGCCAGCCCAAGTGCATTCCTTATTTTACCTGTGATATCTTGTACTCTAATTTGTTCTCTGATCGAGGAAGCTCGTTTCCTGTCTCTAAGTTGTTACTCCGACCGTTATTCATTCCATGGCCCGTTCAGCCGACCTAAGTTTGCTTTCAGGATTCAACAGCGGAGCTGTTGTACAGCATGCGGTCCACTGTTACAGGGAAACGGCGAGCGCGTGGCCGCGGCAACGCCGAAAAGTGGCGAGAATCGCAGACAGCCGGCACATGCGCACTGACCACTCCAGGTGGGAGAAGCCGCTCTGCCGTCTGCTCCGGCGCTCCGCCGTGCCGCTCAGATCCTTCGAGTGCAATTCCCCAGCTATCGCAAGCTGAGCGGCGCATCGGAACGCCGGAGCAGACGGCACAGCGGCTTCTCCCACCTCATCCCCGACAAGGACTCAACCTAGTCCTCGCAGGACTACGCCGCCGCCTAGGAAGGCACGACAGGCAACCTAAAGGTTCCCTGAACCAAGGGGACCTATAGTGGGAAAATATATATAGAATAAAGATTTCATTTATTAATTCATTCCCGCATCATGCCGTCAGTGCGCATGTGCCGGCAGTCTCCGATTCTCGCCACTTTTCGGCGGCGGCGCTTCGCGGAGCGCAGCGGCCACGCGCTCGCCGTTTCCTTTAACAGTGGGCCGCACTGTACCAGCCGTACGTTTGGTGTTGCTGGAAGAAATGCCAAGAAAATGCGGAGCGCTCGTGATCGCGTGCCTCGCGGCAACCACGAACTCCCCCGGCTCGCGCAGTGGCTTTTTGCGATAGAAAAAAAAAAAGAACTCCAGCGCTGTCATCAAGCGCTACCGCGCATGTAATGCTTGGCATGAGGAACATGACGATATCGATGCATATGACGATGGCTACTGGCCCAGTGCAAAGCAACGACGGAACATGTAAATAAACAATTTCAAACTTATACAAATGTGTGGTGATGTGTCTTTCAGTGCTCACGTACAAAGAAATCCTGCAGCTTCGCTATGGTTCAAGCATTGCGCAACTTAGTGCAAGCTTCGCCAGTTGAGCTGGTGGAAGTCTCCAATGCTTAGGATGACTTTGCATCCACCACTCGCCGCGAAGAAGACGACGACCTCTTCGATGCATATGACGACGGTTACTAGCACCGCAACTATGCGAATAAGCAATGATACTGCAAGTTAACTATGTGTCCGGCAAATGCTCACCTGCAACAGCCGCACCATTCAAGTCTTGCGCGTGAGCGCAAGCTTCCCCGGATTTTTTTGAGTAACACGCCAAGTTGCCGCTCCATATGTCATTACCTCACATTTATCTCTGAACTTTCCGCTGAAAGTTCTGCATGACTGGCGAGAACAGGAACCTATGTAAAGATCGATCAGCTGTAGAAAGAGAACGCAGGGAATTTTGAAACGATTTCTTGAGAAACCTGTGCGGAAAAAGTGCTAGAAATATGTAATTTCTGAACCAAGAAATGGGAATTTTTCTCCACAGTGCGGAAGATCACGGCCGGAGAGCCGTTGCTAGGTCCATCAGTAAGCGCGTTCGGAGCTTGCAACTCGTGGACCTCTTTCTAAACATGACCGTGAGGAGCTTTTACGACGTTCGCATCACTAATTTGTGATTGAATGATTGATTGATTGTAGGGCTTAACGCGCCGACGCAACACAGGCTATAGGCCACGCCGTAGTGGAGGGCTCAGGATTAATTTTGGCCACCTGGGGATCTTTAACGTGCGCCGAAATCTCGAACACACGGGCGTTTTTGCTTTTCGCCTCCATAAGAAAAGCGGCCGCCACGGCCGGGAATCGAACCCGCGCCCTCGTGCTCAGCGGCACAACGCCTTAGCCACTGAGCCACCCCGGCGGGTATCACTAATAAGTAGGTTCACACGACTCATTTCTATATACCGTGGCACCCTGTACTTGTTTAAAGTAAGGAAAGATAGATAACAATCCTCAGTAGGGGCTATGACGTCCCTACGTGCATGAATTACTTAGTGAACGTAATGTACTATCAAAGCATCAGCATGGATTCGGCAGAGGGTTGTCTGCTGTTACACAGTTAGTTAGAATTGTGCATGAATTTCTGCGTTTGCTTGATGTGCCATAACAAGTTGGTGTATTGTTTCTATATGTTTGTAAAGCATTTGATAAAGTGCCACACGAGAACTGGTTACACCACATATTACAGAGTTTAAGGTTACAGGGGAAAATCGTTCAATGGATTCGGGATAATCTTCAAAATGGGCATCAGTATGTAGAAATAATTCCTGGTCAACTGTTCTTCGTGATTCTTCTGGCGTCACACAGGGAATTCTGCTAATGCCACTTTTGTTTTTAATTTACGTTAATAACTTAGCTCCTAGTATTCCTGAAAACGTGTCTGTACGTTTCTTTGCAGGGGGTTGTTTGTGTTAAACAAACTTTATCACCCCCTAATGATGTGAAATTACAATAAGCACTTATCGCTGTCGACTACCGGTGTCAGAAATAGGGCATGTAGCTAAACAATAAGAAACTGTGCTACTGCCTATCACGAGGAAAATAAATCCTAGTCAATTTGACTATTCTCTAGGAGACAGTGTCATAAGTGTAGATAAATATAAGTATTTGGGTGTCACTCGCACAAGCAAGTTAACTTGGTCAATACACACATGTGGCATCATCACATTTGCATTACGTAAACTATGGTTTATAAAAAGAAAGCTGAAATCTGCACCCACACACACACACACTAAGATTTTAGCCTATAATACCTGTGTGCATTCAAAGCTTGAGTATGCTCACTTATTTGGGAGTCCTTTACAAAGAAAGATGTCATGCACCTGGACTGTATAACAGAAAAGCAATAAGGTTTATTTTTGGCAAATATCGTATGCTTGATCGCCCACAAGCCTAATGAAACTTAAGGCCATTTCTACTTTAGAAGCTCGCAGAAAGTTCAGTCGCCTTTTTTTCTTTACAGCTGTAAGAATCGTAATGTAAAACTAGATTCCCATGACAGCGTTAAACCCCTATCAACACGACGTACCCGTCATGGTAATGAATATTGGCTATCCCAGAATTTTGCCCGATCGAGTGCATTCAGATTTAGTTTTCTTTCCCTTGAACTGTGGAAGATTGGAATTCACTGCCCTCTGAATTTTTTCATTATAATAGTTTTCTCGATGACTTGTAGCGTCACCGCCTTTCTTAACTTTTATGTTTCTGCTTTATTGTTGTTTCTTGTTATGTACAATTATGGTTGATGTACCCACTCCTGCTTGGGCTAGTGCATTATTCTGCAGTATTGTGAAATAAATAAATAACAATTCGCACGCAATAAATCTCCTGTGAAGCTGGGTGAGCTGCTTCGTAAAGGAGTAGTCCTGCAATTTGCCCTCAACCTGCAATGCTCTTTGCCGTTATTGTAAGGACATTCGGAATGCTGCTTTCATTTTCATGATGCAAGTTTTCGTATGGCGGAAAGGTGCTGTTTTACAACATCATCACGTTTCTATTGTGTATTCATAGCGTAAATGGCGGCTTTTTTGTGTTTTTATGGCACAGAATTTAACACGCGCCAGGCTTTATCCGTAGGTAGGGAGTGCTGCCTTAAGTAAACATCATCCCGTATACCTGAGAGGCTAAACTACATAGGTGCAACCATGCTAGGAAGGCTCTCTTTGTAGCAGGAACAGTACTCCAGCACCAGAGAAAGCTCTGGCCACCCTGGTGCAGTAGTTGGCCCCCACCTTTCATGGCAGACCAACCAAACTCTTGGCCCTCCCTCAGCTGTGGAGCACGTGACCACGGTGGCGATCAGGCCAGCGATACAGCAGGGGGCGGGGGGGGGGGGGGGGGGGGCTAGGAATCTCTGGGGACGGACAGGCCGCCTCTGGCACTCGGCAACTTTTAACGCGCGAACTATGTCTGCCGAGGGAAACTTAGCTGTACTCTTAGAGGAGCTCTCGGACGATAACTAAGCGGGGTTAGAAGAACAGGGGAAGGCTTCACGGAGTTGAGTGGCGGGCATATTTTGTGCTACGGAAGACCTAAAAAAAAAGAATGAACATGGGGTGGGATTCTCAATTCACAGAAAAATAGCGGAGAACGTGGAGGAATTCTTCAGCATTAACGAGAGAGTTGAAGTGGTGGGGATCAAGCTGAACAAGCGATACAGGCTAAAGATGGTACAAGCCTATCCGACAACAGCTAAATACGATGATGAGCCGTAGATGGTTTCTATGAGGCCATCGAATAAGCAATGAAGACGGGAGTATAAAGTTCACGATTGTGATGGGAGACTTTAACGCAAAAGTAGATTAGAAGAAAATGGGAGAAGGGTGAGTGGGAAACTTTGATATAGGCAGTAGCAACTGTCGAGGAGATACACTGGTTGGATTTGCGGAGATAAATAACCCAACACCTGACAAATAACCTGGCAAATAACACATTCTTCCGCAAACGAAGGAATACGAAACGGACATGGAAAAGTCTAAACGGTATAACAAAAAAAAAAAACGAAATTGACTTCATTTTAACGGGCAAATCAGCTATTGTGCAGGATGTGGATGTGCTAGGCAAGATTCGGAGTAGCGGTCATAGGATGTTTAGGTGCAAAGTAAGGCTGAATCTCAAAATAGAAAGAGGCAAACTCGTGAAAAGTAAGAAACCCATGGAGCATGGAGTCAGTCAGAGCCAGAACGCAGAAGGTTAACATAACCATTGAAAATTCGACACAGCGGTTCCATAGTTATCAGGACTCAAGGCGCCTTCTTTTTCCTTCATAATCTTAAAAACAATACTCGATAGTAGAACGTGGACAAAGGGGTCCTGCGACGCAGTCGTAGAGGAATCCGTAGCGTGGTAAAACGAGCCATTTAAGTATGCGCAAAGTGCTGCGGAAGCAAGGAGGGAAACCATATAGTCACCCAATAGCTGTAGAGCCAAAAGAATCTAGGATTGAGCTAGGCTTAGGCCCCGTGCTCGTCCGAATCGCGTTTCCTCTATGTACTTATAATCGACACCGGGTTCGTGGCATCGGTTTTGACTAATTTGTGTCCACAGGCCGTTTACTCTGACGCTATGCAAGTTCAGGCCAGGTCGGCTTCGCCCTTTAGACGTCACGAGATTACCGACCGGTTTTACAGCTTCGTTCGCCACTATGTTTGATTCAACTGCTCGTTCAACCGTTACGTTAACGCGATCGAAAAAAAAAAAGTGACGAAGAAAAAACAAGCAACCCGATGGTGTAATCGCGGCTTTCGTAGGAGAAGGCGAGCGCGATTGTCATCCAAATAAACGCCGCATGCACCCGCTCGCAGCGAATGTGTAGAGAGAGCGCCCCTCAAAGGCTGGACCGAACGGGCGCATTTGCGGTGCGAGTTGTGGCGAGGGTTGACGTGAGTCGTTTGGCGCAAGCAGCGAGCGTGTTCTGTGTATACCACCGCCAGAGGCGACCGGAGGGAGCTTGCATGGCATGCACGTGTTCAGGCAATACAGACGTCAGCGCTAGGGGATATTACTCCTTCCCCCGCCGCCGCGTAGCGGAGTACGTGTACCAGTTGGTATTACCCATGACGCCCCCGTCTACTGCCACCACAAAAATTATTCTCGGACGAGCACGTGCACTTTACCCTGCTTCTTACTATATCACCACCAATGAAACGCTATACGCATGCTGCGACGATTTCCGCGACAGAGAACAAATTTACTTGTGAGGCATTCAAGATGTCTTAAAATGCCTTTGTTTTGAAATGGTTACTACAAATTTAATTAAAGGCCATTGTCGAGCTGAGCAGCAAGTTTGCAAGAATTTCGGGAAAAACACCCGGGTTGGTTCTTTATTCGAAGAAGCTAGTAAGGGCTCACAATATGTGAAGGGTGTACCCGTGACACATCCCCCATGAGGAGATGAGGGTTACGATCCCGCCACTTCCTCGCATCGGCGATCGCAATCCCGGTTCTCGACCCATTCCTCACCAACTCTAACGCGAGAAGCTAGACATATCGTGCGATAAAACTAGTGAAATATATTTTCACTCATTCGCCGACGCAGTATACACGCAGCACTGACGTACACAATAAACGCAGGTGAATGCGTGCAGACTTATAGTGCGTCTGACAATTCGTTCTCGCGCGCCAAAGGGAAATAATGTTTGTCTACCAGGCACTGGGTGTGTCTTGTCTTGGGCTCTATAGGGCTTGTGGCCTTGGTTGTGCACAACATTAGAGCCGCCCGCTTTCCTTGGAATCAAGTATACAAAAATTTCCCTACTGAACGCTTAGCAGAACGCACTTGCGTAAGGCCCAAGATGTTGTGCAGGAAACCTTCCAGAAAACAAGCCGCATTACTGCTATTGTCAGGACCAAGAGGCCATGGGGGAAAACCTGCCAGACATCTTGTACAAATAAATATCTTCGTGTCGCCGAGGTTTAGCGTAGGCGTAACGAACTTCTTTCAAGATCGTTTCGTGACCAACGCCCGCCACTGATGAGACTGCCTCGGATATGTGCGAAGGCTCATTGCAGGAACTGCCAGTGATAGTCGCTTGTTGCTCGCTGCATGCTGCAACAGTGGTCGTTGGTCGTAACCCGTGTTTGCACTGCCACTACACGGAGGCCTTCGGTTCGAAGGATATATCACAGAATGACCGGAAATAGCGTGATTGCCTGTTTATTAGATTTTTGAAATGTTTATTAAAATGTTAAACGTCCGGGGGGAGGGGTCTTTTGCAAATGCATCAACACCCTTCCCCCCCCCCCCCCCCCCCCTCACCTGGGTGTACCGAAAGGCTATGTTTTAGGGTGGTCGCGACATAAAGTGCGGGAGAGTGTCCCACTATGTTTTTGCGTATGTGGGTGGGTGTGGGGTAAGGAGGAGACCTTACGTTGCCGGGAAGGGTGTCATTGAAAATCGGTCTTTCATTTTGCAATCGAGGGCACGCCCAACGAATATATGTTCAGTTGTGTCCATAATTTCACAGGTGCTACCTAAGCTTTGAGTAGGAGAATTATATTAGAAAGGTTTTTATCGCTTTTTAGGAGACAGGTAGGAGTCCTCAGTTCCCTCAGGTGGACTTGATGGGAGCGAGAGCGACGTAGTAGTGGGAGGGAGGACAATGTCTTTTGATCGTGGCGGTCCGATGCTCTTCGGATTCATTTTCACTATCCAAAGGGGTCCAGCTCACTCGAGCCATGATTGTGAGGGATTCACGTGCCGCCAAATGGGCTGCCTCGTTTCCAGGGGTTCCATCATGGCCGGGTAGCCACGTTACGGTGACGTCAATGTTCTGTTGATGAAGTGCGTTCTTAATTTGTTGTAGCTCCTTAACTCGCCGACTGTGTGATAGACCATGTTAACAAACTAGGAGAGCTTCGCGACTATTTGTGAATCTTGCGTGCTTGTAAGTGTAAACAGTTGCTCTGTTACGTGAGCAATGTCACCGAGCGGGAGGATAATACGTTTAAGATGTCCTTTCGTGGTGATATTTGGTGGCAATTAGAGAACGCTATTTGCGTTAGGTGCTGGCATGTGCCACCCCGCAGTAGCGTTTGTTTCTGTTTCGGATGCGACAGTGTAGGTGTTGAGTGTCTAAGAGCGGCAAGAGTATTTTTCATGTTGTGTTGCAGATTTGCGCTTGCTTTGTATTTGAGGATATGGCTTATGGTAAGTTAAGGATAGGTTGCTCCCCGGTACAGATGTATAGGGAATGTCAAAAATCAGCGGAGAATTGTGGCCAATGCTTCAAGGATGAGTCGTCTGTCTGTTGATGTACGACAGTCGCTGAACCTGTGAATTAAGCAGTGTGGTCGCCCTATCTGCGTACGTGGGCATGCAGTTGTAGGGATGATAAATTAACGATACGCCTTTATCGGCAGTGCTGCCGAGGACCTTTAGGTATACTTTCCTTAGACCAACTGAACACCAAAGCAATCGTATCCGACCGACGCGTTGAATGGGCCAACAAAACAAGGACAAGCAGAAAAGTGACAGGACGAGAGCAGCATGAACTCTATTCTTGCCCCGTTCATTAGACCTACATATTGTGAGTGTCTGCTCTTATTTCACAGTGACAGCTGCAAATAGTTTGTTATAGCGGGTACTTTGTTTCGCCCGGGGCGAGAGGAATGTGCGCCCATCCCCGCTGACTTGGCGTGTGTTCGCCGTTACGGCGCATGAGCCGCCGAGTACAGATTTGAAGTCCAATAGGCTTTTGCATGCACGTAGACATTAAGTATCGAACATACCTGCGTCCCACGTTCCCACTTCCGAAGTATAGAACGTACCAGGTACGTTGCTTTGATTCGGAAGTGGGAATCGCAGCAATCCAGCTGCCGGTCCACGCTAAAACAAAAAGGATAATTGCTGCCAGTCCACGCTGAAGCACAAAGGATAATTGCAGGTTTTCTATTCAAGCTTTACGGTGTGTGTGTTTTTATCTCCCAGGAGGTAGAAAGGAGGCTCATCATGGCTTATAGATTTCGCCGCTCGTGCGAAAGAAACGGCAATAACACGTGCCGCTGCTGCTCCAGAACCATGCCCATACACCGATCACCCACATGTAACTGGGCATCGACAATTAGGTCAAGGCCAATACTAGCAGTCGAATCTCGATATAACTAACCAAGATTTATTAAAATTAGCTATGTAATGCAACAAATGTAACAAATTTTAATTTCACAATGCTTGCCCCATTAAAAACCTTTTTTTATCGCGATTTAACAAAATAATTTTTTTCGCTCACTTTTGATTTAACGAAGTCAGTCCGCGCGCATCACACGTACGAAACCAGGTACCTTTATACAAGCGGAACTACCGTACCTGCGCGCCCATAACACGCTCCTGCATAAGCCTCGCACCCCAATGGTTGCGCTCACAGTGAAAAACAAAATATCCTCAGCATATTACCCGTACAAATGACTGCGTAATGAATCCCTTAAGTTTTCATAAAGCAGTACCCCGCAATTACATGATTTAGCCAGATAACGAACCTGTGTTGTGGTCATTGAAACTTTTACCCACGAGTGAAGATTGCAATAACCTTTCTTTACATCACAGAAAAATGCAGCCGAGAAAAAAAAAACACATTCCCGCATGGCGATCCACATCTGCCGAGCTGATTACTCGTAGATGGCTGCTGGGTGGTAAGAAGCTCCGCTCTCACCTGCGTTAGTGGCGACCCTGTTATCTGATCCTCTTATAATGTTTATAATGTTTATTGTGCGTTCATAAACTGTGTACATAAGTGAATATACAGAAGGAGGTCCCATAGCACTAGGCTGTAAGGGGATTGCATATGATCTTGCACGGCAAGTGAGCTCGCTCTAAAGGTTGCATAACGCCGTGGCCCTGACTGAACAGCGAAATTAATTCCTCTTTATTTTTGACAACGACAGTAAACAGGTTAGAAAACATACGACGGCAAAGCATACATTCAGGCAAAATTCGCGTATTATCCGCGCCCAACGTTTCACTCTTTAATCAACATTTGCCAATTATCCGTGCGGCTCAGTATGCGCACAGCAACACAGTAAGCGAAAGCATGAGACCAGGCAGACCATAATTTGCACGCGTCCTTTGATGAAAAAACGTTGCCGGCGAACGGCCTTCCCTCGAGCAGAAGAGCAAACCATATCGCTGCGTTGTCGGAAAGTCGCGCTGGGCGTGCTTTTTTCGTTCTCCAGACCTGAGAAGCTCCGGAACGCGCCGCCGGTTGGTTGAAATGGGAAAGCGCCAACTGGAGGTGGGTTCATAACTACTTTGGCGAGGACGAAATAAAACGAGCATCGGTACCTCCATATCTTTTCCAGCGTCCGCCGAACGCGAGGCCCATCCATCGCGAACGGAGCGCTGATCATGTACGCTGCTGTGCAGGCTACTCTGAATAGTTGCCCAGATAGCTGGAATCACTTGGGGATTTTAGTTAATACGTTACTGGCAGTAAGAGTCTGTAAGAGTCTTGCCTGTAACATTAAACCACCTGTAACATTAAACCACCTGTAACATTAAACATCTCCTTCGGAAAATCATCTTAATCGCGTAGACGTATACATCAGCTGCCGTTCCTTTGGATCGTATCACCTTGGTGTGTTGATCTGAGATTTCTTCATTGCTGAGAGCCATTACACTGATCGAAACAAGGCGCTCGAAGACATAGGTTCTGGGAGCCAGGTTCTGGAAGCAGGGCCGGGCCAGGGAGGAGGTGGGCAAGTTGAGGGGAGGGGAGTGAAGCCCCTCTCACGTCATGCCACTTCCCGAGTGCGCTGGCGAAGCCATGTCCCGTGGCCACGCCGGACACCGAGGTGGCCTGTTGTTCGCGTGGTGTGCGCCTTCGTCGTTTGTAACACTCCACAGGAAAAGAACGCGGGGTTCCCTCTGTGCCGAGGTGAAGGGTAGGAGGGAGGGCCGAGCATTCCCAAAACATAACTGTCAGCGTGTTTGCTAAAATTTTGAGTATTGCTGAAATGAGGATGTCCGACAACACTACGATATGATAGGGGTCTCCATCAGCTTTCGCCACACTCTTCTCCCAGATGATAACATTAGCAAGCGTGATTTTTTCAACGCGTGAGCAATCTCTACTGAATGCCCCGACGCGAACTCTGCAGTCCCCTTTATCAGCACAAAAATGTGCAGTTGTCGAACTTAGCCGTTTAGTCGTTATACTAGGGTAATTGTAGTGCAACTCAAGATCATTGTGAGAAAAAACAGCAAAAACAGACAAAAATATCTCCCCAAAAAAACCAAACAGGGATACAATTGGCTATTGACAGCGACATCTGGCAACCATCGCGCGTCGCAGGAAAATAAAAAAACAAAAATTCAGAAAACAAAGATGAAGTAACGGAATCGCATAGGTCTAACCAATACTATACCCTCACAAAGTTAACTAAAATATGGAAAATGAACTAGCGAAATCCCAAACGTGTATCTAACCACCACCCTCACGCGATTAACTCAAAAACAACAAACCAACAAAAAGAAAAAAAGAACCAAAAATCATCGTCAGAAATCCCGGTCAATCTAATACAGTGACCTCACCCGATGAGCTAAGAAACAAGAAAAACAAAAATACAACAAAGCCAGGCTAGAAATGAACTCCTTAAATAACAAAGCTCAATCCAATCCGGCGCCCTCACGCGAAGAACACAAAAGGGGGAAAAAACAAAGAAAGAGGCGCTGTCTGTGTTGATGTGTTTTTCGAATGCCACCAAGAAAACGCAAGATTGCTGAAACGGAGAAGCAGTGTAAGGGTGCTTACATATTAGTAGACAATTCTCAGAATTTCCTTAGCTTCTTATCACCTTCTCTTATATCTTTGCGAGCGGCGCATCGTAGGAAAAGCGGAAGCACTGCGTTCCCAGCGCTTCCGCGAACGCAGTGCTTCCGCCCCGACGCCAGCGCTGTGGAGGAAAACACAACACTGTCCGCATACATGAGAAGGGTGTGGCGGATCAAGCAAGGAAAGCAGGACCCAGACGTCCGGTTCTCGTGGTGGTCACGGAACACTCCAGCTCGAGCACGCGAGCGCGGCCGATCTTTATCTTCTGATCGTGCCACGCCCCCTGCCTTCGCTTGTCTCAACCACCCATTCCACCTTTATTTTCTACACACTCCCCGGCCCGCCAAGAAGTCTAAGGGTTGGCTTCAAGGAAGTAGAGCCGTTGAATGGGCCGCCTGATTTCTTGACCAGTCGACAGGCGGAGTACACAGGAGCGGGCGATTCCGTCGCGTCCGGGTAGCAACTTGGCCACACGGCCGAGTCTCCAAAACGTTGGGGCGTATCCTTCATCGTGCACTACAACCACGTCTCCGACTGCGAGTTGGTGTAACGGATGTGAGGGCGCTTCGTGAGCGGACCGCAGAAGCAGCAGGTATTCATTCCGCCATCTTTGCCATAGGTGATTTGTGACGTTCTGTCGGTGCCTCCAGCGGCGTGTCAACTCGGTGCTTGTCGACGATGGCTCGAATGGCCCGAGGTTCTGGGGGAGGCACGTGTTCGGCTTGCCGAGCCAGAAGTGAGCCGGTGTTATGGGATGAGGTCCGTCGGCATCCGTGGTCAGGTACGTCAAGGGCCGGCTGTTGATAACCGCCTCCACTTCACACAACGTGGTTGCCAGTTCCTCAGCTGTCAGAGAGTTGCGCCCAAGGGTACGTCTCAGCGTCTCTTTCGTTATCCGAATCACTCGTTCCCACCAACCGCCCCACCACGGTGCCTTCTCTACGTTCAATTTCCAAAGAATGCGCTGTCCGCTGCAGAAATCTTGAGTGTGGCGTCGGTGAGTGAGTGGAAGGACTTCGCACAGTGTTTAAAAGCGAGGGCGTTATCGGAGTATACCGTGGCAGGTATTCCGCGGCGAGCAATGAAGCGTCTGAAGGCGAGCAAGAAACTTGACGCTGTCATCCCCGTCGTCAATTCCAGGTGTAGAGCCCGCGTGACGGCGCACGAGAATACGGCGACGTATGTTTTGACTTTGGAAGGGTCGTGGTACGGCAGTACAGAGGACCGCAGAAGTCGACGCCCACAATAGAAAACGGGCTTGTTTACCGTGATGCGGCATGTAGTACCTGGTTGTCGAGCATTGGTCGCCGTCATGCTCGGGAACTCGTTCGGCATGGCCGTCGTTGAAATACGTCCGGATTGCGTTGTCGTACTGGGACAGCAGCTCAGGCTGACCACGAAAGCGCCGCATCTGCACACGCAACCGCTGTTCTGCGAGCCTATAGTTGTCAGCGCTGGCGTCCAGCCCTGGCTCCTGGATCATGAGTGGAACCTCGTACCGCGCGCCATTCTTCCTCACGTCGCTCTCGAATTTCTCTACGGCCGCGCGGTCCAGCACTGACGCATCAGGTCTTTCTTTGATCCCGATAGCATCCAGTCGCCACAGTGACGATAACTCGTTATCTGCCGCTGCGTCATCCAGCGAGGGCTCCATGAGGGCCAGGAATAAAGCACTAGATGATCCCGAAGTCCAGCCAGTTTCGTCGGAGTGTGCACCCTGGAGAGTCCAGCCGAACATTGTTTCGACGGCGGTCAGGTGCGGAGTCAGCCATGAAATGTTCCCCGAGGTAACTTTCCAGTAGAAATCTGACCCAATTAGGATGCTGATGTGGTCATCCATGTAAGCCGACGCGGGCGAAGTGTCAGCGGCGAAAAGACCATGGTCGTGCATCAGTCTAAGCGTGTCATCGGTGATTGGGGGACTCGTAACGACGCAGATACTTCGGACCTCAAGGGCGTCGATGACCACCTGCTTGCCGTTGTTCTGGCTGGCCACCGTGACTGACACACGAGGATACTTCTCAGCTGCTGCATGGTGGCTCTTGCCGAATGTGACCAGCTTGAGGTCCTCAACGCCTTCAACGGAGTAGCCCAGAGCGCGCGAAACGTCACGCCGAATGAACGTCCGCTGGCTGCCCGTGTCTAGCAGAACCCTCACCAGAAGCTGACCGTTGGGACCCGTCGCCCATGCGCGGCAAGTCTGCAGGTAGACTGGAGTGGGCCGTGTGGTTCTAGTTGACGCTGTAACCACCGACGATGCTGCATGGGACGGTTTGGGCACTGTGGGCGGGCCCCCTTGACCAGCCGAGTGGGACGACCTGGTAGCGTGCGCGGAACCTGGCTGAGCCACGTCGCAGAGTGACGTTAGATGCCGGCGTGAACAGCGGCTGCAGGACAACGTTCTAGCAGTCTGGCAAGCACGTGCAATGTGATTCTGCTTGCCGCACCGGAAGCAATGTCTTCCTGCTTGCAGTCGCCGTCGCTTCTCCTCTGGTGGCACATTCGCGGTGCATTGCGCGATCTCATGGCCTCGCCCGTCACAAAGGGGGCAACAGTCACCACGAGGAGGCGGCGATGACTCCGCATGTAGCGCTGCGGCTGACGGTGGAGAAAACTCCTCATGCGGTGTCGGCCGGGGTGCTGGAGGGCGTCGAACCTGAGGACCGGTGCTGTCCATGTACCCTTCTTCCCGAATTTCCACCTGAATACGGAGAAAATCCAAGATCTCCTGGACTTGCTTGGCATCCCCGTTCACCTCATTCGCGGCTGATTCCTTTATCCGTTGCCGGTAAAGAAGAGCGATGTCATGCGGCAACGCCTTCAGCAGGACCCGGTGGATTATGACGGCGTACCGGTCGGGCGCGATGCCTAGTGCCTCCAAAGCGTTTAGGCGAAAGCTGATGTCGTCATGCAAGCGCCGCAGCCCCGCGACGTCCGCAGAGGTCTTCACTGGAGTTATGGCGAGGAGGGCATCGACATGATCCGCCATCAATAGGTCTCTGCGACCAAAACGGTCTGTAAGGATCTTGATCGCAGCGTCGTATCCATCCTCCGCAAGCCTGATGCCCTCAATCGCGGTCTTAGCGGGGCCGGTCATGTATGAGCGGAGGTACTTGAATTTATCGATTTTCGTCAAGTGTTGGTTTGCATGGATGGTAGCGTCGAATTGTTCCCAGAACCCCTGCCAATCGCGACGGTCCCCAGAGAATGGTGCAATCTGCAGCTTGGGGAGGGCGACGCGGGGAACTGGCACGGCGGGAGGAGCCGTGGATTCGCTCACCCTTCGATCTTGCGTATGTCCACCAGCAGCGGAACTCGAGGGACCGGAGACGGCAGAAGGCGATGATCGGGCGATGTGCACGCGGGCCCGAATTTCGCAAATGCTGTGCTCGTAGTCCCATGCTGTGGCGTAGTCCGCCTGAAAGGCCTCGTCCGAGAGTTGAGCCTGGATCTTAGCGTCCAGGGCGCGCAGCTGTGTCTGCTTCTCAGTAAGTAGGGTGACGTAGCCCTGAATTCGGGTCTCGGGGGCAGCGGGATCCTCGAGGAGAGCGTCAAGCGCGGCGATCGCCTTCGTGATGGCGGCGCGCAGGGACCCCCGAACTCGGCGTTCGTGCTCCATGAAGGAAGGAACCGGGAGCCTGGGCGGGTTTTCGGCACCAGCGTGTGGCGGATCAAGCAAGGAAAGCAGGACCCAGACGTCCGGTTCTCGTGGTGGTCACGGAACACTCCAGCTCGAGCACGCGAGCGCGGCCGATCTTCATCTTCTGATCGTGCCACGCCCCCTGCCTTCGCTTGTCTCAACCACCCATTCCACCTTTATTTTCTACAAAGGGACTACCCGACGAGGACCAATTGACCACCCGAACTCCGACCACACCCCACTCCACTAGCCTCATCCCTTCCATTTTTACCACGAGATTCGGGAGAAGGCACCGTATACGGTACTGCCTGACAAGCACCGACATCGAGGACCAGCGCATGCTTGTTCTAAAGGCGGCCGAAACAGGGAGAACTCAAACACATTTTGGTTCCTCTCTTTCTCTCCTCTTTATTAGTTTCAGCAATAAACATGTATATTCTCTGTCCCTATGCTCCAGCACACATTTATCAGCCAGTCGAGAGCCGCGGGTGAAGTAATTTGCCCTATACGGCAAAGAAACAGGTCAGCGGTGGCCTACTTTCGCTCAAAAGCACAGCATCGATTGTCGCAATCCTAGCTTTACTTCTATGACACGCGGGAAGATGCCAGTTCTTAAAACTGCGCACTCGGACGGGACAAGGAAAAGAAGACACAGGACGAGCGCAGTACTGTGTCTTCTTTTTCTTGTCCCGTCCGAATGCACAGTTTTAAGTATGAATGTGAACCAACTAGCCCAACAACGTGCTTTGCTGACCAGTGATCCGGTTACGTTCTCCCCCTGCATTGCGATTTGGCGACTGCTACGTGATTCTGTCGAATTCAAGCACGTGGGCAGCAAGCGCCAGCGGAACCGGGGGGGAGGGGGGTCGAGTAGAATACGGCGACGCCAGCTTAAATGAGCTGAAAGAATTCTAGGGGAGCACCGTCAAGGGGGAAACGCAAAACCGACCGACACGAGAGAGAACCGCTTACCTTTCGACGGGGGAAAGGGACGGCCTACGCGTGACAACTGCGCATCCTCCGGGCACGTTCTTCGGCCAGATTCCTTCATGAATCTTGCGCGCCTCGAACGGTACCTTCAGTAGCGAGATGTTTACCCGACCATTACGGCTGGCTTTCCACGTGGCCGCTACCCCGCGGTGTCACTAGCCTTGCGACATCAATACAGCACAACAAGTTCGTGAAGCGCTTGCCGGCAGCTCGTTTCCTCCTCATGAAAGGCATCTAGATAACACTACTAATGAAGCTGATCGGAATTCCCCAGAAGTTGGTGGATGCGGCTTTCGATGAATTCAGAGCTTCAGATCCATACTGTGTTCTGACGAAGCATAGCACAACCTCGCCGCAAGTTGCGCCCACCTTGAGGTGTTAAGGGAGAATGCTTAACCCCTCACTATCAAAAAGAGCAAGAAACGTGAACGAAGAATAAATTCAGAATTAAAAAAAAACACAACTTGGGTATTGGTGGGCGAACTTCCCATGCATGATCGCAGCAAAGCAGGCTGTTGGTCAAATTGGTGCATACATACCTTTTAAACATTTCAGCGCGAATAATATAACGACGCGATTCGATGAAGCAGTAGCAGGACAGAACGAGCACTTTTTTGTCGTCCCATTTCTTTGTCGTTGCGTTCTTCGCGCTTTAATTTTTAAAGCATTACGTGGCCTTCTCATTGTTCACTTTCGTTTTTCTTACAGGATACTGCAAAACGCCCGATCGTCGTGGTAGGAGCACATCTCGAATTACCGTAAGCTCGGCGCGTACCTTGCGAAAGAAAAATAATTACACTAGAGCCTCAATATAGTGAAGTGCCCCGGACCGTAAAGAGAGTTCACTATAGCAGTGTCTTCGCTATATCAATATGCGCTTTTACACCCCGGGACGTTCCTTTTCCAACGCCTCGTGCTTCCAGGGAACGTGGAGCCTCGGGAGTTTTTATAGTCGGACTTAAAACATACACGAAACCCTAGCCATTTAAGCTTCGCCTAAAAGAGACCAGCTACGCATGGTTATCAATTGACGAGCAGTGGTTCCTGGAGATGCCCTAGTGTGTTAATATATCAACTGATCTAACACATATTCTAAAAACCATAAAAAACGTGTAAGTTAGCTCCAATTCAGTACCGCTGGACTGAGTGCTGTTTGGAGCAAACCCTGAAATAACTTTGTAGACATTGGTGAGCATTACATGTGAGCAAAAACCAGTAAACCAGTTTGATATCTGAATGGGCCTGGGAGATGATGAGCAATTTCTTGGGAAAAAAAAACATTTCAGCTCTTTTCACCCCCTTAACCCTGCAACACTTCTTTCAACTGTTCTTTATAAATCTTAAATGCTTGCAGAACGTAGTCAATCAACACATCCAGTACTTAGATTAGGGGGTCGCAAAGCACCTGAGCCACAAAATGCTGCTCTCTGCCGATCGGATAACTTAGAAACTTGCTCAAAACATTTTTCTCTCTTTACCGGTCTTGGCGTTCTTCGACCGCTGCAATTACAGCGCTGTAGCGGCTAGTGGCCGGCTTTTATTCAGTTGCAGAAATTAACACATCCGATAGCCACTTTAAAAAGACACCCACAAAAGCGAAGCAGAAACGGAAGGCGTATCAGCTGCGGTGAGTAAATCACGCAGTGCCGCTCCGTGCTGGCGATAACTATAGCTATCGCAGTGCATTCAGATGCGAAGGAAAGAGCGAAAGTGTTTATCGGCAGTGTTGCAGAGTTCCTTTAAGTGCGTACTTAAAAGAATTGATGATTGATTGTTTGTTGGGTTTAACGCGCCGACGCAACGCAGGCGATGAGGCGCGCCGTAGTGGAGGGCTCCGGATTAATTTTGACCGCCTGGGGATCTTTAACGTGCGCCGAAATCTCGTACACACGGGCGTTTTCGCTTTTCGCCTCCATCAGAAGAGCGGCCGCCGCGGCCGGGAATCGAACCCGCGACCTCGTGCTCAGCAGCGCAACGCCTTAGCCACTGAGCCACCGCGGCGGGTTACTTAAAAGAATCCAGCCACACTGAGCTCTTCAGCCATGGAAGGAGTACACTCTAAAAACTGGCCCAGCGGGATATCAGGAATTTGCGAAAATGATATCTAGCCCCTTTTACTTCGTTAGGTGTAAACTTTCAAAAAATCCAGCCGTAGGGAGGCCACACCCCTTGAAGGGCATGTAGGCCCGAAACTTCACGTCTCTGCCAGCGGCTGAGCGGTGATGTGAGGAATCAGTCGGTCGGTCGGTCGGGTACTTCCCTTTGTAAGCATAGATCTAAGAAATGAACAAATAGTATTAGAAGACAAATATCTTGTTAGAAATTCTATGTATGCGATTAAAACTTGACAGATTCATTGTGGTGAAGCATGCGAATAAACCAGGACAAAAAAGGGAGAAAACAACACGAGTGTTGACTAGCAACTGAATTTTTTATTACACAGTGAAAAGTATATAAGAGCGGGTGCGACCCTTAACAACCACGACGACTACATCAGATGCGCACATAACAATCATAGACTCAAGAATCGTCCAGATAAGCCACTTCACAATCCAGTAAAGATACTGTTACGTGGCGCAGGACATGAACCAGGAGAGGCGGACGATGTATTTTACACTATTTACATGGCGGCTATCGAAGAGCTCGCACAGGCTGCACGGCAGCCACTCCCCTCGTCGTAGTCGATGGTGGGACATCGGGAATTGCCCACTTGTTCCGTAACAGCACCCCCCGGCATCGTCATTTGCTGATCGCGGCGGGGCTGGGGCTGCCCGACACGGCCCGTGTACCCTCGGTGTTTGCGCCGGTGCCGAGACGTAGCGATGCTGGGGCCAGGACGGGGAGAAAGCCGCACACTCCACCAAAATGTTACGTGGCGACAAGGTAAAGATGAAACGAATATTTGATGATGGAGCAGCGATGTATTTACATGGATGAACTATGTACAAAAGGCTATAGAGTTTCATACTAATTAGTATGAAACTCTATGCAAACGGCCATGACAGCTCGAGCTGAGAAGACCGTGCCACGCGCTGCTTCATCGTCGTCGGCGGAGTCTCTAGGGGCCATGTCCTTTTTCTGATTACCATCACAATATGGACGGGCAGATAACACATTCTTCAGAATTCTTTTTTATAAAAAAAAGCTGGCGAAATCTCCCTTGTTCGCCTGTCTTTGTGCGCCATCAAAACAGTGGTACGCTTTAGCAGCGGATAGTAGCCGCAACTTTTGCAATGGGATGATAAATGTGACGTGGGCATGCCCTTCAGACTGTTTCAATGCTCACGCAAGCGCTCATTGCCACATCTCCCCGTTTGCCCAATGTATGCATCCTTTTGCATTTCAGAGGAATACAGTACACCACACTGCATCGGAAATCGATAAATTGAGTCTGGTGTTTGACACCACAATCCTTTCTTTGCAAATCAGCTTTTCTTGACAGCTTGTGGTCAATTCTAGGTATAAGCCTCGCTGATTTACGTTTGCCGAGAATACCACATAAACGTCAAACTTACCCGCTATATTCTTTATTCTATGCGAAATGGCATGAAGATATGGAATAACAGCACACTGTTTGCGCGTTTCCCTTTCGTTTCCAGAACTTCCCTGATACTTGAATTTTTTAAAACTTTTTTGGCAGCAAACACTAGGGAGTGACCAGAAAAACCAGCTTGTTTTAATCTATCTGTCTGGTGTACAAATCTAGTACCCATGGGGTGGACGCGGGAATTTATAAGAGACGAGTTCAGGCTGTTAACGGTAATTCCCATTTTCACTTCTTTGGAGTGGCAAGACGAATAACTCAAGAGGGGCTTGTTTGACCTTGGGGCGTACGTCCAGCAGACGTGTTATCCTAAAAATTCTGCGACAAGTCCCTAACCGAAAGTTGATAGAGCCCGAACGAATTATGGCTGACAAAAAGTATATATTTTTAAGACTGCGCTAGCTAAACTGTCATCCTGTAGTGTTTTCCCTGGTTACTGAAAATATTACTTATCCCGAGTTTACAACTCGCGTAAACCTCCTGCAAGCTGTTATCTCAATTTGTGGGAATGCACACACTATGCACCCCTGCTTTGAAGTTATCATGATATAAATCCATTTTAAATTCCCCTTCCCCTTTTTTTTGTCTTACCCAACTCATTCATGGTGTATAGGTAGATTCAGGGTTCCAGTACCGCGTATTGTAAGCAGATTGTGAACTTCTTTTTTCACCGAGTCGTTTGCAAATTTTTTCAGCCGCTTGTCGCTTTTCGCTTTTTTTTTTTTTTTTTTGGTGGGGGGGGGGGGGGGTGTTATTCACGTTTTCCTAGAAAATATCGTTTTTTGGTGCTCTGGGCGTTTACTAGCGCGTTCCTCGTCAAAAGCCAGGAAAACAGTCTGAGTAGAACGGTTAAATTTCACAGATGCAATTCGTGAAAGCTGTGTCAAAGAAATAGCCGAGTAGTTCGCTCGGTCGTTGTTGGCCATGCCCGTCCGCTACGCCGAAGTCGTGCACGTGTTGTCGCAGGTGAAGGTTGGGATGTTTCGCTGTCAAAGCAGAATGAAGAATGCCGTGTGGAGCGTCACCCTGCACGTACATTAGGGCCTCAATTATCGAGGTGTCGCTGCCGACACTTGAACTGAACTGACCCCAAAGATGACGCAGCTTTTCAAATGAAAAAAAAAAATATATATATATATATGCATCGTTCAGCCGAAGTGGAAGCCGAGAATTTTCTGGATGAGTTGAACAGATGCTATAATGACAGCGTTTAGTTGAGGTATAAAACAAAACATACGTTGATGAATCAGCAAGTAAGGCAATTACGCACTGTGGCGTGGTTATATTGCTGACGAACGTGCATCGAACATGTTAAGACTACCTGTGAGACCACGATATAAACTGAATATGTGCTTTCGCTCGTTACTTCAGGGATACAAAAATATATTGTGATTGGATTTCTCCTACCCGTATAGAGGAAGCTGACACGGATAATAAAAATAACCCCACTGATCATCCAAGGGGATAATTCCCACGAGGGTGTTTGCAGGTCTACGCGAATCAAAGAGGCGCCAACAGAATTTCAGTATCTATTTTCTCGAAATTTTGCTATGACTTCAGTGTGTGCAGTACCGTATCCTTTAGTTACTTGCGAATTACTAGAGGTAGCAATTGTTCGGGATGCCTCAGTGTAAGCATTCACGTTAGGGTTTGTTGTCATTACCGTCTCCTTCGCGAACGCCTCGAGGCGACGGGCATGGGAAGGCCAGAGG
Organism: Haemaphysalis longicornis; assembly: GCF_048455015.1. NCBI lineage: Eukaryota > Metazoa > Arthropoda > Arachnida > Ixodida > Ixodidae > Haemaphysalis > Haemaphysalis longicornis. The sequence continues at coordinate 398,468,751 of NW_027526203.1, forward strand.
CGACGGGGCGTGGGAACACCAGAACACTGCTTTCCCAGCGGTTTCAGTTACGCCGGCGCGGCCATCATCATCAAAAGCAAAACCAACAGTAGTAGCAGCAGCAGCAGCAGCTAGCCTGCTTATTTCCTCTACACGACGATGGCCTCTTCAATAGACCACCAACCACTCCTATCTTGCGCTGCCTGAGTCCATTCTGTGCCACCGATTTTTTTTATTTCTTGTTCGCCACCCTCAACCACTTAATCTGGCACTGCGCCGCATTTTCCTTGTACCGCCCAATGCTCATCAACACTTTTCCACTTGATTCCTCTCAATACGCCCCCCCTTCGAAGACCCTAATTTTCTCACAGCCCTCGGGGTGTTGGGCCTAGAGAGTGGTCTCTCAAGATTAGTGTAAACCGGGGCCTACCCCGGTCGTAGTAGTTGACTCGACTGCACTCACCTGATCCCAACCCTAGCCTGGCTCTGCTGACGGCAGTGATGTGGCGTTCAAGCACCCACCATTTGTGCTACTCGGCTACTCCTCCCTGCCTCTTCCCCCTTGTCCTTCCGTTTGAAATAAAGGATTACAACAACCACCACTTGTCCCCTCCATTTGGTCAAGGGTCTTCCTTCTGGTCCCGTCTCTCAACAGCCACTCCGTTACCCCGGTGGTCCGCCGGTCGTCATTTCGTCGAATTACACGTGCGCACAGCCCAAGCCGGCTTCTTTATCTTATTTCACCTAAGGTGTCTTCCACTCGTGTTTTTTCCCTGATGCGAGGTGTTCGTACCTTGTCCCAAGATTTATTTCCATTTGTTAAGAAGGGCGTCAAGTTTCTGCTCCATAAGTCATCACCGGCAATACGCGTACACCTTGTTTTTTAGTGACAGCGGTAGCCACTCATTATTTCAGCAATCTGGCAGAGTAGACACAAGCCCATGCCACAGCTGCGTCGGATTTCTTTCTCGTGGTTGGGATCAGCACTAACACCCTGCCCAACTATTTTATATTCGTTCACTTCTTTAAAAAAAATTCTTACCTAGGCATAAAAGGGTACTTAATTACTGCATATCTATTTAATGTTAGTTTCCCTTTATTCATATTTATCTTTCACCCCACGACCCCGTATTTTGAATGCGCGTTCTGAGACATATTTTACCGGCGAAGCTATTGTTGCTGGCCGTAATTTGTGGGGTGAGCGGAGTCATCAGAGAACTGTACCATAGTTACTCCCGCCGTTTACCGCGCGCGTGAGCATGCGCCTTACGAGGAGCGCCCGGCGTCGTACAGGCTTGCGCGTGGCGCTCGCAAGGAAACAGTTCACGTGCGTCCGCGCCTCAAGGGGGGAGCACAAGTACGCTCGCGCAACAGACGCCCAGTTGGCGAGGCCGGTTGCTGCCGGTTCTATAGCCCGTGCTGACGCGTTCCGCTTTGGGAGAAACGTGAAATCCTGCGGACAAAACGATCTGGGCCCGCCAGTCATGCATGAGGAAGACGACGATATAGATGGATATGACGACGACTACTACTACCCCAGTGAAAAGCGACGACGGAACAGGTAAATAAACGATGTCAAACCTGATGCAATGTGTGGTGGGGAATCCTTCAGTGCTTACATAAAAAGATATCCTCTATATTCGCTATGATTCAAGCCTTTCGCGACTTAGTGCAAGCTTCGCCATTTTTTTTTTTCATTTGTTCTCCAGATTCAACGAGCCCGACAATCTCGTTCGAAAATCTCAAGTGTGTCAAATATTTTCCATCTACCGGTCGTCCTGACTTCCCCCACTCACGTTTTCCCTCAATACCGCTTCCAGAAAGGCTCAGCACCATTTTGGCGAGGTCGTGTCTTTTTGTCTCCATTTATTCTTAATAGGGAAGTGTTCACTCTTTTTGTGAAGGATTATACTGCCCGTACATCCCCTGTATATGTTTTCCAAGAGTCCTGTGTAAGTTTACTCCATTCTATGTTCGTTCACTGATTCCAGAACTGCGGGGGTGTCAAGTTCAACCCAGTCAAATGTTTTTTTTCGCAGTTTATAAATGCTATGTAAAGGCGATTATCATATTCCGCCGATATCTTTATTTTCTTAAGCTCTGTTACGTCGCCCTTCACCGGAATAAGCATTATGTTGGCATTTTTCCAGGCCACACGGGCACCCTTAATGTACTGAAGGATTTTAAACATAATTTCCCTATAGCTATTAATACGTAAGCATTCCTTGTCGGGTACCCCGAGCACCAACCGCGCAACGCCCGAAAGTGCAGAAAAGTGCACAATTAACCAAGTTAACGCATTCAACCGTTATATTAAGAACGTGGAGGTGATTCGTCGAAGCAAACTTTTAAACAACGAGAAAATAAAAAGATAACAAAGATATTATAAACGCACTATCTAAATCAGAAACTTCTATCTCCCAGACGCGACAAAGACAGACATAAAAAAATCCCCGAAAGAAACAAACCGAAACACCAATTGAAAGATCATGAAAAGCCCCAGCCGTGTAACGCCTGCATCTGTATAAAAATGTTTAATCAGTGAAGTTAACACACTTAACCGCTATAATTGTGTTAGGGTACATATGGAAGGAAAAAGAACCTGAAATAAATAGAAGTGGCGTACAAGTGATTTTGCATTAGTATACAATCCTGGTAATTCCTGTACATTTTCTAGTGCAACATCTTTTACTCCTTCAGGGAATGCACTGTTATTACACCGTCTCCTGCAGCTTCTCCTCTATTTATACCGCTTCAGTGACTTTCCCAAATCCTCTTTGGGCGCTATTGGCACTTCACGAACCACGTTGGTAGGTTCAATGCTTTCTGGTCTAAAGTTTTTAGTGTACAGCTTAGTATTAAACCATGCTCCACTTTTAATATCTGACCCGTGTTTTTCGTTAATGCCACACCTATCTCGTCTCTGAGAGCGTCCATTCTCAACCTGCAAATAGCCAGCTTCTTCTTAGTTGCCGTTAAGCTTCCTCATTTTACAGCGAAGCTGCTCATGGCGAGGTTCTGGGGAAAATGTGTCCGTGGATGTTAACAATATTTTGCCGGATATGTAAAGGCTAATTAGCATAAGCTTTCACATGTGCTAATTAGTATAAGCTAATTAGCATATGCACCCGAAAGCTAGCGTTTTGTGCTCCTTTCTTCTTGGGACATTTCGGCCGGGGAACTTCTTCCCGTCCAGCTTGAAGGGATTCCCGAGAGACATTTTGGCCGGGCTCTTTCACGTCTAAGCATGCGCACATCACCGGTTGCCCGTTTATGCAAGCACGTGTTTTGGGGGAAGGCGTGCACGTGCAGCCATGGGCTTCGTGCGTTGTGCCGCTCAGGTGTTCTGTGCTTCGGTGTGTGAGCAGCGCTCTCCCACTTGCGAGTGATACCTCCCGCTATGGCGGCCCTGCAGACTTTCTACCTCATCTCTTCCCTTCCCCCTGTATTCTCTTCCCCGCACTGCGCTGTGTGTAGGTGTACCATGTCATTGCGTGAAATAATATACGCAAAGCATCCTTCCCTTCTCCTTTTCTTTTGAATCAATAAACAACAACAACACCGATGGCATGCCCGTTGTGCTGGCGGGACCTGTCAACGTGGGCGTCTCACGGCCCGACGCGACCTGACTGCTGTGGTCGAACCCCCGTGGTCGAGCGGTTTGGGTTTGTGTGTTACACAGACAGTAAGATGCCTGCAACGCGGGAGGGAAACGGACAGCCCCATGTTTGTCTGCTGGAATAAAGCTGTAGTGCTTTGAAGTTTCATTCAGCTAATTAGCTAGGGGATATGCTCAATAGCAAATTGCCGACAATCGTGCTTTGTTTCGTGCACTCCTTGGACTGCGGCCAGCTTCGCTGGTCATCCTTCTTCACAGAGTGGAAGGGCACTGAACATTCTGTAACACTTATTCGAAGTTTTCCATGTAGAATGTACAAATTTCATTCGCCTTGTTCTGGTTAATCAATAGACCTTTCCGGAAAGTTGCGCGCGCCCCCAAACGGCGGCCGCAAAGCAGCCTGGGAACTGTGAGCGCCGCAGCAGCCGCCGCCGCTGCCGCACGGGCCGCTCTTCATGTAGTTCTGCCGTGCCAAACCGTGCCGTGCGCGACAGCGCCTGTGGAAGCAGCATTTTTTGACGGTGCAGCTTCGGCGTTTAACATTGTGTGATGCATGCAGAAGTTAGAACATCTGCTATCCTGGACAGCTGTTTTATTAACTGGCTTCTTTTTCAAACTTCAGCATTCTTACCACAGCCCGCATTTCTTCAACAAACTGCTGCATTTTGGGGAGTTGCAGTGTGTATCCCATGGATTCATGCTACACTATGTATTTGTTTCAAGTACTGTTGCCTAAGAGGTGGCAAGTCTTATCGTGCTATCCTGAGCTCTTTTTCTGTTTTCGGCTGTGTGTAAATATGAAAATAGACATGTTTATTTCAGTCGAAAAAAAGACGAGGCAGCTGGTATGGTATCATTGCAATAAAAGACACGTACACTTTTATTCCATTAGCAAAACTAACCAATACCGACTAAAAGGTAAAACTTTTCAGAGGGCGCTAATACAAAACACGCATAGTTGACATTTTGCTTACTTATCGATTAAGAAGTGGTTCATATAGGAAGTTGTTCAGGTAGCAACAAATTTTCCATATCTGGTTTGGCTTCTCAGCCATCGCATTTGGTAAATCATACCACATGTAGTATTCCCAAGTTCTTCACTTGTCGAATAACTCGCTCAACGTGTCTCCTCAGGTTGGCGATCTGCCGTGTGCGTGTTTGCTCCGCTACCGTCAGTTGACGCCGACCATTTTACATGGGGATATTTAACGGAGGTTCCCACAGCTCATCTTCGATCAAGAATCCTGGGTCAGCTATGGCGAGCTGCCTCCTTTGTTTTCACACAGGAAGCACACCACACCTTAAAACTGGGAAATAATTCCACAATGAGCGACCGAAAAGAAATAGTCGAAATGCTGAACTCACAACAGCAGAAACCCCGTTCCTCCAATGCCGCAGGAAATGGGCTGCAGGCAGTCGCTGTCATTGGAGAAACCTCATCGTTGTCTGCTGGAGCGAAAGCATTGCTTTATGGCCTTGTTACGCCCTTTGTGCTAAAATATATTACAAAACGGGCGTTGATTACTCTGAGCTGACAGGAGTATCTCGTCAGTGCTTTCGCGGCAGCTAGGAAACAAAAAAACATAAAAAGCATAATTTACGTTATAATGCTGGGCTTAGCTGTCTTTACCGGAGGACACCTCCCAGTGAAGACCCGGTGTGGAAATATGGTCGCGTACGGTCCATGTAACAGTTGTGTCTGCTCGCGTTGAAATGGGCTCCACATATCCTGTGATGCTCGGACGGCTCCCACCAAGCGAATCGGCCATCACGACCCTGGCGATATATCCGGCGAACACATTAATCCTATTTAATTTTCTTGTCCTTCGGAAACTTGTGCAATGAAACATGCCGGTCTCGTAGCGTATTGTTGGCCCAACCGAGCACACAGCACGTTTGTCCGCCTCCTGCAGCTTCCTTGGCGCCATATCGTCAGTATAGCGTAAACTACAATCGCCCAGGAACGTCGTAAACGAGTGTAGCTTTATACACGCGGAAATGCATCACGAATAACGTGTGCACACGATATGGGCTTCTTCGTTTTGCCACTCGGCTCCCCCCCCCCCCCCCCTCCCCGGGCTGCCGGAAGCAAGAGCTGGTTATTTGTATTTTTCTCGGGGAGCCCAAGTGTCACATTTGTTTTGTATTTCCTCGCGTTGAGGAATTTCTCCTTTTCCGCGGGCCGCCGGAAGCGCGAAGACGCTTTTCAACTGTCAGCAGCTGGTTCCATTCTGCAAGCTAGCAGACGACGTTGCTAACAGACGACAAAAGGTTCTAATGCGGTGCAGGCAGTTTCAGAAGGATGCGGAGTTTATTTCTTATTTTGGGTTCTATTGGTTCTATGGTTTAAAGATGCTTTCTTTGATGCGGAACATAACTTTGAAAGCACAGCATTTCACTCTACTTAAACTTTGTCCTTTGACGGGCTCGCTACGCGCACGCGGCGCGCGGCGCGACCATCCCGTCGCCGCTCGCACCACGCGCGCACGCAGTTCCCATGGCGCCTTGCGCGGGCCCGCCAGGGGAAGGAGCGGCGCTGCAGTTTCTGGAAAGGTCTATTGCGCCAGCCCTGCCAATTCGATTTGATCCGGCGTTCTTATAGCACTTTCATAACCCTCTGTTTTGCAGTAACTTTTTCGTTTTCTGAGAGAGTTTGCTCGTTTCTTGTCCACATTATCTTCCCCTGGCAGCTATGGCTGACTCTGTGATTACCGCAATCATATTGTTATTTAGTACGTCTACGCAATGTTCAATTTCTCCAGTTAAAACTACGAATTTGTTCTCAAAGGCTATACTAAACTACTGCGCCCCGTTTCTGGCTGGCTGCAAGTTTAGGTTCCGACCTTTCCCTATCTTTTCATCATCTTCACTTGAAGATGCAGCCTTATTTTTCACCTCACTGGCGTGGGATCACTTTACTTGATTTTCCTTGGACCTCAAAAATGTGCACCTTGATTGTTGCTAAGAATTAAGACAATATCATTTCTAGTTACACCGTTTGGGCTTTTTAATGTCAATTTTCTACTTGTTCGTCTGCGGAAGAATGTCTTCATTATCCTCAGCTTATTTCTTTCCGCAAATCCAACCGGTGTATCACCTCGGCTATTCCCACTACCCATTCTTAAGATCCCCACTGCCCGTTGCGTTAAGTTTACGATTACCACCGTGTACCGTGGTTTCCCTGATTTATTTGCTTATGCTACATCCTCGCAGAAGCTGTCAACAGCCTCATAATCGTAGCTAGGGGTTAGCGCTTAGGCTTGTGCTATTTTAAATACGATAGTCTTTCTTGGGCTACTTAAACCCGGAAATTTTGTTCTGTCTGTCTGTCTGTCTGTCTGTCTGTCTGTCTGTCTGTCTGTCTGTCTGTCTGTCTGTCTGTCTGTCTGTCTGTCTGTCTGTCTGTCTGTCTGTCTGTCTGTCTGTCTGTCTGTCTGTCTGTCTGTCTGTCTGTCTGTCTGTCTGTCTGTCTGTCTGTCTGTCTGTCTGTGACTCGATTCAGCCACCCAGCCAAAGTGAAACGAAGTCTGCGCAATAGTCTTATATACTCACAGAGAAATCTAAACGTCTAAACGCCTAAATTCGTTTTGTATGTTCATACTTGTCAACATTGTTGAATAAGAACAAGACATTACGTAAATATAAGGCAGCAAATTAATGCACAAGGGATACTTACAGTGTTCCTTTATAAAAAAATCCATACATGCTTGATTTTTGTGAAATGAAATACATACTACATCTACTACAGAAAAAAAAAAACTTCCCACTGTTCCCCTCCCCTTTCCCCCCTTCTCCCCCTTCCGGCCCCTGGGCCCTCCGTGTGTTAATAAGACTTTCACTCGCTCACTTCCCACTGTCGCCTGATGTCGCCCGCGCCACTATAGCTTCTGGCGGAGTTTTAAGAATTCAAGCGGCAACAGTTAAGAAAGGTTCCACTAGATATATTCCACGTTCTGCTTGGAACGCACGTGCACTAGGGCAACGCGGTTCTATAAACGTTGAAGTAGGGCGCCTCAGTTCACGCGCGTATCCGCCGTGCGATTGCGCTGGCATCGAGGCACCCGGCCTGGAGCAATGGAACGCGGTAAATTTAAATTGACTTAAGCGAACCTTTAGCGCGTTTACCTTGGGAGGAGCGCGACGCAAGAGGGGCAACTTGAGAGGTGAGTGGGAAAGCGAAGGGAGGCATTTACTTGGCAAATGTCGATAAAGATCATCGTCTTTTGTCGACATTTGCGACGAAAGGAGCAGATGCGCGGCCAATTTTTTTTAACTTGTGTACCTCCTATATAAATTTATCACAAACGCGTCGACTCTTCCATTAATGCTGAAGAATTCCTCCACATTCCCTGCTGTCTATCTCTGGATCAAGAATCCAACCAAAGCTCCCTCCTTTCTGGATGTCATCGAGGGGACAGAATATGCCCGATATTAAACTCCATGAAACCTTCAGATGTTTTAAAGCAAAGCTTTCTACCTCTACGAGCCAAAAATTCCTTCGCGGCGTGAGGGACAAGAAACTCCTAACGCGGCTGAAGAGGGGGAGGGTGGTTTTCACTCACGGAGCGCAGTGTAGATGGCGCGGCGAATGCGCGCTATTACCCAGTGTTTCCTGCGCTCCGGCGGGCGTGACGGTGGGAACCATTCCGTCGGCTTTGTCGTCCGCTTTTGCGACGGTTGTTTTGGGCCTGTTTTGGAGCAGCTTCGAATTCATTGCGCGCTTCCTTTGCACGGCTTGATTAACTTGTTCTACAGAACCTCCTGGGTAACCCGGACGCGTATTCCCAAACCATATCCCGTAGGGGCCCAGGCCGACCACACCCCCTTCAAACAGCGACGTCACAGCGTGACGTCACTTTCTCTTCGAGCACGACTTCATGCGACGTGGGTTTTTTTGTTTTTTGTTATCTCGTTTTGGGCGGCGGCCGATGGCTTCGCTCCGTGCGCGAAGCTGGGGCTGCGGCGCTGGGGAGCTGACGCACATTTAGTAGAAGTTAAAGGCCCAACCACATGCAGCGTACTTTCGATATTTTCTTGCGTGGCGACGCGAGCTGACGCGCGAGCAACGCCGAATGCCTACGCTCGCCAGATATCGGCGTCGACGCAGCGCAAGAAAGCAGCGGAAAGCGGGCCATCTGGCGCCATCTGGCGTACACGAATGCAACCGGTGCAACTTCTCGATCGCGATTGAAACGTGCCGTGTAGCAGCGGCAGTGCGTCGAGCGCGTTCGAAACCTCGATCGCGATTCACTTCAATCGCGATTGAAAGTGTCCGTGTCTGCGCGTTGCCGCCGAACGACGCCGACGCTCGCGCGACGCGTGATTTCGCGTCCATGTGGTTAGGACTTTAACGTTTTCCTACCTATACGTTCCGGAAAGCACCCTCATTAAAGTAAAGACAAAAATTTGTGTTGGTCTTTTGTGGTCGCGCTGCTTCGTGGCGGTCGATGGTTTCGCTCCGTGCGCGAGCATGACGTACGCGCTCAGGCACAAAGTATACCTTTGCATACCTGTTCTCGCTTCTCACCCTCCGCACTCTCTTGCGAGCCTGCAGACGCTCGTCTTCTATCCTGTTCCTAGTTAAGCTAGCGCTGGGCCCGCTGCTCTAAGTGCGCGCGCAGGCGGACGCTTTTTCACGTACATGTGGTCATTGTTTACGTTCCTGAAAGTGGACACTCTCGATCATTACAGTGGAGACGAAAATGTTTTTTTGATCTGGGGTGGTCTTTTGGATTCTGTACCGAAGCGCAGAACGTTTGCTCCCAATCGGTCGAAAGCACACGCGTACGTCGGTCGCTCATCTGCTGTTAACATCAGCGAGCGTATTGATCCGTTTTTATAATTGTGTCATTACCGTAAAATCTGAACAAAGTAAGATAGGATGATAAACGAAGACGCACTTAGCACAACTTTACTTCCTACTTGATTTAACCTTGATGTTATGTACCGACTGCAGCTTCATGGGTATTCAAAGTGTGAGCAAAGGAAATTTCGGGGCTGCCTTGATACTGAGGGTACAGTTGAACGTCACTTGTAGGTTAAACGGCAAGGCACTCTGGACCCCTTTGTTTAGCTTGAAAAAGAAAAGAAAAGCCGGTGAAACGCTCATTGCAAAAAAAAAAACGAGGTTTCGCCAAGATTCGAACCATGGACTTTCAAAACAAAACGCCAGCACACAAGCGCGCAACCGCTCTACCACGCCAGGAGAAGCCACGGTTTTTTTTTTTTTTAATAACAAACACTTTATTTACAGAGATATATACAGGATCAGATCAGATGATTGCAGGGTATTCATCGTACACAATAGCAGCTTTACGCATGCAGAAAAATACGCGCTTACGGCCTTTACGCTAGCGTGGCGTAAGCATGTTCTGCCGGCAAGTGTAAGCTAGTAGCATCGTAATGCTGGCACAGCCGCACGGTTTGGGCGGCAATTACACCAGCACGAACGTTGTCGAATGGATGACGGTGACTTTTGTGCACCGCTAGAAGGGAATGGGATGGGAGCGGAGGGAGGGTCAAGGGGTTCTGGGCAAGCAGAGGTGAGAAGGAGTGTTTCTGGGTTCTGGCCATCAAATTGAGTCCCATCTCCTCCGCTCCTTTACCTTAAATTCTGAAAGGACACGCGAACCCTGCGCCAGTGCATCACGAAGCTCGGAGTCTGAGTCAGGCCCGTCAAGGGCGGCCACTGCCCACTGCGCCTTCTGAACAAAATGCCTCCATGCCGGCCGAGGGTGTTCAGCGCATTCAACAGCATCCACCCTTGCCCTCCAAAGCGAGTGGAGTCCTATGACGTGGATGCAATCTCGGAGGTGTGGGAGTTCCGTGTCTGCATCCAAGAACCTTAGGTTGGTCCGGGTGAGCTGCCATTGTGTGCCAAAGGAGCACTGCAGCTCGTCCCAGAAACACGATGCCATATTGCACTCTAAGAATACATGCTCGCCCGTCTCCCGCCTTCCGCACAGCGGACAGTTGGCCCCTCCAGGGAGGAAGAAACCCCGCTCTTCCTGCCTTGCCTTAGTTGTGAGTATCCCTGCGTGTAGACGGAAGAAGAAATCTTGCGAGCTTGTTGGGACGGGGAGCTTCCGCACACGCCGTAGGACGTCACTTTTTAGGCGGCCTACAGGCGGGGAGCGGTACAAGGGGGGTGGGAGGGTCTGTTCCACCAAATCCCAGTAGAGCTTCCTCGGCTGCACTACGCACAAATACTCACGGATCCTAAGAATTTGGTACCCTAACAGAGGCTGCCAACGAATATTTTCGAGTGCTTTGCTTTGGTCATGTTTGAGAGATTTCAGCCGTGGTAACGCTTGTTTCTTACGCACCCATCTTGGATCCGAGGGCAGTTATGCTATTACTACAAGCGATGTAACCAAAGCCCCCTTATTTGAGTGAAGATAAGCTATCGCAAAACCTCGGTCTTCCCTACGCAAGCCACGGTAGCAACAAATGGAATGGCATGCGCCGCTAGCATTCTGGCGTTGATAAGGCTTGGTCGTCACGCACCAATCTTGCAGCCAAGCCCCATCATGCTAATACTACAAGCGACGTAGCCAGAGCTCCCTTATTTAACTAAAAAAAAAGCTATCGCAAATACCCGATCTCCCCGATGAAAACCAAACAAGCCACAAATGAATGAGCGCTTTCGAACAGAAATAGCTTGCGATTTGTCTCAAGGCAGCCGATAACCGCAAGTTAAAAAAAAAAATGATTCTCTTCTGCTGAAACGAATGACCCCAAATCACGAGAACGACGTGAAACCCGACCGCTGCTGCCAGCTTTCCGCTGCTTTCTCGCGCTGCGTCGACGCCGCGCGCCACGTGAGAAAACGTCGAAAGTACGCTGCATGTGGTTGGGCCTTTAACTTCTACTAAATGTGCGTCAGCTCCCCAGCGCCTCAGCCCCAGCCTCGCGCACGGAGCGAAACCATCGGCCGCCGCCCAAAACGAGAGAAAAAAAAAAAAAAATCCACGTCGCATGAAGTCGCGCAGGAAGAGAAAGTGACGTCACGCTGTGACGTCGCCGTTTGAAGGGGGTGTGGTCGGCCTGGGCCCCTACGGGATATGGTTTGGGAATACGCAACCCGGACCCGGTAGAATTAAGTGGTCGTAAGGCAAAAATACGCTAAGGATTGTTTTGCAGGGCGGGAAAACAAAATGTAGAGACCACGTACAGACATCTGGCCGCTATAGAAACGCTACCTTTTGCGCACCGCTTGCCAAAAATGGGACCCCGTATTCTAAATTGGTGGATACCAATTCGGACGTGTTTTAAGAGGTATTGCAAAAGGCGAAAGGAGCAACTGGTTCTGATAAATAGCGATTATAAGAGTTCCTCAGCTTTCTCGCAATTCTCAAACTTGCTAAACTCACTAGTTTAAATTGGTATAAATGGGAATCACAAAGCTCACATGCTGAATTGTTTCGGTGTCTGCGCTTGTGTCGCCCGGTGGTGTAGCCCCGAGCTAGCACATCAGGATGGCTAGGTTCCGCTGTCTCACACTTCGAAAGACGCTCCTCTCCGTTTTCTTTATGCCGACCCACGGCTGGGCTACACCGATGGCGTCCGCCGCTCTAGCCCGGCCATTGCCGACGCTGCTGCGTTCGGGATTCCGCCCCCGCGGATTCCAAGTAACGGCTGGCCGAATCTCTGGTTTCGCTCTTTGTAGAGCCAAGTGTGTGAATTCAAGTGACGTCACATGGGCAATTGTTGTGGGTGTCGTTTAAAGCTTTGCTTTCCAACCACCTTCACAGCGTGGATTGGAGTAATTTTTTTTATTCTCGCTTATACCTATGATGTCTTAATTAATCCGTGAGAGTTCCTCTAATAGCGCAGCGGGGCATTGTTATCAGGGAGCCTGGAACGTTGAACGTTCCAGTTTCAAATTCCAGATGCGACTTGTACTGACCGAGAGGGTGCAGCAATATAGTACCCTCTCCTGTATCGCTGGCTCTGCTCTAACGCTGCCAGACAGGTGTTCTATACAGCTGCTAGGCACTTAGACTCAAAAGTCCGGTAGGTGGGTCATGATAAGGTCACGGCGTATACGGATATGGATACGGATTTAAAGCCCTTTGAAACGGGCTCAGCTACCTGACTAGAAAAAATATTGAGTCCTAGCCACACAAACTGGCCACACAAACTGGCGTATACCCACTTCGCTTGAGATGGACCTTTTCGCGGCACTCTTACACTATTCTACACCAGGGTGGCCGGAGCCTGCTCTGGAGAGGAAGTGCTGTTTGTGTACCAGGAAGCCGCCCTAGTATGGTCGCACCTAGCGTAGCTTATTTAGTGGCTCTGGTCGCACCTGTCTAGTGTAGCCTCGCTCGTATCCGGCATAATGTTTCCCCTTCCGGAACAGGTTGCACTCGAACCTGGGAATGTGGTATCGACCTTCAGCCTTCCCTGTGGGTGGAGTGGAAAACGGTTTTTTTTAGTATCGCATTGAGTGCTACCGTAGGCGGGGGGTGGACCTTCTAGTCCTGTAGTCCACGCTGTGCTGCGGCGGCACGCGTCACAAGAAACTCCTGATCCACGAGCTGGCCACTGCGCAGCAAGCTCTCCCACTGCTCAAGGGTGCGTGGTTGTAGGGCTGGCGGGTTGGCAGGGCACATCGAAACGAAATGCGTTGTTGTATTTGGGGTGCCGGGGCAGTATAAGCAGTTGGGGGGATATGCGGTTGGGGAAATCCAATGGAGGTAGGTGTGGTTGTGGTAAGTATCGGTCTGGAGTCGTCGCCAAATGTTTGCGTCTGCCACACTTAGGGATGGATGAGGGGGCGGTAGAGCCCTGCGGGAAGCTCTGTAGTGATTAAGGATGTCGGAGTAGTTCTGCGAGAGTGGGTGCAGGCGGAGGGCCGCTAAGTGGGTCGTCTTCTTCCCCTTCTGGGGCCTCTTTTTATTAATTATAACTCTGACGTTGCGGCCCACATTGCAGTTATACTGGTCGCGCCTCTTTGGAAACAATACGTAGTCTACAATGAACGTGGTGAGGGCGAATTACGTTAGATCTGCGCCTTCCCCTGCTGGCCTCGAGCAAAATGCAAACGACTCCCCGCCTCTTTTCGGACATATCCTGGCGGAGGAGAAACCGGGTTAACACGTCGGGTTAACATGGCGCAGTGCGCCAGCGCCGGCTTCTTCCTACTTGTAGCATCTTGCGCTCGGCCTTTCCTTGGTATTTTTTCTGGGCGCTCCTCACGAGAAGCACGCTCACGTGCGCTTGGCATTTTCTTGATATTTTTTCTGCACACGGACGGTGCAACCAAGAGCTTAAACAGCTCTGGTGTTAAAATGTGAGAACCGGGACGCATAACTAAAGAAGCCGCTGCTATAGGGAAACTAAAAAAAAAAAATCGCGCCAATCCACCCCGTGAATGTGGTTGGAAAGCAAAGCTGTAAACGGCACCCATAACGATTACTCATGCGCCGTCACTTAAAATCACTCACATCGCTCTACAAATAGTATAACCAGAGAGAAGTGAAATGCACTTAACCACACCATTTATTACTTCCCAGAGATATTCTTGGTAAAGTTAAATCAATGCATGATGCATGAACGGTGTTTGGTTGAGTTGTAAAAGTTTCCACAAGAGTGGAAACTTTTTTTTATAAAATCAAAGTAAGCTCCAACCCGGTGTTAGACGATCTGACTTCTCCGTCTCTGCGCCGCGGACGGAGGCAACGAGACTTGCGGCTGAGAAGGAGGAGGAAGAAATACTTCTGTTCAGATTTCTGAACGGCCCAGAGTGCAGCCCTGGGGAGTGATTCCTTCTTCTGTGGGGCCTATATGCAGTCCGCGCGGCCTGTGTGTTGTCCACCCGCTGAAGCTGGGTAGGTAGAGAGGGCCTGGACAGCAGCATCTCCCATTGCTCTAGTTGGGTAGTTGACGGAAAGAGAGGAGGGTGCTGAGGGCTAAAGTCGCACACCCCGATTACGGGGCGGAGTATTCCTACTTCTGAGAAAAATTTACATTCAGCGTCGTAGCGATTCGGATGCATTACGTGAAGACGCGTAGGCTGTGGGAAGGAGCCCGGATTGTATGAGCCGCAGGGTAGTTTGTTGTTCTCTGGAAAGGTCAGGGTAAGGCGAAGGTGCGGTCTGTCTCAGAAGGCGATAATGCTGGATTATCTCCCTGGACGTGACAAGCGGGTGACTGTCCTCGTGCAGCTCCTTAGCATGGGAGGTAAAAGCGCAGGCTTGTTGGGTGGGCGTATTTGTTGCCCTCCATTGAAGCGTGAGGAGGTGTCCAGATGAGCTGAATGGAACCGTTTGGGGAGTGGTTTTTTAGCACGCACAGTGCAGGTCAGGACACCCAACCCGACTGGTAATTCCAGTAGGCTTGCTGGGAATTGGTGACTACCCTCCGAACCCCTGGTTGAGTGAGAGCCAAGGTGATGGCTGCCTCTTCTGGTGCCGTCATTTGTTGGGTCCTAAGCGAGGTACACGCAAGGAGGTTGGTTCCTGAGGTAGCCACGATGATGGCGTGTTGCTGCCCTCGATGTTTGGAGGCGTCTGTGTAGATAACTGCATGATCCCCACCGAGGGTGGTGTTTAGCGCTTGAGCCCGTGCTTTTCGTTGACCCTCGTCATGTAAGGGGTTCATATTTCTAAGCAAAGGGAGCATCTTTAGTTTTAGTCGCCAAGAGTCTGGGAGTACGTCAAGCGGAGTGACATTCTGGGCTGCCCAGCCAATCTGGTGAAGCATGCGGTTACCCACCGCAGTTCTGAGTCGGACCTTCTGGTTAGAAAGATGGCCTTCGATCAGCTCTTCCACCGTGTTGTGGAGCCCGTGCTTAGCAGCCTCAGTGTGGACGCACTCTTGAGAAGACCAATGGCCTGCTCAACCGCCTTTCTAATCATTATATAAAGCATCTCTATGTCTTCCTCGTCGAGAAGAAGATAGGGGTTTGTCGTAAGTAACTCTCGAGAGGACAAAAGCTTCAATTAATCGAAAGGTACCGGATTCTTTTAGGCCTCGCTTCTTGGTGGCAACTCGCCTGATCATGTGTATGATTAGATTAATGCTGTTTTTGAGGCGCTGCAAGGAGACGTCACTCTTGGTGTTGGCCTGGAAATGTAGGCCCAGGATCTTGATGCTGGGGTTTGGAGTGATGGCCTGGTCATCAAGGAGTATTTGAATGTATTCTTTGATTTGGCGTCAGGGCGGACAACAAGGAGCTGTGATTTTTTACGTGAACACTGGAGGCCACAGGCTTTAGCACATTGTCGTACTAAAAGTGAAATTCCATGGATTGGTGTGAGCTTCCTTTAATTTTTGTAACCCTTAGCACATGAGCAGGATGCGCACAGGGCCGGGCGTGAGTGGTCGCGTGACGCTTTCAAGTGGCCTTCAGCGAGAACGCAGCGGGTAAACCCGTAGACGTGCTTGGCCAGTACACCATTTGTCTTCCTGTGTTCGCGTGGGCTCGTAGCTAAATCGGTAAGACAACGGGCTCTCGCTTTGTTAGTCTATTAGTTCCGGGTTCAATTCCCGGCGGTGCCAGTAAATTCTTTTATTTGTTCGCTGGAGTTTTCTGGTGACACCAACGGTCGCGAAAGAACCCTTGGGGGGTAGAGGTAGAAAGCTTTGCTTTAAAACGGCTGCTGACGTTTACTAGACTCCCTAATGCGAAATTTGTGCGCAGCGCGAACTGCAGTCTTCTCGGTCACGGCGCATCGTTGCTGCGTCTCAGGAAGTGATCGCGTGATCATCGAAGCACGGTGGCGCGCGCTACTCCACCGTTATCTCGCAGCGCGTCGCCGACGCCCAGCATGTTGTTGTAAATCGTGTTTCTAGTGCCTACCGAGCAAATGTCACGTGGTTCAAATGAGCCACGCAACGAGGACGACGCGAAGCACATCCACCGGTTGCCTCACTCGTTGTTCAGCACTCATTCCTGAGTGCTGCAGTGCGTTGAGGCAGCATTCACTCGTGGGTTCTCTCGACAGCAGCGATGGTAAACCTGTGCGTCGGCGGCGCGAACTGTCTCTCGGGAAGGGACCGCGAACTGCGTCTCAGGGAGTGAACGCACGTTATTGTCGAGCGCACGACAGCACGCGGTGCTATGGCGTCACCTCGCAGCGCGTCGCCCCCGCCCAGCATGTCGCACTGTCTCCCACTTAAACTTTTGCTACCCGTCACCGCCGAGGAGCATCTCGTGCGGGCTCTGCATACTGCCTTCCCCTCACACTTTTGCCACACTTTCCTCCGCCGTTTTCTTTCCGTCTTCGTTCGCTCGGTTACGACGCCGATGTCAAACCACATGAGCGGCCGCCAAGGTGCTGCGCACAAAACAAAAAAGCTTTGCAGGAGAGCGTGGCAACAGCGTCCACTGCTGTCTCTCTCTGTAGTAATCATTCAACTTGGCCGACTCCTGTTCATCAAAACAAGTTCCACTCCTACCACGGGTTCCACTCCCGTCCACGGGTTCTACAAGTTCCCCTACTACCGCGGGCAGAACGGGGGAAGGGATCGCGGCAGACTCTAAATACTAAACATATTAACGCGCCTGCAACCTGCCCTTGATACTGCGTCCTTGCCGCATGTCGCCATGGACAGAGTAAAAGAACATCGACTGGATACCTGAGCACGTAATATCCGGCGAGACATTCGAACGCCGAGAAGCGTAGGCAGTATCGCGTGCACGTGGTGACGAACTCATGAAGATATGTGCGCTGTTGGAAACTCTAGAGTCATCTAGGGGTAATTTGGACAATCTCAGAATGCATTGCACCTTTTTCGCTTTCCGAAGATGTTGAGCGCTCGACGAGAACTAATAAATCATCCACGTGGCGAAAGACGCGTAAAGTTTGACCGGCGAGGCTCATTCAATTTCCTTGTGGTGGCGCGCACTTAGTCGAGGGCTGCGGACACGGACGAAGATATATGTTACTCCGTGGCTACGGATTAATTTAGACCGCCTGACAATAGTACCACCGTTTATCACCCAACAGCCACCTGTACACTTTTGCAACAATATATGTTTGCCGGGTTACCAAAGTTGCCAAAATCGTCGTGGTAAGTTGTAACACGAACTATGGGTTCAAAGCGTTAAAGGGCCCCTGACACTGCCGATAAACGCCCGCACTCTTTCTTTGTGTCTGGAAGCACTTTGAAAGCTATAATTATCTCCAGCACATAGCGGCTCTGCGTGGTTTGCTCCTCGCAGCCGATACGTCTTCTGGTGCAGGCTTCGCTGTTGCGATTTTCTCAAAAGTGGCCGACGAATGCGTTCATTGCTGCAAGTGAAAGGACACGGCCTAATAGCTACGATATAGCTATAGTAACGTCACTCAAGCACGAAAACAATACCCAGAGCTAGAAATTAAAAAAAGAGAATCATTTGGGCCAATTCCAAAGTTATCGGACCTGCATACGTCACTGTCTGGTTTGGGTTCGCCGTGGCCGCCCAGTTAAAGTAGATAAAGGACGCGCTTGTTGACTACGACCTAAGAGTACTTCATTTTTTTAAGTTGAAAAAGTGTTGCAAGGGAACTTTGAGCGAGCATATGAGTGAACAAGGGTAAATTTGGCGGTTAGGTTTGTTATCTGCTTTTAGACTCGTCTCTACTGTTTCCCCTGCTGACTTGTAGTAAAAGAGCCAGTTTTACTTACATCTTTGTTGCTACAAGTTACCTTTTTGTTGGGTCCTGTTTATGCATACGCCATCGCTGGTGTTAGCTTTACTAAGACACGGGTCACTCGTATGCAAGTTACTTTTAAGTACGAATGTACTTTATAAGCGACCCCGAACCTTCCGCCGTCCGCAGTGCGCCTCCTCCTCTCCCCTAGCAACGGCGCGAGGAGCGGAGGGGAGCGTCTGTAGCAACGGCGCAGCGACGTCACACCCCACGTGACTGCGCGCGCTCCGCCCTCCCGCGCCGTGGCTGCGCGCGCCCCGCACCGGCTCCGCACCGCTCCTCGCGCCGTGACGTCACACTCCACGTGACCGCGCGCTGGCGCCTTTGCCGTCTGCTCCCCCCTCCCCCTCGCGCCGTGACATCACGTGCTCTGCAGCTGGCGCGCCTCTCCCCCCGCTAGGTTTGCACTCATCCTCGGCGCGTGCCTCTCCCCCTCGCCGGTACTGCGCCTTCGCGCGCGTCTCTCCCGCCGTCCGCGCTCCCCCTCTCCCCTAGCAACGGCGCGGAGGAGGAGAGAGAGCGTGCGTAGCAACGGTCTCGGCGTAGCAACGGTCTCCTGCTCGGCTTAGCTAAGGTGGCTAGCTTAGCTGCGGGCGGCGCGCCGCTGTGCCGGTTCGCTTCGCGTTCCGTCCGCGTGAGGGCGCTCGCTCGTCGGCTCCGCATTCCGACGCTCGAGGGCGCTTTCCCAAGCATTTCCCAAGTGAGAGGTACGTAACGTGCGAATGCCAAAGACTTTAACATAGCGCCCCTCCGGATCAAATCGGGTAACTTCGGGCAAACTCGGGCATTCGTACTTTGCCATCTTCCCTCTTACTTGGGAAATGCTTGACTTTTTTTTATTAACTGGTTCAGTTATTGCCTAAGGTGTTGTACTGCTGAGCCCGAAGATGCTGGTTTTATCCCGGACGCGGCTGCCGTTTTTTTCGGTGAAGCGAGCAACCAAAACGTCCGTGTGTCGAGTTTCCGGTACACGTTAAAGGACCTCTAGATGCAACGATTTTTTTAGGTACTTTTCTGTCTTTACGTCTGTTCTTCGTGCCGTGCAGAGATCGACGGAAAAGGAAATATCAAGATCTATGCAAAAATAAAAGAGTTATTTAACTTCTAAATTTAAAAAAAATTAGTGCCTTTCCACTCTGTGAAGAAGGATCATGACCTGCAAAGCTGGACGCAGTCCACGGAGCGCACGAAACAAAACACGTTTGTCGTAATTTGCGATGGAGCATATTTCCTAGGCCATTAGCTGAATGACCCTCTGACGGATCCAAGCTTTGTTCTTGCAGATAAACATGGAACTGTCTGTTTCCCTCCCGCGTCGTAAGCATCTTACTGTTTGTGCAAGGCCGGGTTCAGACTGTTGCCGCAACTGTCGCAATGACCAAAAGAATGACGTTATTTCATGTCTCAGCTAACCGAAGTGTGTGACATGGCATTTTTTTACGTCCATAGATCCCGATATGGGTTTTGCGTCGGTAATCTGAACTTAGCCTAACACACAAACCCAATCCGCTCTACCACTATGGACTCCGGACACGTCCCATTAAAAGAGTTTAACGTCCGCGTTTAAATCTCGTACCAGCACAACAGACATGCCTTCCATCAGTACGGGCATGAAACCCATAGCTGCGCGTGCACGCCTCCCCTCCTCCCTACCACTATTTTTCACTACAAAACTGCGCACGCATAAACCGGGAACCGGTCATGTACGCGTGCTTAGAAGTGACATACGCCGCGACGGCGGGTTTCAGTCGTTTTAGGGGGCAGCCCTTCGGCAGCCGTTACCTGGGCTTCGCGGGAGCGGCATCTGTTTATGTCTGCGTAACCGAGTGAGCGAGCGCAGCAGCGACGAAAGGAAGAAAACGGAGAGGAGCGTCTAGCGAAGGGTGAAGTGGAGTACGTCACGTGCGGCTACCGCGCCATCTCTCTCACTGCCTTTCTTTCACACGTTTCATGTGTCGCCACCAAGGAGCGCCCTCCCCCTGCACTTTCCCCAGACGCTGTTCCTTTCTCCGCTAATCCAAACTTCTTGACGTTTGCGCGGGAGGTTAAAACACGATATGCAACAACATGCTCGCTTCTCCCTTGCGCGGGGCTAATCCGAACCACGGGAAATTTGCGCGGGAGATTCGAACACGATTTGCAACATGCTGGCCGGCGGCGGCGGTGCACTGCAAGGTAGCAGCGGAGTAGCGCATGCCGTCGTACGTTCTCTGATCACGCGAACACTTCCTTAGACGCAGTAGAAATGCGCCGTGACCGAGAAGACTGCAGCTCCTGCTGTGCACAATTTGTAGTAATCGTCAGGGCATTTTTTAACGCCCATCCGTGCTTCAGTTTATTTTTCGCAATCATCTGATAGCCGCATATGGCTAATAGCTGCCGTCTGCGCAACTTTACAAGGGCGCATCGGTGGAGGCGAGAAGGAAAACAGTTGTGAAAGAGCCCCGGAACTGCGACGAGTAAATCGATGACACCGGAATGAAAACTGGGGGGTTAGACATATACTGCTCTGCAGTAAAAATACGAGCAAATTGAAGGTTGCTCTCTCTCTCGAAAACCGGGCGGCTACTGCTCGCTACCAGGCGGCCTAAACCACTACGGCGCACCTCACAGCCCATGTAGCGTAAGACCAACAAAATCTGAATTTTTTTTTAGCGTGCTTTACTCTCGCGTTTGTTTATTTTTAATCCTTCCGACATTGTAATTCTCTTTCTGGTTTATCAGGGGGTTCTTTGGGGCTTTGATACAGGCTCGGTTGGGCGAGTTTTATACCGATGTTGCTAGCGTGTGACGGTAGTTGTTAAGCGACAAGCCGGGCTATATCAGGATATTCAGCTCTATAAGAATAAGGCTCCGAAGTTTTCAGCTCGTGCATCCTCTTTTCAATTTTCAAAGATTAAGAACCAACAAGTAAGCCACCACGCCGGGTCATATGAAGGTTCAGGTGAATAATATTGCTATTTTATAAAATGTGGTGTTTACCACCCATGGCATTGACAGGAGACGTATTCTTTTTTTTTTGCGTACCATGAAAGCCTCACCATTTACTGGATGGCCTAGGCACACTTTGATCAGTCACGTTTCAGGTAACGAATTTGCTGCCCGCTTTTCTTGTGATCCATTTAAGTTGAGTAACGCGCCGGAGAAATTTTCATTTCTTTTATCTGCCCTAATGACTCTATGTGGCCGCGCAAGGGTACGGGATTTTCATGTCAAGTATATACAGTCGTACAAACGTTCGACCATTTTTAAATATGATAGGAGAGAGTCGTCGCCTGTGTGCTATGCTTCAGGGCGCGTCTTCAGTTTGCCATACGAGCAACTACAATTGAGCCCGAAAATAAAGCCCTTGTTGTTCAAGGCGCCGCCTGAATTGTAAGACTTTTAGTATCGATCTATACGCAGTATTTAGGACTTGGGGTGAAACTGCAGCCATTTGCCGCTGGGATGCCTTCAGCTTCCCAACCACCGCTATTTCGACGTAGATCACTCAAAAAGTCATTGCCACCCGTATTTTCACGGCATTCGTCGCGACGACCGCGTCACCGCGTCTTTGTACCGTCATGCTGTGAAGTGGGTCTGTTTACGTACACTTTGCTTGTTCGACGTGCTACCGTGTACGCACGACTCGTGCATGATTGCTTCCCTGGCTACAGAAACACTCTGCACAACTTAGACACGAAAGTTATTCTCAAGTTGTAACACGGGCAAACCCAGCATGGCTGGCGTACGAGGCAGCGTGCGCTGGTCCAAACCGTTTTCTCAGACCACTTTTCGCCGCAAAGACGCAAACAAAGGCAACGGAAAACTGCCCAATGAGAACGTCGACCGCGAGCCACATCCTTGTAAGCGCTTAAAAGCCCGCGTAGCGACTGTTTTGACGCAGCACTGTGGCGGAGCGAGCACCCGCCCACGGCGCGGTGTGCGCACACGTTTTTCAAAACTCCGCAAGCTACAAAAACTACAACGACGTATTTCACGCACGGCTTCTCACGCCGTCTGTAACGTGACCCCCCTCTTGAGTCGCAGCGAACGCGTACACCTCACTGTTTTCTCTCTGTCCACGTTTTCCTCATTCTGTCGTTTATTTGCTTAACTTTTATTTCTTCCTTCGAAAAATCTATGTTAGCTTGGCCATAGCTGGTGTCTAATATCAGTAGGAAGCGCCACGTGTCGTATGAATCTGAAAAAAAAAAAAAAAAAAAAACGGGGAAGAAGGGTTTCAGATCTGTAGGTGCGTAAAGACAGATTTGTTAGGACACCTGGCTTGACTTGCTCGATTAGTTAGAATGTAATTTTTGCGGCTAAAAGATTATTTCGCACATGAGTATGTTAAGGGGCAATGGTTACACCAATTGTGTCAGTTTGTAAGGTAATGTGATCGTCAAAGCTATTATGAATGCGGTAAAAGATGCTCGAGCATCCCGTAGTTTGCTTCAGACGCCTCTTTCACGCCCCTCCGCCCAACGTTCCGACAAAAGGACTAAAGCTTTCGCTCCAACTCGCCAACGCCTTCCCTGGTTATTTACGATTTGTAAATTTGCAAAGCATCGTGCATGAAAACTGACGATATCATCTACAAGAAGAAGAACCCGGCTTAGTTTTCGGCTGCTCTTCCGTGGGTCGCGTCACGCCGTCATCGACAGTGACAATGTTGGCCACGTGACCACATGCTTCTCTTTTGTTTCCCTGAAGAGAGCGACGACCGTGAACCGCTCGAGCCGAGAGCGCGCTCCAGCATCTTTTTTTTTTTTGTGTTTTTCTTTGATTGGTTGCGGTACGACGCAGTCCTACGCAGCCGTGATGTGCCGGACGCTCTCGCCCATCACTGTATACAAACAGATCCGGTGCGTTTGCGCCTCCTACTGCTTACGCACTAATAATTGTGGTCCGAAATTAATTCGCAGAAAAACCCAACGAGATGCCCGTCTTTTACAATAGCACAAAGGCGTTTTTTACCTCGCCCTCTAAAGTCGTTTTCTTCTTACGTAAGGGAATGAGGTGTTGTCACGAAAACAAAAACGTTGGTTATTATGCCAAGGCACCGGGTATAAGCGTCAATTTGAAAAGCTAATGTTGCACAATCAACTTTATTTTTGCCTGCTGAGGTGTGCGAACAGCCCGGTGAACTCTTAAGTGAATTTCTAATACACGGCACTGGTCTATAGTCGCAACCACGCTTATTATGCTCCCCTCTTGTTTAATTAAGGAAGAGTGCGAAACGAGCCCCACGATTCTGGTCTGTCCAGCCGTACGCTCCATTTCTATCTTGATCGCACATCTGTCTCTGCAAGTCCGCTTTAATTACACCCCATTTTAAGTGCGAGTACGCGGGAAAACTGTAGAGCTTTACATCAGCTTTCAAGGATAAAGCTCGCCTATTCTCCCTTTATACTAACTTACAACAGGCAGACAGAATAATAAGAGACCCCTTTACCCACTGCTCAAGAATGGGAAGCACATATTAGATCAATCGAGTAAATATTAGTCGTCTTGAGGTATGGTTCATTTGCCACGTTTCAAATAACATCAGTCGGTATGGTGTGTAGCCGTAGTATATGTCCGTCGGCCTGTCGAGCCTCCATGCGCTGTTGGCACTTGTATAGAATTTTGATGATCACTGCTAAAGTAAACGTGAGTTTCACGGTGACTAAAGCCATCTCTATTGTAGTAAGCTCTGTGAAATTTGGCATGATGATCATTTTTTACAGTAGCCGTATTAGGACGAAAGTCACGTCTATGTCCCACGTGAAATGTGTCGCGGGTTCCTTTGCGTTAAACACATTGTTAGACTCGTGAAATTCTTCACCGGTGCCAGCAAGAAATGTTTACAGGCACTGTTGTTTCAGAGGTGTTCTTTTCAACTATGCGGTCCCTGCGGGCTTAAATACGCTTCAAGAGAGCGATGTTAGAGAACCGGCTCCAACGAAATTGCGGCGAAAAACATCATGGCCGAAAAACATGCCTGCATTCAACAAGACACGCTTCCCATTAAAAAAAAAAAGAGCAAAGAAAGCTATCATGGGGGAGGTGCTGAGAAATACCGACTCAGTGACTAAGGCACTGTGCTGGTGCGCCCACGGACGCCAGTGCCATCCCGGCCGCGCAGTGGCTGCTTTTCAGATGGAAGCGAAACGCGAAAACGAGCGTGTGCCGATATTTCGGCGCTCGTTAAAGTTCGCCAGGTGGTCAAAATTGATCCGCAGCTCTCTACTACTGCGCGCCTCCCATCCCAGCTAAACTGTGTACAATACGAACTACTTCGGGGCACTGTGGCATCCGGCAACGTTCCCATCAGAATATTTGTATCTGTAGATTTTCAGACGTCGTTCATTCAAATCAGAACGCAGAGCTCGCTTAACGATAGAATCGACTACAAGAATTCGTTGCTTCTGTTGGCTTGAACTTAAACTGTCGATTTGAAACTTGGTTCTTGTTGAGCGAAACATCATGTGTGCGTCACCGCTAACATTAGTCATGAGGTAATACAGGCGTCATACTCGTAATGTGGGGCACTTGTCTGCGACATGATAAAGTTCAGGTGAACGCTCTTGTTTTAGAAGAGACAGCGGGGCAAGTTGTTGAAGGTTCATCGTATAAAAAATGCTCAAAATATTTTAATGGAAGAACACGCAAACGACGGGACGTAGCTATACTTTTTACTGAAGTTTTTATCTGGACGAACTCTTAATCAAGCACAACCCAAAAGCATAGACGCAGCCGCAGAGAGATGGAAATGCAGCAGGAATACATTGTTTTTTATCATGAATTATCGAACGCAATCTCTGGCGACACGAGGGTGATAGAAGTGTGCCATGTCTGAAGTTTCTTTCAGCCCCCTTTTGAAAAATGGTGAGCTACCACGATTTCTCGCACTTTCGCCTCGTCATGCCCGTGATAATATTCGTGCCGCTAATGCGCTACCTCCCGTCGTACGTTTGTGTGTTGTTCGGACAGTTTTATTTTTGTGCTTTTTTTTTTCAGTATGATCCTTGTTTTTTTAACATACCTTTTATCCCAACAATGTGGAAGAACATAAAGCACCAAGAACACTTGCGACATATGTGAAACTTAATGAGTTTTCATTCCTCGTTCTGGGCTACACACGGCGACAAATGAATTCGGCCTTCACAGACGCTGCTATTCCCCGAACTGCAGTCACCACATAAGTGCGTGTGAAGTGGTTAATCGGGTGGTGTCATGTGGATAAGCAGTTCCAAGCACGAACAAGCATGACTCGCTGAAGGGGAGCAACTATTAAGGCCGCGCATGGCAAGATATTTGATGTGTGTAATTGTGTGTGTGCGTGTGGCTGTGCGAATAGCGAAAATAGCGCGGGTACCGCCAGCGCACGTGTTAACAAGTCGCTATCACTTATCCAGTAGACGGTGCTGCACAGCCGGTGTCGATGAGCGACGCGTGCTCTCAACCCGCGATCGGCGATAGTCGCGCACGCGTCACCGGGGCACACCTTCACTTCTCTTTTCGGTGCCTCTAAAAAAAAACAGAAAAAAGAACAATTACGAATGCTTACGAGCTGAAATTTCTGCCAGCCCTTATTATATAGTTTTCGTGGTCACTTTAACTTCCGTGTTAATAATATTAGGATATGCCATTCAACCGCCCAGGTAGAAGCTATGCTTACACAAGAATTACAATTACGGAAAGGTGCGGAGCCATGCTGGCAAGTGACGTGCGCCATAAGAAAAAGTAAAATCCCGGGAAGATTACGCGAAGTGCCGGGGGCGACGCGAACGAAAGAGCCCCCTCCCTGATAGGCCCCGAGCCGGCGCGTGCGTATAGTAGCCTGGTCAAGGTTTGCGATGTTCTTGCACTTTGCCCTTGCCACCTGCATCGACGAGGAAGTCGCGCGTGTCGCGCGTACGGCACCACCCTCTCCACGGCCGCTACCACACAGCAGGAATGGCACACACGGGCTTCCATTCTGTTTGCCCGCGGAATTGCCCCAAGGTTCCCCTTGGATGAGCGAGAGGCCGTATTGGCCTCAATGCCACGGCTACCAACCCCCTCTCCTTGCAGTGCGCTGCAGGCGAGGAGGAAAACGGGATTACGGAAAGCGGAGAGAAGGTTCCGCCCCCTTCGTTATTCCAGTTTCACTCTCTCAAGCCATAGTAAATAAAGGCTGGAGCCCCGTACAATCACTCGTCTCGGCGGCGGCGAGCTGTTTTGGCGGGGCGTGTGCTCGAGAAGCGGGAAGAAGCAGTACTTGCGTGTACAGTCAAAGTGTGTGCGGGTATCACAATGGCGTCAAGCATGGATGCTGCGGTCTCCGACTCCATCCTGCCGCGGGACCCGCGGACCCTGGACTGGCCACTGAACGGCAGCAAGCAGTTTCTCGTCACGCTGCTTCTCGGATATGTGTACCTGGTGAAGATCGGCGGGCCGCGGTTCATGAAGGGCCGAAAGCCGTTCGACAGCCTGAAGCCTATCATTATGCTCTACAACCTCTCCATGGTTTTCCTGAACGCATACTTCGTGTACAACTTCTTGATACGGTCGTACTTCGGAGGCGGCTACAACATCATCTGCCAAGGCATCGACTTCCAGGCCCGTGACCAAATGACCATGGAGTTTCTCGAGCTCTGCTACTGGTACCTGTGGGTGCGAATCGCGGACTTCCTCGACACCATCTTCTTCGTGCTGCGCAAGAAGGACTCGCACGTGTCGTTCCTGCATGTGGTGCACCATGTGCTCGTCGTCTTCAACGGCTGGTTCGGGCTTGCGTACGGCCCGGACGGGCAGGTGGCACTCGGCCTGACACTCAACAGCTTCGTGCACGTAGTAATGTACTCTTACTACTTTCTCTCCCTGCTGGGCCCCGCTGTGAGGCCGTACCTCTGGTGGAAGCGCTACCTGACCCAGTTCCAGCTAGTCCAGTTCGTCATCATGGTCATTCACTGCGGGATACCGATGTTCAAGGAGTGCGGCTACCCGAAGACCCACATGCTCGTCACCATACCGCAGGCCATGTTCTTCTTCGGCATGTTCATCCGCTTCTACCTGCGAGCCTACACCAAGCAGCCCGGCAATGGCCAACCCGTCAAGGGGAAGGAGGAGTAGGCTGCGGACGGCCAAGGCGAGTACCTAGCGGCTCTACCATGCCTCTTCCGCTGCCCGGCGGCAAATCTTCAACCGGCCACTTGCAGACTTGCCACCGGGGTTTGTGTTGGGACTATGATGAAGTGCCCGCGACGGCCTGAGCTGTGTACTAGGGCGG
This sequence comes from Haemaphysalis longicornis, assembly GCF_048455015.1. Classification (NCBI taxonomy): domain Eukaryota; kingdom Metazoa; phylum Arthropoda; class Arachnida; order Ixodida; family Ixodidae; genus Haemaphysalis; species Haemaphysalis longicornis. Next base: position 398,496,232 of record NW_027526203.1, read on the forward strand.
GGCAGCAGCAGGACACTATGAAGTTTCGCGTTTTCACTCCGGACACTCGCTTTGCCCTCCGTAGCTGACCGGTAGTGTTTCCGCACGTTCAGCATACGTGACAAGAATTTGTGTGGTGCCGAGCTGTCCAGTGCTGTTGAGCCTAGCAGTGGGTTCGTTCACTGCGCTCCTTCGCTTAACGAAGCACCCGGACGTCGAAAGTTGTTCATTGCTGCCGTCATGTGATCTCCTTCGCCGTTTAAGGACACCCTTAGTCTGCATACGCCAGTTTCGCAGTCATGTTCCATTTGATCAACTCCTAATGAAACTGTAGCCACGGCGTGGCAAACACATCTCTTGTAAATAAACTGACTGGCCCTATCTGGGCTTCCGAAATGTAATGTGTACTGTGTCCCTACAGCGGCCTGCGGTCCAGCATTTAGTTTTGGTGGCGAGCTGTTCCCTATATGCTCTCCCAATGTAATTGCTCCCGCGGGCTTGCGGGTGGCATCTAGCTTTTGACTTGCCACTGCAAACTGGTGCCGCCCACCGTGGTTCATGAAATATCGCAGCCCGTGCACTTTTTTTCTATTTGAACCTTGCAAACAGGACTCAGTGAATTCTCGGCACTGCCTGATAACTGGCAATTTAATCAGTAACTGGGAATATCGCGCAGGTTTCCTCCTAAACTATCACTTAGCATTAGTAAAATATGCTGTGGGCTGGTTGGTTCATTGCCTCAAGAACACGACCGCTACAAGCCAGGACCGAAAAAACGGAGAACGACGAGACGGACAGCGGACCTGTCTCGTCGTTCTCCGTTTTTTCGGTCCTGGTTTGTAGCGCTCGTTTTCTTGAAGCAATACCAGTTGGAAGTCAGCGCCTTGCTGGCGTGCAACTAATTGCTTCGCCCCGTCTAGTTCGTTTTTCAATGAACCTCGCAGTCATGCTTTCTGTGAAACATCCATTGGACACCAGTACCGGTCTCCAAGGCCTGCCTGCTACCTTTCTGGCCTATCACAATTGTAGTAAAATGCGATGTAACAGCTGTCCGTATAGGAATCCTTTTTTTTGTGGATGCCTGTAAGATATTGGCAAGCAATTTTCTAAAACCAAAGAATACTTATTGAAAGGTAATCATCCGAGAATTGTGCTTCAATTTTTTTCTTAACTGGCGGCGTAACGTTTACTCTCTAGCGGGTAGTACCTGGCTACGTTAACAGTAGTTGTGCGGAGTTTGCGCTATTGGTCAGGGTTATATTGCAACTGGGCAATCATAAATAGGCCAATCTGTGTAACACAGGGGCACTGTTGTGTGTTGAGCGAACGGACGTAAAGTTGTGGACAATTGAAATACGAACCACGGAACGCATGGCCGAAGATATCGGTGCCATCCCCTGACAGCTGCCGTGTAAGACACTGACATGCGCAGTTGAGATGTCGGGAGCGAGGGTTCGTGTTCCACTGAGATATGTTGTCCTCTCCTCGCTCGCATGCTTGCCTTCTCGCCATGGCGCATGAGCGCAGAAAACAACTGTTAGCAAGCCGGCGCGAGATAACTGCGGGCAATGCGTACTCAACGCACACGAGTGCCTGCTCCCCATCTGTGCCGGCGTCACATTGCGGACATAGCTTTGTATGTGTGGTGCAGTAATTCGATAAAATAACGTTACACCTAGGTCACACCCAATACCATGTTCAGTGCTGCCCACTCGGGTTCTACAAGCACTGAAATGCCTGCGAAAAAAGAAAAATCGGGCCCCCAACATTGTTGTGCAAGGGCAACTGGCCTATAGAATGGTTGGAGCTGCCAAACTTTATTTGTGAATATTAGAATTCTGCCAGCCTACACAATGCTTACAGTTAATATATATCATCGGAGACAAATTCTGGTGGTATATTTATTGTTCTGCTACAAGCGCAGAATCAGCGAAGTGACTCAGCCATTACTGCGTCAAACAAAGGCGTGTTCTTGGCGGCCAGCTCATTGTTCAATTCTCAAGCCACTGCACCACGAACGCAAAACAATGCAGTGCCATCAGAAATTAGGGGGCATGCTATTATTTTTGTCTCCATTTCTGTGCGCTGTTTTTCTTGAAGAAAGCATGAACTCAACAGTATGCCTTCCGACAGCGTGCACGCGTTTCCCACGCAAGCACTGGCCGCAGCTGCAAGCAATTACGCGCTGCATTGCTCTCAGCACGCGTCCGCCCTCAGCTATGCCGGCGGTACTTGCAGTGCTTGTAGCGCTCTGGCGGCATGGCGACAAGGTAACCGTGCGAGCGAGGAGAGCTCACCATATCGCAGTGGGACACGCACCCTCACTCCAGACATCTCAACTGCGCATGTCCGTGTCTTATATAGGGCCGCTGCCAGGTGAGGGAACAGTTATCTCCGGGCCTGCGTTCCGCGATCAATTGTCCATGACTGCATGTAGATTTTGTGGCTATAACTGTACCTAATCTTGTAAGGTGTTCGGGCTATCACGCCGCCTGATCAGCACCTTTCTGAAACTATTCGCGGCGAACGACCAACATACAAGTGTTTCTGTCCTTCAAGAACGGGAAGAGCGCTAGATGTCTCACCTAGTAATCAGTGTCCGCTTGGTATACGACGCCCTCCAAAGAGGCATGTGGGCCGGCTATCCTGTCAAGTTCTTCAAATAAAGCTGACCGCTCCGTCGACCGCGCGCTCTTGGTTAGAATAGGCCCTATGTGAGCTAGTCGGTGCATATAATTCACTTCGTTTGCAGGTCAGCCTGCAAATACGTGCAAAAGACAACGGAAATGGGACACCGCACAGCGTTGACAATAATTTTATTCGCCCACTCCGCTAGCGCGCCAGATTAGTGAGGCAATTAAAATTGAAGAAAACGCCACGTCTTGGGCCAGCGCGATGTGGCTTGCGCACGCAGAAAAACTGAAATCCACTTCGTCTAACGACAGAGATGGTTGAAACGCGAAGCTTTCTTTCCCCGCAAACCGAGTCGAATCAAAGTCCATTCTCGTGAGGAGTTCGTTCGTTGTCGTCTGCCCAATGACGGCAGCCGGCGATGCACTCACTGGTGGTCCCAATGCAACGACTATGTGCACCTGTGTATAACGCCTTGCACCAAATACAACTTTTACACGTGCTCTAGTGAAGATTATTATGATGATAATGGCCATGAAGCGTTTGCCCCGTTCCCGCTCGGGGGATTGGCCAGAAATAAAGCGCTGACTGTGCACCTGCGTTTTATGCGCCCTCGTGGAAATCCATTGTGCAAGTTGGCTTTCCTGCATTGCGTTGCGGGCGTAACGATTTGGATATTCGTCTTTGACTTCGTGCTTTGAAGACATTGTGTTTCCACCGGGGAAAGCTTCGCGCTTCGACTATATTTCCCTTCACCCGCGATCATCGTCAGCGAAAGTTGGCTTTCCTGCATTGCGTTTCGGGCGTAACGATTTGGATATTCGTCTCTGACTTCGTGCTTTGAAGACATTGTGTTTCGACCGGGGAAAGCTTCGTGTTTCAACTATCTTTCCCTTTACCCGCGATCATCGTCAGTGAAAGTTGGCTTTCCTACAGTGCATTTGGTGTGGACGGTCGCTATCAAGGAGGCAGAGAAATCTTCGCTTTAAAGTCGCAACTGCTTCGACCGTGTCGGAATGGCACAGTCGGGTAGACGTCGGCAATACAATACGAGGAACCCAAGATTCCGACCACGGAAAGCATTTTTTTTTTTTTAGGCGCTTGAGTAAAGTTGGCTTTCCTGTAGCGCGTTTTGTCGCTCGCCGGACGACAGCAGTGAAGCATGGAAAGGTTAGCTTTCATAAAAAAAAGCTTGTTTCTGTGCACCTCAGCGCCATGAACGTTCTCCTAAAAGGTAAGAAGAGCCAAAAAGGGATAATGAAACTTTACGGCCAGCCCTGCGTGTTTTCCCGTTTTTGTTGTCTGTTAAGTATTTGCACGCTGACCTATAAACCAAGTGAATTGTCACCCTTATAGATTTTGCGAGTGGTGCGTTTCCTACGCTGTAGTTCTTTATGTCGGGTGTTGTACGAATACAATCGAAATGCCGCTCAATGAGTGACGCACGCACACACGTTTTTTTTTCTTGCATGCTGCTTATCAGCGCAGTTGAACCAGCGCAGTTGAACCTATTGTAATCAATCAGACGCCAGTTGAATTCGTTCAATGTTTCAAAACATTAGGTGTATATTTTGAAGAAACTATGTCATGGAATAAACACACTGACTATTTAATCCAGAAATTATCCCAGGCCACTGGTCTTATGCGCCATTATTGTTGTTCTTTTCCAGTCTCAGTTAACTTTCTACTTTACAACTCTATTTTCAGCTCTATGCTTAACTATGGCGTAATCATTTGGGCTACCACAACTAGGGAAAATATAGAAAAAATAACAGTTTTACAAAAACGAGCTATTCGCCTAGTCAGAAGGTTCCGTATCTTTCTCCTACACGAGAACTATTTAAAAAGTACAATGTTATTCGCATGGATTCTATTTACAGTTATAAACTTTACCGATGTTACAAACAAGCAGTAATAAAGAACGGTTCACTAATTAATCTAGCCAGTCTAGAAAAGCTCTCTCCGATATATTCTACCCGCAATCCTGAAACCTGGAAAGTAAAAAAATGCCGAACAAATTAAGGAGAACAAATGTTTCATTTATTTCATTTTTCATTTATTAGTTCCTTAAGGGCCCGAAGGCATTACATAAGGAGGGGGGGGCAAATACATATAGGTAAGACAACAAAAAAGAAAGAAAAAAATAGTGACTGACATCCATCAGTCAGCACAACATCCATCAGTCAGCACAGATTGCCGTCTTTACTCAATAATTATCAAGACATTTCTACCATTTCTTTTAACCATCTACGCAGCATCTTTACACTTAACTAATGATGTTGTTATAAGGATAAATATCTACCTCTTTCTCGCTATTGTATTCGTAAGCTTACTACTTTTCCAATCCCTGCTTAGTATGTATTTTGAGTGATGTTTATAGTCACTGCATATACTGTATATACGTTGTGTTTTTTGTTTGTGTTGATTTTTGGTAATATTGGCTAATGCCGCTTGCCGCCTGTCTGCACCACCGGGGGGCTGGGGCTAGTCAAGCTGTTTTTACGGCTTTTTTCCCGGCTCGCTTTGCGCGAAAGTGATTTGTTTGTTGTTTTTTCGCGCAAGAATAAAAATAAATCAATCAAATCAAATCAAATCTTTGTTCATCGGAACCAGTTAGCATAATTTGGCCTCGCCGTATTTTCGTAGTTGTTTCTATTTGACGATTTAACCCGTTGAATCCCCGAACCCGAATACAGGACTTTTAAGCTGTTGGCAGCATGCGTAAATGATTCGTGTTGCCAGTTTTTACCGGCTATCGTTGCATCTGTAGTCATATAACATTAAAACAGAAGTTATAATTCACACCGATGATGAGTGGTGTTTGCGTTACGCAGGACAACTGCCATGGCCGACAGTACCCCGACAAATATGTTCCCCGTCAAATGTGCAGTTTTCTTACTTCCTTTTTTCGGCTTGTAGGATACGCACTGTGAAACAAAACAGCAAAAAAAAAAAAAAAAAGACTCGAGCGAAAGGACTACGTTGGTCGCTGTCAAAGCGCGAAGTATTTAAGTTGCAGGGCACCGCCACTGACGAATTGTGTACTATCGGGCCAGGATCAAATACGAACAATAACATGCTTCGCAAGCAAAAGCGCCCGTGTGTGCGAGATTTCGGCGCACGTTAAAGATCCCCAGGTAGTCAAAATTAGTCCGGAGCCCTGCACTACGGCGCGCCTCATCGCCTGCGTTGCGTCTGCGTGTTAAACCCTTCAATCAATCAATCCATAACAAGCTTCGCACGCCCCCCGCCCCACTGCGGCCTCCCTCGGAGACATTTCGTCTCATTTTTACAGCAAAGCTATATATTTCTACACCCCTATAGGATTTAACCGTTCTGTGCGAAAACGATCTCCGTGGGCAGAAACGCCAAGTCGCCAAGCCTAAGACGCCGAGCGCATGCGTCAGAATAATCGTTTTTTGATGGAGGTGAAAATCGAAGACTCCGGTGTGTTCTGATATTTAGGCGCATGTTAAAGATCCCCACGTGGTCAAAATTAATCCGGAGTCCTCCACTACGGCGCGCCTCATCGCCTGTGTAGCGTCAGTGTGCTAAACCTCATAATCCATCAATTGCAACTGTGAAATTACCTAAACATAGCGGATAGTCCCGCGGTTATTTTCCTTCGCCTTTTCTATGCAAAATAGTCGTGATGAGCACACAGACACTACGTAGTTGTCGTCTAGTATAAATTTTTTTTATCGCAATTCATCACTTTGGGTTACAAAGAAGTAAACGGAAAACCCGGGGCTGCATTTCTCCCTCCGCGTATGGACTTGAAGTATGAGGTATTGCGGCGTTGTGTTGGCACGATGTCGAAACCAAGGAATAGAAAAGCGGGAGCGCCGAGTTAACCACTCAGCAACGCTTGCGCACTGCTTTTATTTCCACAATGGCGTCCCGCGCTTATCGCGTGTTCACCCTCTGTCCCTTTTACATTTCCCGCCCAGCGCATGGCTTTGCTTGTGCTTTCGTCCTCTTCCACTATTAAACCGGGCCCCCAAAGTGGGAAGCATTTCGATGAGCTCTAAGCAGAGGCTCTGCGACGCTGTATAATGAAATTAAAAACCGGAAAACCACTCGCACTGCTCCGAGTGCGAGTGTTTTAGCCTCCGAATGAAATTAAAAACCTTTAAATCGCACTAGCCTGCTCTGAGCGCGAGCGTGCGTGACGCGATCGCTTTCAATCGCGTGCTCAGTTGCGCGCTACAGTCGTCCACTGTTGCCACAGTCAAAGCACATTTTGCGAGTCTCTGCTGCAATTCTACACTGGGGGCCTTATTCTCGGCTTTGTGACTTTTCTTTGAATTCGCCCTGTTGTCTTACGTAAGCGACCGGTGACGTACCCGTGTTAAAGTCTGAATAACCGTCCTGTGATTCGACGCTTAGATTACAAATCACCTCGAAGCTATGTGATATTGCACACTAATGGTATCTGAAAAAGAACTGTACCCGCCGTTGTCACTGGGTCGTTAAGGCGTCGTGCTGCTGAGCTCAATGACGTGGGTTCGATCCCGGCCATGGTGGCCGCTTTTCTGATGAAGGTGAAAATGAAGCCGCCGTGTGTCGGTATTTCGGTGCACTTAACGATGGTGGAAATTAATCCTGAGCCATGCTCACAGCGCGCCTCATGACCCAAGTGTAGCTTTAGAGCGTAAAACTCCAAAATTCGATGTAAAACACTTGAAACGTATCCTACAATTACATCCCGAAGTTTCGCTAGCAAAATAAACGCATTTTTTTTTTCACGTTAAAAAAAGCGTTCGTCCCACAAGGCGATTTGGTGACGTCGGTCGAAACGCGAGTGAAAGGCGTGTCATGGACACTATCTCGAGCAATAAATTTATTCGTTTTTACTTCTTTATCTCCACGTCTTTTAATAACACACCTTAGATGTATGATTTTTAATCCCACCTTGAGAGCTGTCTTTGGGTTACCGCTAAATGGCCGTCACCGTCATCCTGCTGCCGTTTTCTGTACTTCAACAGTCACCGCATTATGTGGTCACGCATCAACTTCTCGCAACGTAGCACAAGACGATAGCGCGGCGACGGCACGACCGGTAAAGGGATAACGCAAAACATAGCTTGCGAGACATTTGAACAGAGAGCTCAATGATGTTACTAAAAGCGATGAAAACGTATAAATAGCAAGGGAAAAAAAACTGTACACGTGATGTTCTTTAGTTTAACACACACCTTTTGCTCCCATTTAAATATACGTTACTTGATCGCTTTATATTATTGAAGCAAATTTTAACCTTAATTAAGCAATATAATTCTTTTGCTGGCCCCAAATTCTCTCTTCGTTGTTAGAATACACAAGTGTTTGTATATACAGTAATACCTCGTTAAGTCGAACTCAGATATCTCGAAAAATCGAAATTTTCCGCGGCACCGAACCATTTCCTATACGTCCTATGTATTTGGTGCCCTTTATTTCGAAGTATTTTTGGGTCAAACTGCGGATATCTCGAAATCTTGACAGAGGGGAACGAAAATTTCGCCGCCGCGTACCGTTTCACAAGATTCGCACCATGCTGCCGCGCATAAGCCCCTCGATTTCTTTCTCGTTTAGCCGCGACTATCACAAAGCCGATGTTTTCCTTAAACGTGAAGTCTGAGCCTAGAGGCATATCGACTTCGTGGCGCGTCATGTGACGGTAGAGACATGCGCAGAGGTACATCAGGATGTGCGCGTGACAGGAGAACTTACGGACGCCGAAATCGTTGAAATAGCCACAAAAGGACGGCGAAGACGGGGGCGATGATGACGAACCTCCTTGAGAGGTGCCGACATATGCCGAAACGGGGAATTTACTGCGCTTGCTGCGAAATAAGGTTGAGTGCAGCGGCGGGGAAGATCGGCTAATGTAATGCGTCAACTCCGTCAAGCAGCTAGAGGATTTCTTACTATAGGCCCGAGTGCGGCCGCAAAGCAGACCAGCGTTACGCAGTTCTTTTCTGCTAAGTAAAATTGCAGTGCTACAAAACCCAGCCCGTGAACGTCTCCTGTATGTTGTTTTTCTCTTTAAAACCTTTATGAAAAGCAAGATTGAAAGCTGGTGTTTAAGAGCTGCTAAGTAGCAGCGCTTTTTGTGCAAAGAACTCGGTATTTCATGGCAATTCACGCAACTTTGCTTATCTCGAACATCCGCTTATCTCGAAATATTTCCCGGTTTTTACTACTTCGAGTTAACGAGGTATTACTGTATTTCGTTCGCAATATCGGAAAGCTGGCCGGTGATTTCTTTGAGCTAACGAAAAATCACGCTTCTTTTCCTCGGAGATATACGTGCACACGTCACGAATTGCTTACGTTCGGTCTTCGGGGGAAAAAAAAAACGACGAATTTAAGAATAATTAACGACGTCGCAAAAAGGATCCGTGATGCAGAAATGATGCAAGGGATGATCGACGAGGTAGGCTGAGTTATCGTCTTAGTACTTTAAGTAGCAGCCGTGAGAGATACAAAAAAAAATGTCCGCGTATGCCTCCGTTCCCTGCGGATATCGTCGAAAGACGATAATACTTTGCCGCCCCTGCCACGTAAATGCCTCTCACAATCTTCCCCTCCAGTCTCGCGATCTTCCGAGGATAAACACGGTGGAGGTTCACTCAAGTCAATTCATTTTTTCCCCATTCGCACTACTCGCCCGCCACCCATTGTAACATTTTGTTACTGTTGGACTTGGAATGCAACCTCGAGGTCTAAACTTGGACGCGAGCCCTTCTGGCATTTAGTCAAAACATTGCTTTCAACGCGGTCTTTGTACAGCGAAGCTGCTAGCCTCTAGTTGGTCGGAAAATTTCGTGTCGTAAACAAAAAACCGAGGCAGCACCCAGCAGTTCTCGCCTAAGACGCCGAGCGCATGCGTCCGGCTAATCAGGCATACAGCATAGAGCACGGTATTCGTTAAAAATGGCAGCATCTCCACTCCGTGGATGATGGCGAGGGTGCGGAGTACGGGGACTCTAAATGACATCCAAGTTGCGTCCCGAGTGAAATCCGATTTGCGCCCCGACCGTTATTCAATTTGAGCCGTGAGTTGCACCTTGATTATTCCCTAAATGAAACTGCAACTCACGGCTCAGGTAGCATCAAGCCTTGACACGCCCCCCTCCTCCCTTCCCCCCCCCCCCCCCCCCCCTTTCTGCAGAACTGGTATGTCAACGCAGTAGCTGTCCCAGCGATCGGGTTTAAAGGGGGGGGGGGGGGCGGAGGGGCGTTTTTTTTTTTTTTTTTCAACGGTGAGCGCGTGTAGCCTTCCTGCAAAGCCCATCGCAAGCACATATGAGACATTTTGGAAAACGTATTCTTTGCAGACTATGTCAATGTGGCCGCGAGTGTAGTTGAGTGTGTGAGGAAGGCATCATTTCTCAGGTCGGAAGCCCCGCAGAGCCTCTCGCTGCCAGTGACGGCGCGGACGATGGCGAAGCGCCAGCGCTGCCGTCCGCTCGAACATCATGACCGGATTGAATGCCGCCGCTGGCCTTCCGCTACACCCGCTTGTTAGAGCAAAAAGTGCTGGCTGCCATCACGGAATTTGTCGAGTATCCAATTGCTGTCGTTCCCTACAGCTACCAAATAGAACGCAGTTCTTCCCTTTCGTTAGTTCCAACTTTCGTTAATTCGAACTGAAATGGTCTCTTTGCGGTTCGAATTAACGAGCTTTAACTGCATAAACTAGTTGCTGAAAAAATTAATTTTACTTTTCCCGTGTGACTAAATTTAGGGACAAGCAAACATGCAGACTGGCCAAAATTTTCGGGTTTAAGTAGCCCAAGAAAGGCTTACCGTCTTTAAAAGCTAAAGAAATTACGAGGAGTAATCATTCTTACGCCGCTTCTCCACAACACCAATAACTTTGCGTTTCCTGGGTGGAATTGAAGAAACACGTATACAGGGTATTTTTTGTTGCTTTTTGCTTTTTGAGTTATTCGCGTGAGGGTGTTGTATTAGATGCACATGTGTTTTTTGTTCGTTCATTTTCCGTATTTTAATTTTTTACTGATCGCATTAAAGCGCTGGATTATGTAGATCATTGCGGTTTCACTGCTGTATTTTCAGGTATTTTATTTTCTATATATGCTTTTGTTTTGTTTTTTAGTTTTCTATGACGGGTGATAGTTTCCAGATTCGGCTACCAATCACCAAATTGGGTAATTTTTTGGTACAATATGTTGTCTTTTTTTGTTTTTTCTTTCTTTGTTTTTTACAATGATCTACGTCTGAGACGGCTTTTTTTTTTTTCGAACCGAGCCAAATCCACGAACCGAAGCTAAGGCGGATAAAACTGCGGTGACAAAAAAAATCTCGCAAACTTTCCCCTAAAAAAGCGGGTAGAAAGAAAATAGGTGAGGTAACGCCCTGAAAACGTGTATGCAGATCGTAGTTGGTATCGATAATGAGTCAGATCCTGCTCTTTCACGGATCAAAATGAGCCAAATTCATTTGCCCAAGGGCAGTTTGCTTTTGGCTTGACTGTTCGGACTGTTTCGCGGGTGTTTTCAGAAGTTTTTTTTTTCTTTTTGCTTTTGGGAGCTGGCTTTTCTATCGTGAATTCAGACGGCAATTAGGAGATCGGCGGAACATCTGTCCCAAAACTTCGATGACAAAGTGAACGGAAGAAGAAGTGAACGAAATGAAACTGAGAGATGTGAAACAACCATTTCATCTCGTCTCCCCTCCCCTGCGGAGTAAATCTGGGTATATTTATTCTTCACTCCCAAATGTACCTTTTACCAAACAGCCACCGCTTACAAGCACTGGCCTATCCCCCCCCTCCCCACCCCCCTTCCCTGTGAATACGAACCACTTCATTAAGGTGAAGAAGAAGATATGTGCAGCCTTCTTGTGAAGCATTTTGGAAATTCATGGCAAGGTAATGAAGATTTTGCTTACTTCGTGAGTACCTTCAGTATCCTACGGAACAATTTGAAAAGAGCGGCCAATGCTGCCAAGAGGTCTCATCTTCTCTTCATGCGTAGTTCTACTATTCTTGAAGCCCTGTTGCATATGTTTAATGCCTTTTCCGCAAAACCTCCATCGTGCCATTCTTTAAAGTCAATTTAAATAAAGTTTTCATAAAGATGCCGCATCAGTTTGAGTGTTTCAATTCAATATAAGCCAAACCTAAACTTATCATTCCAATATTGCACAAATTCACCGCATAATTTTTAATTACTTATGGTCCTAAACTTCCCGTATACCTGACATGCGAAACCTGCCATACTATAGCTTTGACAGCGTTGTATTTAGGTCCGTTAGCACACTTCCGCTTTTTCTTTCTCAAATTCGCTTTAAATGAATTCGGCTCATTTCGAAAAAAAAAATGCCTCATATACACTGTTATAACAATTGAATGTGTTACCCTCTAATTACGTAACCTTGTGCAGACACAAGATACTGCACTGTTCGCGTTAGCGGGGCTTGGCAAAGAATGCTCATGCATTAATGATGCTTAAACAATCTTGCGCCGCTTCTCCGGCCATTTCAACAACTTCACGTTTCCTTGGTGGCACTGCAGCAACATGTCAGCACAGGCAGTGTCTTTTTCTTTGTTTTGTGCTTCTTTTCAGTCAATCAAGTGGGGTTTCGATAGACCTTTGGGACTTCATGAGTTCATTTTCAGTTTAATGCGCAAGCATCGAATGGCTCGTTGAGTAGAAAAGTCGTTATCCGGCGTTTCTAGCCACTAAGTGGCGCCTGAAATAGCGGATGCCACAAGAGGAATAAAAATAAGGTAATTGTGTCGATAAGAATATTAGGGAATCTTTGGACTGAAGGGAAATTTAACCCAGGGTCTCCGGAATGTGCGATGAGCACGCATCCCCGAGACCATTAAGGCTACATGGCTCCAGATGAGTACGAGTGATGCATTTGGCCTTCGGCAATGGTTGCCAAATTAAGGTACAAATCGACAGATTTGGCTCTCAGTAGCCAAATTCGGTGACTTTTCTTTTCGTTTGATTTTATTTTTTGTTATTTCTTCGATTTTCTTGCTTATTATCGCAATTATGCGATCAAATGTCTTAACTTCCCCAAATTCGAATGTTTGGCCAGATAAACGGTATTACATTGTTCTAAACGGAATATTTGGCAAAGAATGCTCACACATCAAAATGCCTTGCTTGTATCCGCTGATTATTTCTTGGCTAGTGGACTTCTACTAAATCAAAGGGGCTGTGTCGTGTTGTCGGTATGCGTTACATTTCGCGAAGTGACCGCAAGTATTGTCTTTGTTTCATTGGGAAATATATAGCTATGAAGTGTCTTGTGCCCGGGAGCCAGTCCAAAAACGCAATAGAGAAAAATCTTCCGTCTTCAAGGCACCTATCAACCAAGAGCAGTTGAACTATGGGAAAATGAGTGCACCCAGAAGAGACAGGCAATCGCCAAAAAAGGCTGAAGCTGAGAAAGTTATCTCATGTTATCACTGCAAAGTCGCACGGGTTCCTAACCTGCCGAAACCATAACCTTTGTCTTTGCAGTCTTCTCGTTACAGGAACATTGTTCGGGACGCATGCATCGTCTCAAATATGTCTACGAGGCTGCAGTCAGTCACGTCATTAATAATCACGCATTGACTTTCCCACTCCAAGACCAGACCATGACCAAGCGAAGACTCTCACAAGGAGAGGAATTACGTGAGAAGAGGGAAAACATAAGAAAATGTGACAGCAATGAAAAAAGTTTAAAAACTTCGGGATGTCATGGGCGTGCTTTATAAGACCTTCCGAATGCTTTGTTTTTGTTTCCTACTAGCGCAACGCAAACCAACCTTACGTGGCTTCGATGTCTGCGTCCCCACCAACAGTGGAGCAGGAATCTATAGGTTGGCTTGTAGCTTGCGACATAAACGTAATTAATTCTGGGTCGCCACGCTTCAAAAATGGGAGCGCTCTTTCTTTCTTCTTTTTTTTTTTTGGGGGGGGGGGGGGAGGGGAGGGGGGAGGGGAGTCACCGCTTTCCTTGCGGACGCCAGTGGTTTACGGCGTTGCCTAATATTTAATTCATAGGCGTCTTTGTGGCATTTACGCAAAGCACATAGCACGTAGGTCGGGACAAGAGTTTCAAGGGCACCAGTTAAAGTTGTGTGTTGTTTTCCTTTCTTTTCTTTCCTGCCGTTGGACGAGCTGCGTGTGCACGTAAATGGCCGACGAACTGGCTCGAGGCTCAGCGTTACTCAGCTTTGGAACGGGGATGTTTTGGATAAAAAAAAAGAAAAGCATCGCATGACGCACTCAATGAACGCAGCCCACGGGCTTTAAATTTCTATCCTTACGTGTTTGAAATTTTACAGTTTATTTATTCACTATTTGTTGCACTAATTTTGTTGTAAATTTGTTTATGGTTCGATATAGGGACGTTGCACCGAACAGATGCCGCTGTGAACGCAGCACTTTTCCTATTAAAGTTGTCTGTAGCGCACGCTAGGGCATCGAAAAGGGAGTGCCGATTTCTCGAGCAGTTATCCCCCACTGCCTGCAGCATGCCGTGCCAACGATCTATGGGGTTGACACTGAGACACGGTGTGAAGGAAGACGGCCGTGGCAAATGCATCGGTTCCTCCCTGCCATTTGTATTATCTGCATTCTGATTGGTCGGCTACAATATCAACAACTAACGTATTTTCGTCTGCGCCTCTTAAACTGTTCGTTCTCCTCGGCCTTGTTATCATGACGTTACCTTAGATGCCTTCTTTGTGTGGGCGCCCGCGCTTGACTTGTGACAATCCCGGCTGTTGCTGTCTCGGACAGGGCGCCGACACTTACGTATTATGAATGTTACGAACATAGCCCGGGACATGCGTTGCATTTTTCCTACAAGAAATGACCCCCCGAACCACCAGGATATAGTAAAGGTGCTGCTGTTTGCGAGGCAAACATCAGCGCAACGTTCCTATACCTCTGGGCTTTTTTCTGGCTTGTATTCCAGCCATGGCTTTAATTTTTACGATGTACGTATATTTTTCTCTTTTGGAATATACCACCTTCAATCTTCCAAACTACGCATATGCATCTGTCACGTACTGGGTACAGAATCTGTCGCCCACAATGTGTACTAGGCTTAATTTACACTCCCCCCACCCCCTCGCTGTAGTTCATTTCACTGATCGTTTTCGCGCATTGTATTTCAGCAAGGCGGATAGCTCGTACAAGGGCAATGGGGGAAGAACTGCGCGAAATACAGGACACAAAAAAATAGAGAAGACACAAAATCAGCGCAGACAGGTCACAGAAGTATTTCAGAGTCTATGGCCTAACTCCCACATAAGGCGGTGATTGTGTGAGTAGTGCGTTGCCCTGTCAGTTCTTTTTAATCTCCCGAGTACCACCCATGTGTCCGAAATTCGATCGACGCGACTCATTTTGTGTACTTCATCGTCTTTTAGGGCGAAAGCCTTAAATGCCGCGTAAAACGTTAAAGCGACCGTCGTCATCGTCGGCGTCAACCGAATGGTACCAAAATATATCCGCCGCTGTAAAGAACAAATAAATAAATGCTCGTGACGGTTCCTGAGAGATTTGAACCCGGGTCTCCAGAGCCGGAGCCACGTGCGTCACCACTGTGCCAACTCGGCACCCTGCCAGTGGGGGAACAAGAAGAAGCTTCGTGTGTGCCGCGTGTCAGGTGAACGCGACGGCTCGTGAGTAAAACAGGTACACGCGGAGGAAAGCGTCGACTGTGCGGAAGCTGCCGCATGAATTGCGGCCAGTCTGCCTGTTGAAGTAATCCGCGTCAGAAGACGAAGAAACGGAAGCGAAGAAACACGACGTAGCAGATGGGGAAGTCGCCAGGTTTTCGATTCAATTCGCGCAAGAAGGATTAAACATAAAAGCTAAATGTAAGTGCGAGATAGCCAGTGCCACTTACGTAAAAAGGCTGATCGCTTCAGGCGAAAGTATTCAACTAAGCTCTTTCCTGCTTGCCTATACCTTGCCCTTCCGCGTTCGCTATCCTTTCCGCATACTAGCCCTTTGGTAACGCAGGGTTCCTCCGGACTAGTCACGTGTACTACACAAACTCTTCCTTTGACATCCATACGGCCAGTGACTTCACAGTCCTAGAGCTTTTATACGTGGCTACGCTTCGAGGAGCGTATCGAGGAACAGCAGGGGCGTCACTCGGAGCTCGGCTCAGCGCACATGACCAGCGAACCGGGGCGTCCTTAAGGCTCCAAAATACGCATTTATGGGCGATTTGGTGTCCCATTCATGAAAAATGCACAGCGCCTACAGACAAGGACATAGAAGAGAAGGGCCAGTTTTCTGATGGAGGCGAGAAGCACAAACGCCCATGTGTACGAGACTTCAGCACACGTTAAAGATTCCCAGGTGGTCGAAATTAATGCGGAACCCTCCACTACCGTGCGCCTCGTCACCTGCGTTGCGTCGGCGCGTTAAACCCTACAATCAATCAATCAATCTATATAAGAGAAGGGAAACCACATAGCGATAACTTCTAAATAGTTTTCTATTTTCGAAAGACACGTGCGTATAAATACTCGCACCGTTATCGCACTCTCGCCCCCCAATGCCACGGCGTGTTTCAGCCGCGGAAGGAAATGCGGGCTCCTTATCTGTCGGATCAAGCGATGGCGCACTCACGCACGACCGCCTTGCTCTTACGATCAAATCGGCCTCAATTATCCGCCTCACACTCTGCTCCCAGTGTCTAGTCTGACAACGCACGTGTCACTACTTACATGGTCATACAACGCGTGATATAACTTATATGCGCGTGTCTTTCGAATAAAACCAAGTTGGCACTGTGTGGTGTCCTTCTCTACTATGTCCTTTTTGATTTGATTTATTCTGAGGTTTAACGCGCGCTGTAGTAGTGGAGGGCTGCGGATTAATTTAAACCACCTGGGGATCTTTAACGTGCGCCGAAATCTCGAACGCACGGGTGTTTTCACTTTTCGCCTAAATCAGAAAAGCGGCCTCCGCGGTCGGGAAACGAACCCGCGTCCTCGTGCTCAGCAGCACAACGCCTTAGCCACTGAGCCACAGAGGCGGGCTGCTATGTCCTTGCATGTGCGTGGTATGAATTTATTTCACGGATTAGTGCAGATATTTGAAAGCGGGTGATCTAGCCGGCAGTGTTTACCCAGGCGGCGTTTACCCGTCGGTAGACTATCAAGCTGGCATCGCACAAGACTGGCGTTCGACTGCCAGCTCTGAACTGCCAATTTTAGTCTCTGAAATATTTCATAGCTTGCTTCAAAATGTCATGTAGGTCACATACCTCCATAACGAAGTTCACCACAGTGACTGTAAAAGCGCTTCACGTTTAAAGAGCCGTCACAAGACAAACCGCCAAGTGCTACCGACATTTCACCATTTGCAGCCCTTCTTGGAATATAAGCACTACCTTCTCAGGTTAGTCTTGACGTCCAGGTAAGGGACGATTTTTATGTATTGTGCAGTACAACATGTGCGAGATGGCGGTACCTGTGGGTAGTTTTAATGCCTAATACGGACGCTTCTAAGTATGAAATGCATCTAGCCGGACTCGGGCTATCTGCACGTTTAGTGTGTGGCCGTGCGTGTGCGGAGCACATGAACTATTAGGACTCCGAGAATCCTACGTAGTGTCATTCAACCCCGAGTCCCATTGTTTGAAGGCGGCAATCAAAACCACTGTGCTACGATTCCATGGCGGATCAGGCAGGGTTTCATGTACAACTCCTAATGGCTGTAAAATAAGGAGGTTGTGCAAATTATTACGTAGACATTAATTGATGTATCTGAAAACTTCCCGTTTTGTTTCATTTGAACAGAAAAATATCTGGCGACCCCTTTTACGCTGAGCAGCCACTTATTAATAATAGTACATGACATATGCCAATTTCCCTAACAAACAAGGCGGTGTCATCACTGAATGTCGAATTACTAATACTCTGCCCATTGGCAGGTACTCCAAAAATATCGCTTTTAAACGTACCCTCCAAGGAAGGTGGAAAAAACCTCGTAAAGATCCCCCACCTTTCCTGACAGGAAACTGATTGATTGATTAGGTTGTTTAACGCGCCAACGCTACACAGGCGACGAGGCGTGCCGTAGGGGAGGTCCCCGGAATAATTTTGACCACCTGGGGATCTTTAACGGGCGCCGAAATCTCGAACGCACAGACGTTTTCGCCTCCATCAGAAAAGCGGCCGCCGCGGCCGGGAATCGAACCCGCGTCCTTGGGCTTAGCAGCACAACGCCTTATCCACTGAGCCACCGCGGTGGTTCTGACAAGAAACTCCTTGCTGCTCTTTGCTAACTTCTCTAGCACGTACAGACTTTGTGTACTGACACTTCAAATTACATCGTAGCGCATATAATTGCAAGAACTCTAGGAACGTTACACATAATCCCACCACACTCGCTTTTAAACTAGCATTGGAGCTGCAAACTGCATTGTATATATGACGCCTTTTAGATTTCTATGGGCCAAAAAATAATAATCATCTCTGACAGTTTTACAGGCTTCGGAACAACTGAAGTGAAGTTAGCACGAATAAATGTTTTTGACTGGGCGACGATAATCTAACAGAAATGTTGTCGATAAATTGGCACTGAACAGGCTACTTTAACCTTATAAAACGCTTAAACCTGCGTTTTAAAGCTTTCAGACTCACTTATTCGAATATTGTTCCATGAAAACAAGTATCCCTAAGCGGATTTCTTGTGGCTCAAAGGGAGTCTTTGGTGAAGGAAAAACCTGACTGTGATCTGCCAAAACATTTCAAGGGCAGAATGGTTTTCCCCCTCCCAAATTATTCAAGGACCGCCTGCAGTTTAGTCTTCGCAAGTGCGTCTAAAGAGGCAGTAGACGAACCGAACGCATTTTGTATAAAAAGCTAATTTACTCGCGAATGTACACTACCATACTAGACTGCCTGATCAGTTCGTCAGCGCCACCAACATTCTTGGAAAGTGCTGTACATTATAATCTCTCCAACGTTACATTCATCAGTTTTATTTCGCACTTACACGGTCAACAATGCGTTTGCTTTGCGGCTCCTTTTCCTAAGTGGCTTCGCCTAAATCAGCCCCCGTCGTCGTACAATCGGCCATCCTGTTGCTGAATTAGTTGCCGGAGCATCCACAGCCCATTCACCACTGTTTATGCTTCCGTATGCTTCGGCTCTTTTCGGGGCGAGCAGGGGCCATGGCCGTCCGTTTTGAAATGTTAGTGACATATGAGGCGTTTTTTTTTTTTTTACTTAAAAAGCTACCCTGAGCCCACACGTTAACACGGCATTGTGTTTACTAATTAGTTTTTAGGACATGTGAATGTGGTCCATTCATTGTCGAGTAACCCTTCCTACGCCTGATCAATCCTCTGACTTGAAGACCACAGCGTAACGTGCAACGCTGGCAATTAAGTGGGCTTTCTCAGACCTGGTTTCGCCATTTCCTGTTCGGTCGACGTTCACGCGTTAATATAAAATTAGGCCAGGTTGATTTATGTTAACCAATGCGGCTGATGTACTCATGTTTCAGCCGACGCATGGAGGCGCTCAGCACCTTAACTCGCCAAGTTTTACACGGCCCCCTGCCTTTGTCAGCAGGATTCAACCTGCCCAAATTTGAAATGGACGCAGTCACAGGCTTGCTTCTGCGCGTAGCCACTGAACACGGGCACATTTACTTCCAAGTTTTATGAACTTTGATTACTGATTATATAGTTATTAATTGATTAATTAGATTTATTGATTGAAACATTGATTGATTGATTGGTTGTGTTCACTTTGCATCGGGGTGATGTGCATCATCTTACCAAAGAAGATAATGCCCTTATGTTGTACTGCTCTTCTAATTTTTGCCCTGCTTTAGCGTCAGGCTCTAATTAAATTTTATCCTTTGCAGGAGGCAGCTGCCTCAGGCTATATTATGTGCTCCTTCGTGCTCATCCTTCCCCCGCATTCCCATATCCTTTTAGTCACCTCTTCAGCCTTGCAGTTTAGTTTCTCTGGACTGCCTTTATACCACATATCTTGGGAAGGCGAATATTTCCTCAAATGAATTTAGCCTCATATAAACACATTTATACACGATGGACCGTATCGCTTCTTTTTCCTTTTCGCATACCCCCCATGTCCCCTAGTTTCGCGTATACTTTCCCACAAAGCTAACTTTGTGTGTCCGCTATGTAAGCGCCGCAGCAAAGTCGCGAGCTACTGAACTGGGGGCCGCGTCTACACTGAGCGTAACATGTCGCCAGCCTGGATTGGATTGGAACAAGTTGCTATCCCTGTTATCAGGAAGAGAATACGCCCGTTGCTCCAGTGTCTCCTTTCCCCGATAGAACGGCGCAGCCTGCCCGAAGCGCGTGTTGGGTCGCTGGGTCACTCGCTTAGTTTTCTCGTGAAAACGCGCGCATAGACTTTCGTGTTAAAAATGCGGTTCATCATATTCCGAAACTTTCCCTCCTACTACAAGGTTGATGGGCCACGGTCTCAACACGAGGCGAACACTCATTTTCCTTCGGAGTGTAGCTGTGGTAAAGGGCTGCTTCTTGCGCGATTTCCATCTTTCTCCGTGAGTTACGTAATATTGCCTGGTCTATTGTTATAAATGGGATAGCATCAATGTGTTGTGGAGGTGCACAAAAAAGGGGTGGCTGTCGGTGCATGCTCGCCAGGGCGAAGAGAAGCGTCTTTATTTTAAAGCTATGCTCACCTTGTAAGCATCAGCCAACATTTGTATACTCGGAAGTGCGCACGGACGCGACACAGCGTATTTATGCCTTTTGCGCTATGTTTACGGTTACACTTATTGCGGCGGCGCGTGCAGGAACGCGTTGCGCAGCGGCAAGCGGGATTGCGGAAGCTCGCAGAAACGGCCGCCGGCGTGTGCCTACTCTCGGATGAGATCGTAGACGCCACACAGCGAGCGGGGTCTCCTTACCAACGTGTCATCATCGACACCGAAGCCATAATTACTTTGCCGTGGCTAAAATTTCGGGTCCGATAACATTACCCCTCGACGTGAGGCATTGTGGCCTCAGACCAGCTATAGTGTAACTACAAATGAACGAACTTTAGGTGACCAAGGCAGAAGTCAGCTTATAAATGAAGCTTCGCTGAACAGAACACACAACAGCGTTCTTCGGATGGTTTTATTTAGTTTCACACGTTTGAATGGGTTTATAAACATTTATTTGTAGTTGCTAACAATATTTTCCAGCTTCTCCGCATCTGGAACGTTAGAAAATGCTGTCTACTTTTAAAGCAAAGGTTTTTACCTCTACCCCCCCAAGGATTCTTTCGCGACCGTTGGTGTCAACAGAAAACTCCCGCGAACAGATAAAAGAATTTACTGGAACCGCCAGGAATCGAACCTGGAACTAATAGAGTAACAAAGCCAGAGCCCGTTGTCTTACCGATTTAGCAACGAGCCCACGCGGAGACAGGGAAGACAAGTGGTGCACTCATCACGCACATCCTCGGGTTTAACCCATGCATTTTCGTTGCATTCCACGCGATAGCGATTAGAAGAAGCTCACACCAACCCATGGCATCTCAATTCTACTACGCTAATCTGCTAAAGCCTGTGGCTTCCAGTGTTCACGTACAAAATCTCAGCTCCTTGTCGTCCGCCCTCACGCCAAGCGACACCTCAAGGAACACATTGAAATACTCCTTGGTGGGAAGGCCATCACTCCAAGCCCCAGCATCAAGATCCTGGGCCTACATCTTCAGGCCAACAACAAGAGTGACGTATCCTTGCAGCACCTTAAACACAGTCAAATCAATAAAACCATGCACATGATCAGGCAAGTTGCCACCAAGAAGCAAGGCCTCAAGGAATCCGATACCTTGGCGGTTGAGCAAGCCATAATTCTTCCCATGAGTGCGTCCACAAAAGGACTGTTTAGCACGGGGCTCTACAACACGGTGGAAGAGCTGATAGAGGGCCACCTTTCTATCCAGAAGCTCCGAATGAGCAGAACTGCGGCGGGCGGCCGCATCCTTCACCAGATTGGCTGGGGAGCACAGAATGTCACTCCGCTTGATGTACTCCTGGACTTTTGGCGACAAGAACTAAAGATGCTCCCTTGGCTTAGAAGTATGAAACCCTCACACGACGAGGGTCCCCGAAACGTACGGGCTCAAGCGCTCAACACCAGCCTCGGTGGGGATCATGCAGTTATCTACACAGATGCCTCCCAACATCGAGGGAAGCAGTACGCCATCATCGTGGCTACCTCCAGAACCAACCTCCTTGCTCGTGCCTCACTCAAGACCGAAGACATGACGGCAGCAGAAGCAGCAGCCATCACCTTGGCTCTCACTCAACCAGGGGTTCGTAAGGTAGTCACCGATTCCCAACAAGCCTACCGGAATTACAAGTCGGTTTGGTGTACCGACCTGCACTGCGTGGGTAAAAAACCGCTCCCCAAATGGTTTCATTCAGCTCATTTGGACACCCGCTCAGGCTTCTATAGAGGGCAACGAATACGCCCATGGATTAAGACTGCGCTTTTACCCCCCTTGCTATGGAGCTGCACGAGGTCAGTTACCCGCTTGTCTCGTTCAGGGACATAACCCAGCATTATCGCCTTCTGAGACAGACCTTACCTTCACCTTACCCTGAGCTTTCCATAGAACAACCAACTACCCTACGGCTCGTACAATCCGGCTCCTTCCCACACCCGACGCGTCTTCACTTAATGCACCTGAATCGCTGCTACGCTGAATGTGAATTTTGCTCAGAAGTAGGAACACTCTGCCACATAATCGGGGTGTGCGACTTTAGCCCTGAGCACCCTCCTCTCTTTCCGTCAACTACTGAACAAGAGCAATGGGAGATGCTGCTGTCCAGCCCCTCTCTGCCTACCCAGCTTCAGCTGGTGGACTGAGCACAGGCGGCGGGGACTGAATATGGGTACAGTGAAGAAGGAACCACTCCCGTGGGTCACACTCTGGGCCGTTCTGAAATCTGAATAGAAGTATTTCCTCCTCTCCCTTCCCTCCTCCTCCTGCTCCTCCTCTGTCTCTGCCACCGATCTTGCCGCTTCCGCCCGCAACGGCAGAGACGGAGAAGTGAGATCGTCTAACACCGGGTTTGAGCTTTAATTTTATAAAAAAAAAGAGTTTCCACTCATGTGCTACACCAATACAACTCAACCAATCACCGTCAATGCATCATGCATTAACTTAACCTTACCAAGAATATCTCTTTGAAGTAATAGAGGGTGTGGCAAGTGCATATCACTTTTCTCTGGTTTCACTATTTGTAGAGCGACGTGAGTGAATTCAAGTGACGTCGCATGGGTAATCCCTGCGGGTGCCGTTTACAGCTTTGCTTTCCAACCACATTCACAGGCTGGATTGGCGCTAATTTTTTTCCCTGCCCTGGTGTAGATAGATAGTAGGCAGGTACTGTTTACAAACTGACCGTTACGCTGAAGCTTTAGAACGGTGGTTTGGGCTAGTTGGTGGTGCATACTGAAATTCGAAACAGCGCAAAAAGGCAGGACAAGGAAACGACGACACAAGGCGCCTTGTGTCGTCATTTCCTTGTCCCGTCTTTTTGCGCTGTTTCGAATTTCAGGCTGAAGCTTTGTGCGTGCAGCTTTCGGGCCCAATAGCCAGCTCATAGATGACAAAAAGCTTCCCGACGTAGCACTCTGCCAGGGATCGGGTCGACTATGGTCGCATGATTTGCTGTTTGTAACGTAAGCAGAAGCCAACACGCTGTTAACTCGATTATGTTCGCCACTACAAGCCGATATGACTACGACTGCTAGTTAAGCCGAATCCGTAAGTGATTGATTGTAGGGTTTAACGCGCCGACGCAACGCAGGCGATGAGGCGCGCCGTAGTGGAGGGCTCCGGATTAATTTTGACCACCTGGGTGTCTTTAGCGTGCGTCGAAATCTCGTACACACGGGCGTTTTTGCTTTTCGCCTCCATCAGAAAAGCGGCCGCCACGGCCGTGAATCGAACCCGCGACCTCGTGTTCAGTAGCACAACGCCTTAGCCACTGAGCCACCGCGGCGGGTTGCCGAATCCCTAAAGCGTCCCACTCAAAATACGCTGTTTAGCTTCCCAAACTATAATTGAGGGTTAAATATAAATGTGTTAGACACGAGAAACAAGAAAGATATACATGTATCTTTTCACAGGCACTCGCTTCACCATCACCGAGGCTTCAAGCTCGTGCGACAGATTTTTAACAATTTGAGCCTAACCCGCGCCTCAGAGTTCTGTTCCGTGTAGGCATCAGTCAGGACCTGTTTCCATTTTCAGGCAAGGCGACCGCTATAACAGTAAAATCCCGCTAATGAAGCTGGCTACCGCCGGTAATTTAAAGAACTTTTATTTTTTTGCGTTTTCACACCGTAATTAGTTGCATATACAAATTAGAAAGTTTGAAGCAAAAAAAAAAAAAAAGAATACACCTAGTTTACACCCAAGATTTTTTTTTTGGTACCAAAAGTTGGAGCAAGACGTGCACGACGCGGGCCCATTCGCAGCCAACACTTGCGAATCTTCGTATCTGAGGTGCGCAAGATCCCAGAGTCTTTAGGCTTCATCGAAAGACTGTCTACGCCTAAGACGCGAAATGAAATAAGGATGAGCAGTCATTCGTCGCATAAGGAGGCTCCTACTACAATATTCGACCGACAAACGCGTCATCGCCGGTTATGCTGAAGTGTATTTTCTTGGCAGTGCCTATTCTGTGGACCAGACCATAAGGTGCATCATTATTCTGTGGACCAAACTACAGGATATAGTAGAGCTTTATGTGTCTAAACCGACCGAAGAGATACCAAACCAACGCGCCGCGGTGGCTCAGTGGCTAAGGCGTTGCGTTGCTGAGCACGAAGTCGCGGGTTCAATTCCCGGCCGAGGCGGCCGCTTTTCTGATGGAGGCGAAAAGCAAAAACGCCCGTGTGTGCGAGATTTTGGCGCACTTTAAAGATACCCAGGTGGTCAAAATTAATCCGTAGCCCTCCACTACGGCGCGCCTGAACGCCTTCGTTGCGTGGGCGCGTTATTCCGTATACAATCAATCAAGAGATACCAAACCACCTTTATTTACAAAAAATAATGCATAGAGCTGACTAAAAATAACACACACTTACAGTAAAAAAGAACCTTACAACTGCTGGTGCTCATGCCTAGGCCGTTAGCTTCAAAACCCGAGACTCTAACCTTTCTACACGGAGGGACCTTTTAGCTATAGCTCAAAGCGGAACATCACCCTGTGGTCTAGTCCACAGAATAAAATTGAACTTTATTCTCTGGTCTGGTCCACAAAATGAAGTTTAAATTGTTCTACGGTTTCGTCCGCACAGCATCCAGTTCGTATTTTCTTCCTGGCACGCCTAAATTCAGATCCACCACCTGCACCCCTTCCTTTACAACACTGTTTAGTTTCACACAGTGAGGAGTAAGGAGGCTGAAAGCACGCCATGAACAGAAGAGCCGGGAAAAGTTTTGAACAGAGATAAGAGGCATTGATAATGCAGACGACAAAGTCCTCTGCGCGGATAACACAGGCAACTACTTTGAAAAAAAGGAAGATGAATCTGGGGCTGGCGTGACACAGGAACATCACCTTTAGTCACGGTAGCGGAGAGGCGCATGCCAAATGTTATCTGCCCGAAGGAATTTAAAGCAGCATTATCGATTTAGAGGCGTTCATCTTCGCGGGGTCAGATGGCATAACTTATTCTGCCCATACTGAGCTTTTGCCGGCTATGACGTCAAAGGAGCACACTCTTGACTTGACCAACTAGTCATGGCGAAATGGTCTGGTTGCTGTTTTGCGTAAGTCAATCCACTTGGATTCTCTGCTGAGGCGTGGCAAGTCTCCAACTGGCATAGTATCTTATATACTAATCGCATCGGAGAGCCGCGTTGTAAAATTGCTATAAAACGTGATTCGTCCTGCTTCGAACGATATCTTGAGCAGCATATATAATACTTACCCGAGAATTACGGTTGGCTGTCATATAGCTGCACCTCCGGGGACAACGTCATGAACATTGCGAAATCTATACACCACCAAAAACCCCTCCAACTCTGTCGCCAGCTCTCTTGCTCGAAGTGAAAGGCGCGCAGGATAATGAGCCCCATGAAGCAATCCTGAGTGCCCTTGAAGATGTGGGCACTGGTGGATGCACCTTTCTGTGGATACGGGCATTCTCTCGGTGGGCTGTTCTTATTTGGCCAGTATTTCCATACGGCGCTTTTAGCTCAAAATGCATTCGTAGTGTGGAAGCTATCAGAGGGTAATTACCTAGCGGGAATCACGAAGCACCATGATAAACGAGGGCTTTTACGGTTTCGCGAAACGGAACCTCTTCCACCACGTGCTTATGATCGGGACAGTCACAAATCTCAGGCTTCCGGGGGCGATCATCGTTAGATTAGTGACCAGGGGGCCGTATTTTCAGCGCATAAAAGAAATCTTGGCTGTTGCTAGTCTGGGTTGTTAGCGCTTTTGGTCCCTCCTTCCCCCGTTCGTGTACGCGCTGTTTCCGTAAGTTTGAAATTATGTACTAACCATTCCCAATTTCCTCTTTGTTGGCGAATCTTGTATACCATTTTTCACAATTTTATATAATCACTGTCAATTTCTTATTTATATTATATTGCGTCGTTGTATACCGTATGTTTTACATGTGAAAGTGTACGTGAATGCCGGAAGGCAGACGCTTTGCTTTTTTCACGCGCGCGTACGCCTTCATACCGGGTGTGGAACAGAATCATGATCTCCCTTTAGTGAGGATGGGGCGAAACTCCACTGCCCCATAATTAAAGGGCATCCTTCCTTCCTCATCAAACACTGCGTAAAATGGACACGTAACGCTTCGAGAACTGCGAAGTCCTATTCTTCCGCGGAATTCAAAGCTCTGTATTTCTTTTACACGCAGGCTCCATCTTAACTGAGGTGCCTGTTTTCAGCGCATGTGATGGCACTGGGACGACTGCATGCGCCAGAGGGCTCTGTATACAATGTTCAATTGCCGCACCCTGATACGCTCGGCGGTACACGAAGTGCATACACGTGTCTGGGTTGCACGTCACTCAGCCGCATGCACAGATACTTGCTGTAGCTTCCAGAACTACACGTGACGTTCGCTACGGGCTGCAGCTTGTGCTCCTAAAACCATTAGTAAGCTAGAACGAGTGTTTTCCCCCTTATCTGTGATTATTTCATACGGCTGCAAACTGAGACCGACGTGTGGCCTATATAGGAAGAAAGGCATGATGTTCAAGCGGCAGACAAAAATGCTATGGGGACGATGCGTGCGCTGCGCCCTGGGGCATCATTAGTGATTTTCTCTTGCTTAATGATGGAAGAACGTCCTAGAATCCAATAACAATAGTTTTGTTTTGCTCACCTCTCTATTATTCCCTGCTACCACGGCAATTACCCTCCTGGATATATACTACGGCGTGGCAGAAAAACAAAGACGAGAGTAAAGGCGTACGGGAGGACCGCGGACTTCCAACTAAACTTTATCACCGAAACATGTCACTAATGCACACATACGCGCACGCACGCACGCACAGTGCAGTTAGGTGAAACGTAACAGCACAAACTAAAAATGAACAAAGGGATTTCCCCCGCTGCTTACTTGTCATGAGATTACTACGTTACGTCAGACGTATTTTGGGTTGCTTAAATAATCAAGTTCCTTCGAGAACAAGGCTATCGAAAACATTCTTACGCATGCGTCGCGCAACTTTGATAATTCTGCGGGCTCGACGCTTTCCCTCGTCATCTGGTCTCCATGTCGCTGTTGGCATTGGTCAACGTTGCGAGGGCATTTGTTATGTCGACAGTATTTGCCCAGATGCCCTCTAACGCTGCTCCGCACATTGCACTTATACTTCAGAGTGTAATGCTTAGTTCATTCCGCTACTTTGGTGTCATTGGTCTGTTTGCCAGCAGAGGGCTTTTGTATACCTGCTTTTGTATACGCTTTTTTATACCTGCGTCGGTTGTATGCGCAAAGTAGTAGTTGGTGTCGCGTCTATATTGTCCAACACGAAGTAAAAATGCAGTCCTGCACATTGGTGCATCGCATGTCACCGTCAAACCCCCAAGCCCCGGCCCCCAAGAGGCGCGTTCTTTTACCTTTTAATTATCTGTAGCTTTGAATACATTTTTTTCTTTTAATACAGGACTTGTCAACAATCCCAAAACAGTGCTTAGAAATGATGCCCATTGCACGACTTAGAGCGTAGAATTGGCTAGAAAGAAATTGCAACGGCGCGAACAAAAACGGCCCGAAAGACTAGACAGGCAGAGACAGACGGGCGCCCGTCCGTCTATCTCTCTTCGTGTCTAGTCTTTCCGCCCGTTTTTGTTCGCGCCGTTGCAATTTTTTTTTCGAGGTCATTCACCAACTAGCTCGTACCAGAGTCCTATCCTAAGTCGTCGAATTGTGCTTACATGCGTTTACAAAAACTGCATGTTTAGCGGACTATTTTTCCCCTCGCGTGAGAATAACGTACGGTTGGAGCCTTTCTTGACTTCTGACTACAGATGCCGAATCTGACTACAGAATCTGACTACAGAATCCGAATCTGACTACAGAATCTGACTACAGATTCAATCTAAATATACGTCTCGAATATTCAGCAGACACCGTCTTAATCGGAAGGTAGGAAAGGCTGCTGCTGTGAAAATGACGCGGAATGACCTCAAGGCCAGAACAACGGGTCAAAATGGGTGACTCAGTAACCCGAGTCATAAGAGAAGAATCGGGTTACTTCTCTGGTTACTTCTAAAGAATCGGGTTACTTCTAAATGGGCGTGGTGTTCATAGTGACTAGTGACTCAAGAATGGACGCTAGTTTCTTCCCAATAATCGCTCTCCCGTACGCAAATGAGTTGAAGAACATCTTGCATGCTGCCTACTAGTCTATGAAGGAAAATTACAAGTCACAAAACCTACTAGTCACAAAAAAATCAGTGTTTTCTCTTTCGAAATGATTTCATCAAAGAACTAATGTTATGACTATTATATACTTCTCGTCTTCAAGAACATGTATGTTGGCAGCATGAGTGGGAGAGGAGGACAAACTTTATTTAACCCGTCCGTTGTGATATAACAAAAAATTGCAGCATCGATATGCGCCCCCAGGCCGCGATGTTTATCGTCCTTATCCACAGCGCCCACATGGAGGGCATTCTGAACGTAGGAAGCTGAAGAAGTGCGGAGTATTCGTTCGTATTGGCAGAAGAACAAAAACTTTTTTCGCTGTAGCCAGGCATACGTTACATTCTACGAGAAAAAAAAACGTGCAAAGTTGTCTAAGTTGTCTGAGTTGTCTAAGTTGCGGAATTTTTAGTTTTATCATATTTCATGTCGGCTTCTGCGACAAACCGGTTACGTAGCTTGTTTTTTCCCGTACTACCACGTAAACAGTTTGAAGTGGATCAATACTCATTGGACCAAATGTCGACAAGTTCGGCTGAGGGCGGGACGTTCTAAGTATATCCGCCCTTTAAATAGTTTCCGCTGGCAGCCGCCCAATCGCCCGGGGCAGCCGAGGTGATTTCCGCCGCACGCGTGCTGGCCCCCGTCGCTTTTCCGGGCTACCGTATCACGTACTGATCGTATGTCGCATCGGGTTTCCCCTTTGACGTAGTCAGCGGAGCACAGTGTTGGCACTGCTTTGCCTCCTAGCTTAGCGTCTTCTTTCCTGCAGGAGGCAACAGGAAAGACGCGACCACGTGGCAAAAGAGATGCACCCCGTCGCCAATAGCGGCCCCAATGCCTAAAAGAAAAAAAAAACGACAGAAAAACTTTAGGACGAACCATATTTTCTAAAAAAACGCTTGCGTGACGCGCTTCACTGGTGGGAAACTTTTGAATGGCAGCCCAGGAAAAGCCCGCCACGTGGAAGAGGGCGTTTGGCGTGCAAACTGCAGGAAATATGCTTCGAGGTGGCACTTTAGACAACGGAATGAATGAACACGGTAAAATGGGCGCCTTCGTACGTAAAACATTCAGACGGCACCATCCGTGTTCACAAAAAAGCGAATCGAAGAATGAGCGCACGGGCGTACCCTTCTACATTTTTTTTTTCATCTTCACTACAACAAACCAGCTTATCCTATTTTATTTTTTATGTATCTTACGCAGTTGTTTGCCTCAGAGTTAACATCGAGAGCCACTTCGTCAGTACCTGCAGTTACAACGTGAGGACCGGTCATTTCAAGGTCATTTCTCTTTCACCAAATGCCTTCCGGAAGGGCCTCCCGTAGCATGCCTGTTAGTCACTCGTCTCGTCATTGCGCCACTTAGGCTCATGTACTCACAACCAAACAAAGGTTGTGGAAACATGGTTACGAATCCTCTCATCAATACGCAGTAGTGGTGTCTATCCGTGTTTTTTTTTTTTTTTTTTTCGTGTACGTACCAGTTCGCACTAGTGACTAAAGGCCAAAGCCAGGACTGCGCGTGCATTGCTAAAAAAACAGCTGTGACAATCCAAAGAGCACAATCTTGTCACACCCGGAGGCAAGGTCAAGGGCATATATCGGGCAATTCTGAAAATAACGCTGGAAGTACCCGAGTAGTCCTCGGCAAGGGTAAAGGCTGTCCACAAAAATAATCGGGGCAGTTCTTGTCCATGGCGTATTTATGCACGTTATCCTGCCCCTGTCCCGTAAGGTTATTTTCGCACTATTTATGTTGGGCTGGTGGCCTTTATTTAACAAGGCGGGAGGAGCGCAAAACACAAGGTACAATCAGGGGAAGTGGACCAGACGGGCGCTAACCCTCAACTCAATCGGGAAAACACGGGATAGATATTACATAACTACAGCGGAGAAATAAAAAAAGCATCATAAATACATAATAGCGTAGGCCAGAGTGTTATAAATACATGCTAATTCTTTGTCTTTTATTATGGAGAACGACTGATAGCTGGCTAACACATACACGCCACTTTACCTTACAGTGAAAAAAGCGTCAGAGCTAAC
Source organism: Haemaphysalis longicornis (assembly GCF_048455015.1). Taxonomy (NCBI): domain Eukaryota; kingdom Metazoa; phylum Arthropoda; class Arachnida; order Ixodida; family Ixodidae; genus Haemaphysalis; species Haemaphysalis longicornis. The sequence continues at coordinate 398,526,804 of NW_027526203.1, forward strand.
TCTTGTCATTTGCTGTCTATGTTTGAAGAATATCTTAACTTTTCCTAAAAGCGAAACACAGCCCCAAGGCAGGGACGAAGTCATGCCATGCATTGCTGGACTGCATTTGCGGAAGGGACATTATTTTTCCCTACAACTCGATGCACGTAGGCTGAATGGTTTCCAGACAAATTGAAGAAAACACAAAGTTTCTAACTCGTACCTATAAAATGAAAAGAAGCAAAGAATATGACAGTTACCCTATACCAAGTAAGTAAAACGTCCGTTTCACGTAAGTGTAAGCGAATTGTGACTTCGATGATGAACAAACGTTTATTATAGAGCAAAGGGTTGGGGGAAGGGGTGTGGTCAGCCTCCTACGTCCAGGAGGCCGCGAGAGGACGCCGCTGTCACCGCCCGGTCGACCAGCATAGCTTGATCTTCACGGTCGGAGCTGGTCAGCAACCTCTCCCACTGCTCACGGGAAGGGGGGGGGGGGGGTCAGGCGGGGAGGGAGGGGAGGGAAGGGTGGAGAGTGCGGGCATTCAATGACAAGATGGGAAGTGTCTAGTGGGGTATTACATGGTTGACAGGTTTTCGGGTAGAGCGTAGGAGCAATGTGGCGAAGTCGTGTACAGTTGTAATAGGTATCTGTTCGTAGGCGTCGCCAGGTGTATGCTTGGGCGTGCGTGAGGGAGGGGTGCGGCGGAGGATATTTGTAGCGGAAGTGCCTGTAGTGGGTGAGAATTGCTTCAGTGGTGGTCAGAGGTTCGGTGGTGCGGTGACTGCGGTTGACTGCGGTGCGTGGTAGCGGCGTGAGCTATTGCGATCGATTCAGCGGTAGTGGAGGAGATTCCACGATACGTGGCAGCAGTCATGGTGGTACCCGTAGAGTCGAGAGCCACAATTGTGGTACGCCGGTCATGGTGAGTAGACGCAATATCTGTATATCGGACGTGTGGATCCCTGTCCAGTCTTCTTTGTAGCATTCGGACACGAGCTATTCTTCTGCCCCTGTTGTGACTTGGGTGCATGTGCCTCGGGATAGGAGCGATCTGAATACGTTGACGCAAAGAAATGGGGATCAGATTGGGCGTATCCTGAGCTCTTGGGGTGTCATGTCCCAGAAGACTGAGCAGGTGTCGTCCTGTTGAAGTAAGTTGAAGGCGATGGATTTGGGTCGTGCGTTGTGCTTCAAGAAGCTCCGAAATAGTATTGTGAGTACCCAATTCGAGGAGTTTTTGTGTGGGCGTAAAGGTGGGCAGATGAAGGGCCGTTTTGTAGGGTTTTCGTACTAATATATCAAGTTTTCTCAATTCGGCGGGTTTGAGTGCAACATACGGCGTCCCATAGGTGATGCGGCTAAGTAGCAAAGCTTGTATGAGCTTGCAGGATTCATTCTCCCTTAGCCCTGCATGTTGGTGGCTTACACGTTTCATCAGATGGGTAAGCTGGGCGCATGTTTTGTTCAGTTGAGGGATAAGGGCGGCACCAGAATCATCGTGATGGAAAGGAACGCCGATAATACGTAGAGTAGGCACTTGGGGGATAGAAGTGTTTTTGATTTTCAGATTAGGATTCATTGGGGGTCCAGGTCTACCTCGTGTGTGCAGACTTCTCGGCTTGACAGGGAAGCCCTCGTGGTATGAGATACGTATTGATGGTGTTTATGGCTTGCTGTAGGGTGTCTTGTTGGGCTCCGACTGACCCGTGAGTTGTCCACAACGTGATGTCGTCGGCATAGAAAGCATGGTGAAGGTCCGGGATGTGGTCGAGCTCTACGGGTAGATGAAGTAAAGCAATATTAAAGAGGAGGGGTGAAATGACGGAGCCTTGGGGTGTGCCGAGCGCAGGCATGTATAAAAGGGGGGTCGAGTGCGGGCCGAGTCGAAGTGTGGCCGTTCGGTTGTGGAGGAAAGCCTTGACGTAGTTGAAGGTTCGATGGCCGCAGTGTGTAGTGGCAAGATTGTCCAGAATTGCAGAATGGTAAACGTTATCGAATGCCCCCTGCACATCGAGAGTCATGATCATTTTGGGATGGCTGCGGCTAAGGGTTTGGATTACTTGCTCTTTTAGTTGTAGCAGCACGTCTTGAGTGGATAGTCCAGTACGAAAGCCAAACATGGTGTTGGGATACTGTCCGGTTGTTTCAAGATGCGTGGTTAGACGTATATGAACCAAGTGCTCAAAACTTTTGCCAACACAAGACGTAAGACAGATAGGTCGGAGATTGTTGAGTCCTAGGGATTTGTGGGGTTTCGGTATGAGGATGATATCCGATCTTTTCCACTGTTCAGGTAGAGTTCCGGTTTCCCAATGTGATTGAAAAGGTCAAGAAGGGCTTGTATGGTTTTGTCGTCGAGATTGCGGAGTAGTCGGTTAGTTATTCGATCGTATCCAGGGGCACTGTTGCGTTTTAACATTTGTAGCACCTGATGGAGTTCTTCCACGGTGAACGGGAGTCTAGCTCTGCATTGTCATTTCCAGTATATCGCTTGGAATCATTTGATGGTGGTTATTGGGATTCGTGACCAAAGATCTTCCGTCGAACTGATTGAAGGAGTTCCTCAGGTTATAAGTCTGAGGTTTGTACTAGGCGGTGAATTTGGTTTGAAGTAACGGTGCGCGTCTGTTCTTTGTCGATGAGAGAGCGCAGTATGTGCCATGTTTTCTTCGGGCTTAGCGCACCTTGAAGCTGGTTGCAGAAAGATGGTCAGTTTTGTTTCTAGAACATTTTGGAGTAATCTTGGGCTTGTTGGTTTAAGACAGCAATACGTTGCTTTAAGCGTTTATTGTGCTTTTGTTTACGCCACCGCCTAGTAAGACTCTGTCTGGCTTCCCAAATGTGGAGGAGATGTGGGTCTGCTACAGGGTGTTCCGTCGTCAATGATATCGTTGTCGTGTGCTTCCGCAGCCGTTGTTCGAGTGCATCAATCCATGCGGCGAGATTGTCTTGCGGGGAAGGCAGAGGGGCGTTATCTTCGCGGAATTTTCGCCAGTCGGTGATTCGAGCTTGCCCGATTCGTATTGGATTAGTTTGGTAAGTTGGTCTGATGGAGAAAATGGCATGATCACTGCCTAAGCGATTGGCTTGGCACGTCCACTGTATTAGCGGGCAGTTCTTCGTAAGGGTGAGGTCCGGAATAGTGTCACGCGTTACGCTATTTCCGATGCGGGTAGGTTGAGTAAGGTCGTTTTGGAGACAAAGTCAATGATCGTGGATGGCTTTCTGTAGGCGCGTGCCTTTCTTGGAGTTTTGGTAGTATCCCCATCCCATATGTGGAGCGTTGAAGTCACCAAGTAATACGAAAGGGGCGTCTCTTGCTACTGTAATAGCTTTTTGGATGAGGGTGTTGACATCGTTTAGTTGGTGGGTAGGTGGGCTATACACGTTGAGAATGAAGAGTGATGTTGAATTTGTTGTTGTCGGCAGGATTTCTACAAACGTGTTGGGGGTATCAGAAACAATGATGTGAGTTAACACCGCGAGATGAGCTTGTACAAAAGTAGCCGTCCGGTGGTACGGGTCAGTTGTGAACGTTTGGTAGCCAATCAGTTTAGGTTGCGGGACATTCGTTTCTTGAAGGGCGACTACGTCTGCAGGATCAGATGCGCGGAAGAGATCTAGTTGATGTTTCTTGCGTCTGAAAGATCGGCAATTCCATTGAAGGATGTGCAGCGGGACGGTGGGTTGTGTCTTCATGGTCCAGGTGTTGTCCTAGTGTCCTGGGAAGTGTGTGTTTGTTGGATTCTGTGTGAGGGTGGAAATACGAGCTTGGCTTTTTTGATGATCGGTGTGGCAGGAGAGGACTCGGGTTGTTGGTGCGGAACAGGCTGTGCATCCATGGATTCTTGTTCTTCGTTGGGTACGGATAATGTGGCGTGTTCTTCGTTGGGTACGGATAATGTGGCGTGTATAGGGGCTACTGCTTGGTGTATGATGTTGGAAAGTGTGGTCACCGCGGCCTTTAACTTGAGGTCAATCTCAGTCACGAGGTGTGTTTCGAGGGCAGAAACCTGTTCGGCAAGGCGGTTGTGCCACTGCAGGAGTTCCATGTGCTGTGCGTAGACACAATCGAGTGTCAGTTGTGTTGACTGTGATTGGCGGTTGGTGGGAGGGGAGGGGTTGTCATGGGGGGTAAAGGGTGGAGCAGTGGAAGAGGAGGCAAGAACAGCTGACCAGCTCACCTGGTGGTGGGGCGCTGGCTGGTTGGTCTTGGGTAGAGCCGGGAAGTTGTCCTTGTCCAGTGGCAGAGTCGAAGTGGGCGAGTTTTTTGTGGAAGTCTGATCAGAAGTGCGAGTCGGGGGTCTGATGGGGGGGCGTGAACGTTGTGGACAGTCCTTGTTAGTAGTTGGATGGGGACCGTCGCATAGTTTGCATTTCGGTACACAATGGTGAGTAGCAGAGGGGTCCACAGTTGCACATTGTCCACAGATGGTCTGAGGGGGTGAGGGCACACATCTCTTCGGTGTCCAATGTCTCCACAGTTGGTACAGACTTGCGTCATCCGGCGATAAGGACGGCACCTGACGAGCTCACATCCGAGTTTGACGTAGTATGGGACACGATAGCCGTCAAATGTTAGTAGAACCGACCTCGTCTGTCCCATAAAGCGGGCGTGGACCAGGTAGGGTTCATTGGGGGCGAGGAGTTCATGTAGAGTCGGCAGGTCAATTGCCTCCGAGACGCCATTGATAACGCCTCGCGAGGTGCCCGAAGAAGGCTTCATGTAGGCACGAACTTGGTATGTGGTGGAGAGGATGGGCAAGTCCATGATTCGGGATATGCGGTCGATAAGATCGATGTTCTTGGATCCGATTACTACCAGGTTTGTCGTGTCTTGACTTATGATAGTTACCTGGCGTATGAATTCTGCGCGACCGAAGCCGGTGGTGGTGACAAGGCTGTTGCTGATTTCAGATGTGGCCCAGTTTTTGACGCACACGTTGCCGGTCGGTCGTATTACAGCGACGAACTGGTCGGCCGGTATACGCGGAGTAGGAAGTCTTGACGCTTGCGTAGGGGGTGCTTTCTGGTCCGTCTTCAGTTGTTTGGAGGCATTGCGTTGCGATCGCTTGCTGATAACTTGTATCCAAGGGTTTGCCGGTAGAGAAGAATGCTCGCTGTGCGCTGTGAGCGCTGCACGTTCCTCGTCGCCACAATCCATGGTAGAGATGTCACGAGCTCCGCACGTGGGATGCAGCCGGCAGCTGAAGGCAGCTGCGGCGCGAGGCGAGGCCGATGCTGTTCCTCGCTGTGGCGTTAGGGTTAGCCCTCCGTTGGCGGTCGTGAATTTTGCAATAGACAGGGTGACTCGCCTGTTGGGTGGATCACGACGAAAGTGGTATCCGAAAAATCCGTGCATCGTACCGGTTCGATTGGTGGCGAAATCAGGTGGGCAGGAGGTGCCCGTCCGCGGGTGGCGAAGCGAGAAGCGGGAGCCGAAACGAAGCGCGTGTGGCTGTGTCGGCCCCCTATCGGCGAACTCCCCGTGACTTCGACGATAAGCTAAAAACCTAAACCTAACGCCCGCTACCACAAGACTGCACAAAACGGGGGCGGAGAGGAATAAGAATTTTGAGAAGCTGGTCGCAACAAGGGTCGCACTTCTTTTCGAACGACCAGCTGGTGAGCGAAAGTGTCTCGCATGAAAATGCGATTTTGTATTTTGTAGTAATTAGGGCTGTGCGAATACTCCAAAATTTCGAATATTACTCGAATATTAAATATTATATATTCGTATTCGCGTCGAAAACTATGTAATCGACATGTTTCGAATATTCGAACGGGTTCGAATAATCGGCTATTATCGAATATTTGGGTTGATTAGTTTAAGGGGGTACGCGTCTTTCAACTTCGGAAAAAGGGCCACAAAATAGTTTTTTTGAAAGCCACATATTCGGTTTCTATGTTTTCTATCCTGCGCATTTGCAAAGTTTTTCCGCCGAAAACCGTCGCAAAGTGACACGATGTCAGCGCGAATGGGCTAAAAAACAGCAATTTTCGGAGCATGTATCTCCGCAGCGCGGCCGTTTTGGTACCATTGGATCGGCCGAGTGATCCTCTTTCCGGTCCTTACGGTCTCTTTTATCTCCGTTCATTCACAAACGCACGAATGGCAGAAAAAGAAAGGCACACAAACGAAGTGAGATATAGATGCTGAAGCGCGGTTGGCTTTTCTGTCGGCGCGCGTTGAAACGGCCCTCCTGATTGGGTGTCGCTACGGCATTTCGAGATGGCGGCCACCTGAACTGCGTAATGCGTGTTTTTGAGTTCATTTGCCCCGCTTCGCTCGGCGAAGTTTCTGTTCAATCATTTTATCTGCTGTGGTATTCAACAAAGACATTATCGCGATGGGAATGCCTGAGATCACAAGCCACATTACGGGAAGTTGCGTGGCTCGAAAGGCGGATCGGCCACCGAACGCTTTTCGTGGGGCGAAAACCGGGACCGCAAACTGGGCTGTGTAATCTGCACAGAGAAGCCGAAATTGGTGTTTTATGGGGAAAAAAAAATCTGCAAAAGGCACTCCAATTTCAAGGCAAGGCATTCCAGAAGCTCCGTGTTAAAAAAAAAAAAGACCCGAAAGTCTAAAACCCTGGCGACTTTTGATGAATGCAATCTATTTTTCAACTTCGGAATCCGTTTTCTCATAATAGTTTTTTTTTGGCACTTACGTCTCTTGTTTTAGTGATTTCTTCGTGACCTGTATCTGTATTTTTGATTCAGTTTTTTTTTTGCGTTACATTCCTTGATGAACAGTTCAGGTTGTGACACTTGGTTTTTCAGGTTTACTTTTTGTGATTTTTTTATTCAAATGGTCATTCATTCCGACCTTCACTTCTAAAAAATATTCACTTCTAAAAACTTAAATTAAAAAAATTGTGTTCTAATAAAACATCTAAGACTGTCACGACCTCGTCCATCCATTTTGGAATGCAAAATACGTTGAACAAGTTTTCTGTTTTATAGGCCGCTCAAGCTCGGTACAATGTGGACAGAAAGAAAATTTTATAAATAAAAAGTTTTCAAAATATTGCTTTGAAATTTTTATGGAGTTATCACAAAATCATTTCCACTTGCTGTGCTAGTTTTCGTCAAAATTTCCCCAATAAATTAAAAAGTTGATTTCGAAAGCCACATCCCCCCTCAATTATTCGATATTCGATTCGATATTCGAAGCCAGATATTCGTATGCGATTCGTATTCGAAAAATTTAATATTCACACACCCCTAATATTAATTCAAACATTACGGAAAGCTGAACGTAGAGTGACAAAGGGCGGGCCATTACAATGCTGTTTTTTTTTTCTCTGTTTTTTTTTTCAGGTCGGATGTACAACATGCGTCGGTATTTTCACTGAAGATTTGCAGCGCACTATAACGCCTATAATGCCGGTGGAACTTTGGCTCACGTGGGGTACATGCCAGCAGGAAGCGGCAGCAAAGTCAGCTTTCGGGAAGCAAGTGCAAACGGGCAGCACAACTATGAATGCCTTGCCTCTCCTTATTGCTTGCAAATTTAGGTTTTTCTTTTCATTGAAGAGTGTGTTGGTAGATAAAGTTTTTGCCAAAACGTCTTGTATTCTTTATTTTCGTGTTTTAGTGATTCCGCCTTTTTTATATTGCGTTTCTGGTTAATGTTTGTGTTTTTATTTACGTGTTGAGTACCTGCGGACGTGTTCAAATGCTCCTTTGTATTTATGTTATTGCCACGTTATAAACTGAGTGTGTGCCACACGTTTTGTTATTAAAAAGTGCAAAAGAAAACTAGAAAGTACGCCTGTTGGACCTCTGGGTCCTCCAGCTGCGGCGTGATGCTCAGAAAGCGGAGCGACACATCTGATGGGGATGACACTTTAATGGCATCTACTAGAAGAAGTGGCGCGAGCCCGCGCAGCAACAAGAGCATGCGGCCGCTCGTGACGAGCGTAATGAAATGATAATGATTAGCGTCGTGTGTTACAAGGGATGACAAAGAGGAAGTCCCAACAACGCCTGTAATGCGGCCCCTCGACACTACTAAAGGAAAATAAAAATACGTCCAACGCGCCTCTTCAAATCTCCCAAATGCAGTGATGAACACCCCTACTGCGTCTCTAGGAAGCACCCAAAAGACAGAAAAAGTACATCGAATGCAAGTGAAAATTACTCCTAATGCATTCCCTGATAACTCCTAGTGCACGGGTGGAAATAATATATTCCCACTATGCACTCCGCCTGAAGGCTCCCGTTCTAGTGGCAGTAAAATCTAACTCTCATTCACTACTGAAAACCTGGGAAAATAACGGGAGTTTAAGCGCGATACTCCCACTGGGAGGAGTATAGCATAGTCCGGTTTGAGATTGCGTTACAGGGCAAGCCGTTTACTCCCATTTGGGGTTGTTAGTGTTGATCGATATTCGCTTCGACTCCTAGAATCACCCGTTTCATTTGTCAGGGATGCTAACAAAGAGAGTGGGAGACCGCGCTGGGTGCAACTCCCGGTTCCGCGTCTTTAGATAGACGACTCATGATACTTCTTATCATCAGTACAGAGGGTAGAGAACAGTTTTTCGTGGTCTTGGGGGATCAAGAAATTTGACTTTATCGTCAACGGGGAAGTCACAATTGTTCACATGTCTAGGAGGGGCATTCAGTAAGCTGGACTTGGAGAAGGCAGTAGGGATAAACGAGGAAGGTTTGACCAACTTGAGATTTGCGGACGACACAGCCTTGTACAGTAAGTCAGGAAAACGCCTAGAAAAATTGCTTCAGGACCTGTGCACTTCGAAAGGTTGGTTGTAGGGCCATAGGTAAATATATAAAGCAATACTAAATCCGTAAGCAGGAAGCACCCTGACGAAGTGCTAGAACAAGTGTACGAAAAATTACGCCATCTCCCCGAAGGGAACTATGTGGTGATGCAAAGCAGAATTTTTGGCGTCCATTCAGCTCATCGGACGGTGCAGCGTGTCTCAACCGAAGCAGCAACTGAGGGAGCGGCGCGCGGACCGGGTATATTATATAGAGCAGATGGAGTGGAGGAGGAGGAGATGAGAGAGGAGACTGCGCATGCGCGCTTATCGCGCAGCTGGCGTGTTGTCGTTATGTTGAGTGATCTGGTGTTTAGTAGTGCCAGAGGAAATTCCACGTCCGGGTCCACACCGGCGGCAAACGCACGCAAGTACTGTTGTGTTGCGGTGAGTAGGCGGTGGTGCTCGAGGCGCCGAAACTCGTCCATCATGTTCTTGTCGATGTTGTCGTCTCTGTGGCAGAATCGGTAGTCTCCTTCAGCGTTGGTGAGGTAATGGTTGCTGACGTTGGTGCACCGGCTGAGAGCAACGTAGACGCCCTCGTTTCGCAGCTTTGTCTTTGTTGTTGTTGTTGTTGTTCCTTAACATTATTGGCGCATACCCAATCAGGGGATCGGCCAAACATCAGTCGTTAATTCGAATGAGATTACTGCCTAGGTGGATGATTAAAGGAAAATTAGAAAAATTTGGAAGCTTTTTTTTTTCTTCTTGTGTTGGAGGAATCGAGTTTGGAAATTAGTCAATATTGAAACAAAAAAAGAAAATAAATAACTAAATAAAGAAGAAGAAGAAGAAGAAGAAGAAGAAGAAGAAGAAGAAGAAGAAGAAGAAGAAGAAGAAGAAGAAGAAGGAGGAGGAGGAGGAGGAGGAGGAGGAGGAGGAGGAGGAGAATAAAAAAATATTCAGAAATGGATGCGTCTTCTTCTTCAGCGGTTCCCCTACGGGAAGATAACGACGGCGGTTGAACGCGAAGCTATCTCGTGATGGATTCTTTGGTTGGCCAATCCCTTGGGGCATCCTGCCACAATCATCATCAGAAGTGCTGCGGACGGGGCGAGAGCAACGTACACGCCCTCCTCTTCACAGCTTTGTCTTCTCCTTCTTCGTCTTCAGCGGTTCCCCTACGGGAAGATGACGACGGCGGTTGAACGCGAAGCTATCTCGTGATGGATTATTTGGTTGGCCAGTCCCTAGGGGCATCTTGCCACAATCATCATCAGAGGCGCTGCGGACGGGGCACGGACGCGGGACATCCCCCCGAGCAAGAGACGCTAACATCCTCCTCTAAAGTTTTCAGTTCGTCGTTTCTATTGACGTTCAGCTTCGCGTGCCTTCGTTGTATCAGTAGCTTCTTGACGTAGTTTGAATGAGTCAAGGACATAAGGCGCGTTCGTAGCACTTGCTCCTGTCTCGGTTTTGTAGCGCAGTGGGAAGAGCGCTGCGTACCTCCCGTTGCGGCCAGAGAGTCGTGGGATCGAAACCGGGCGCCGCTAACTATTTCTTTGTTTTATAGTGTAGGGAGAGAGGTGCGGACAACGGACGGACGCGGGACATAGCCCCGAGCAAGAGATGCTGTGCATCTAATATAATTACTTAATTTGGACCAGTTATTAGCGCTGATCCAAACCGTGAGAAGTAAATCCCGCGCAGAATAGGTATGGGCTCGGATGAACTCTGTTAGCACTGCCAAAAAATAATCAATAGCAGGCTACCTCTATCATTAAGAAACCAAAGCACCCTTCTTAAGAGAAAGATGGCGGCGAAGCTTTACCCAATGAAACCTGAGTAAAAGTCCAAAATCTTAACTGCTTCGACCGCGTCGGAATGGCGCAGTCGGATAGACGTCGGCTTCATAACCGAGGGACCCAAGTTTGATTCCAACAACAGGAAGCGTTTTCTTTTTGTTGTTGTTGTTCTTCTTCTGGCGTTTTATGCACCTTTGTCGAACACCACTGTGTAAGTTGGCTTTCCTGCAGTGCGTTTTTCTCTGACGTCGACCCCATGAGTGGGGCACAGAAAGCCTCGCTTTAAAAGGATAGCACAGGACCAATGCACACTGCCGGCGATCACGTAAAGGGCAGAAACTTGACGTCTTGCCAAACGAGCCTTGCAAGTAAGAGTGATGGGAGCAACGCCCAGGGACAGGAAACGAGCGTCTCGGATCAGGGAAGGAGCCCTGGTAGAAGACGTCATAGCTGAAATAAATGGAAAGAAGTGTACTCGGGCTGGGCTTGTAGTGCGACGAAATGACCACCGGTGGACCACCAGGCTAACAGTGCGATTACCGTAAACGGGTCAAGAAGTAGGGAAGACCATTAACTCGGTAGTTGGGCGAATTAAGGAAATTCTGGGCAAATAAAGGAATTGGGCAGAGCAGGACAGGAGCATAGAGACGACTTCGTCCTGCAGTAGATTTAGTTAGGCTGATGAAGATAATGACGGAAGTATGAACCTTCGGCTCCGCATGTGGAGCCGTGAGGTTGGGGCGGGGGATGGATTGCACAGGCGGCCGGAGGTTGAATTCACGGCGAGTGAGTGAGTGAGTGAGTGAGTGTGTGTGTGTGTGTGCGCGTGCGTGCGTGTGCGTGTGCGTGTGTGTGTGTGTACGTGCGTGCGTGCGTGTGTGTGCACTCATTTTTCGAAGTAGAGAGGGGGAGGAAGATAAACATCTTTGTTGTGGATCAAACTTGCATGGTGTCTTCAGGAGGTGAAGTCTTCAGTGCAGGACCCCATATGCCTTGCCAGCCGCTAGAGCCCGCTCCACCAGCCGATGGTGGTCAGACAGACAGGCATGAGCTGGGCAGGGTGCGCCTCCAGAGCTCGGAAGAGCTGTAGGGATTCGGTTTGGGGAGAGGGTGAGAGGAACATCCACCAACAATGTGGAAAGAGAGTTCCATCCGCTCCACAGAAGGGGCAGCTAGTGGAGGTAATTTGTGCGGAGAATACAAACCCTTTTAGGGTGGGGAAATGTATTCGTTTGCAAGGCACGGTAGTGGTTGCCTGTCCAGTAGATACTTGTCGGTGGGGTGCGGGAAGGGTGCGTTGGGCCAGGCGTAGACGTTGGGTCATTTCTGCGTATGTCAGGAGGGGAGTTCATCTCTCCTTGGCCGGGTTTTATTAGCTCCTCGTGCGGCGTGTCATTTCTCGCGCGAGGTCATGCGCCGCCTCGTTTCCTCCTACTCCCAGATGGGCTGAAGGCCATACGATCTGGATTTGTCGCTGGGGGGGGTGTCGGAGTAGCATTGCGCGGGGCGCAGCGTGCACCGTTCCGGCCTAGAAGTGCCGGCAGGTCTCTTGGCTGTCCGTCACTGCAGTAGTAACCTGGGTAGAGTAGATGGCAAGCGCGATTCCTGCCTCTTCAGCTTCAGCTGGAGGGGGTGTTTTGATAGAGGCAGTGATAGTATGTCCTCATTCGGCGGGGCTTACTTCTAGAGTGAACGTTGGGTAGAGGGGTATGCCGCCGCGTCTGTGAAAACCGCGTCAGCATCTTGACTGTACTGTCGCGATATGGCCTCCGCCCGAGCCTTGCACCATCCACTGTGGTGTTCAGGGTGCAGGTTACGAGTAAAGGTCGAACTTGAATGAGTTCTTGAGTAGGTCGGGGGAGGGGCTTTAGATGTGGGTTGTTGTAACCCAGTGTATTTATTCCCAATTCTGAGAGGACCCGGCGGCCAGCCTAGGTGAGAGAGACCCGTTGCGAGCACCTCGTAGCCGGGAGCAGTAATCAGTGACTTGACGTACTCTTCTGGGTGTTCTTGTGCGATGTTGTGTATGATGCCACGGCAAGAGTTGCTCTGAGTGATCAAGTAGACTGAGACTTCATGATGTTGCCGAAGACCACAATCTTCTGAAGGCTCTCGAGCGCTCGCGCAGCTGCCGGAAAAGGTGTGCTAACGACCATGACGTTCTGCTCCGCGCCAACGCGGAGCTAGTTGCTGGTGAAGTGTGGAGCCCGATCTACCGAACGATTGACGCGGTGAGAGAAATCAAGTCCGCACGGAAAAGCTGGAGGCCGTTTCTTGGGCGGATGCCTATTTTGGAGTCGTCCAGAGGTGGTTGCCTGGGTTGACGCGCTGACGGGCGATGGCGGAACGTTGGTGCCGGCGGTGATTCGGGAGCAGGCTTAGACGTAAAGGGGTACGTCGTCGAAGGGAGCGACGTACTACGTCAATCTATGGGCTAGAGATTTCTTCCTCGGTTTCCGTGGTGGCGGGGGATGTGGTGTAACTGTCATTTGCTTCCATAATTTCCTTGGTTGCGTTTGAAGAGGGTGCCAAGGTTGCAATTGAATCGTCGGTGGGGGTGCGCGCAGACGCCTATAGGTATATGCTCGCCGGTACAGGAGCCAGCGGCGTGGTTGCCTCGCCGGCGAGGTGTTAGGCTTAGCCCACCTGGGCTCTTGAGATGCTTGTAAAGTTGCAAATATTTGGCTCAAAGGGATGCGGATGGCATCCTTGTTTTCCTTGTGACGTTAAAAACAACGCCCAGTGGTCAGTTGTAGTCGCCGGGGTGATTTTCCATTAAAATCGAACGATTTCAGTGGAGCTGACGTGGCCCACATTCGAACACCCCAAGCGGGCACGTGCTCGCCCAAGTACAGACTGCAGAGACTAAAAAGCAGTTCTCCACGTACAATAGGCGCGATTCCTCATGGTCAGAATGCGCTATAAGTTTTCGAACGCTGCGTGACGGCACGGTACACACCAAAGACAGCGAACATCAGCAGTCATTGAAAGCGCCGACCACCGGCGAACGGCCTGCGTAAGTTTAAGGACTACACAGGTGGCGCCGAAATATCTCCAAGCCTACCCGCCATGGTGGCTCAGTAGCTATGGCGTTGTGCGAAAAGCGAGAAGCGAGAACGCCGAAAATCGAAAAGCAAAAGCGAAATGCAGGCGAAAAGCGAAAACGCCCGTGTGTTCTAGATTTCGGCGCACGTCAAAGATCCCGAGGTGGTCAAAATTAATCCGGAGCCCTCCACTACCGCGCGCCTCATCGCCTGTGTAGCGTCGGCGCGTTAAACCTCATAATCAATCAAATACCTCCGAGCCTGTAATGCCTCACGGCCCCATTATGGCACTAGCCCACCGTTGATCAAGAAACGCGTAGGTCAACCGAGGAACGTAGACCTGAACGTGAACTGGGCCACATCAACTTGTTAAAAGACAAGAGACAGGCAGGAAATTCGGACTCACGTTCACTCCATCATGTGCCTTGTAACATGTCACCGGGGGCCGAATTCTCTAAAACGACGGGGCGTCGCTTTGAAGCGACGGGGTAGCGCCATGCAAATGCATGTGTTCTGGGGTCAGGACCGCCGCTTTGAGCTGTTTCGGGACGGAGAATCCCTGCAGAAAAGCACTGTGGCAAGGGCACGAAGCTACAAGCGAAGCGACGGGGGGCAGTGGTTGTCGCTTCGTGCCCTTGCCACAGTGCTTTTCTGCATGGATTCTCCGTCCCGAAACAGCTCAAAGCGACGGTCCCGACCCAGAACACATGCATTTGCATGGCGCTACCCCGTCGCTTCAAAGCGACGCCCCGTCGTTTTAGAGAATTCGGCCCCGGAACGCGTTCTCATACCGGTCACGATGCCTGCCGCATAATGGGGTATAACGTTCAGCCCCCAGCCGCCCCTCTCCCACTCTCCTCCCACAAAAAAAGGAAAAAAAGGAAAGGAAAGGAAAGGAAACGCAAGGAAAGCACGTGAATAGAAACATAAGCCTATAGCATACCGCTTCATATAGCGGTCCTGCAAGGCTATGGTGACCACAAGCTCGCGCTCATCTTTAGTATAGTACGAAAGTCATACATGGGTGTGCGGCAGAATGTCTTGGTCAACGCTTTAAAGGGGCCATGCACCCAAAACACAAGTTCGGTTCATTCGAAAGATTGCCTCGTTAGAATCATACTGACACCACTTATAATGTAGACGTCGCTCAAATAAGCTATATAATTAGGGGGAAAAAAGGAATGGTCGCATCAACAGGACCTATGATGTCATGTGTGCCAGCTCTGCAATTGGCTGAGGCCGGCAAAAGCAAACGAAAATTAGGCAGGGGTCGCAAGCTTGCCGAACGAGCTATTTGCGCTTAAATTTAGGGAACATTCCTTTTATAGCAGTAAGAATGGTGGGATACACAGTGTAAGCTACGAAAGTACACGTAAACATAGAAGTACCGATGCGTACTGCTGTTGGCTGTTGGTACTGCGCGCACTATGCTTGTTTCAGCTGCGCAGCACTGCGGCGTTTTGGGGTTGTCTCAGACGCCACCGGCCGATTGGCGTAAGCGACGGTGTCTTAGGTGTCCAAATTTGTCGAGCGGACACAGTATTTCACGAAACGATTTTCTACCTGAACAATAACAAGCCAGTATCAAATATGGTCAAAAACAAAGCAAATGCAGAAAACGGCCGCCGCGGTAAAGTGCCGCCATCTACGTTGACTAACGGTTAACTAGGCTCCACAGCATACCAAGTTTAGCTTGAAGACATGTTGTGGTGATGCCATTGCAGAGGTCATGAAAACACGATTTGGAGGGAGAATCAAAATTTTAACTTAAATTGATTAGTTTCTCAGGGAATAAAGCAGCGTTTGCTTCCGGACAAGCGCTGGAGGTACTATAAAATACGAAATCTTTCGAATAAAACAAACTTGTATTTTGTCTGCATAGCCCCTTTATCGCTCCTGCCAAACCAGCCTCCCGAACTTATTAAATTTGGGTTTTACGCACCGAAGCTACACGTGGCCGTGTGCGGCGCTCCGTTGTGAAGGGCAGCGGACCAGACAACCTACCCTGTGTTCTCTCATGTGCGCCGCAACTTCAATGCGCAGGCTTACTTTCTTGCGTCAATAAAACAGCTGCTGCAGCCAAGTCTGAGCTGTGACATCGTCAGTGGCTGGCAGCCACCCTGAGTGACCGACCTTCAATCGTATAATATAAACAAACGCATACACCATTCCGTACCACGAACCGTTAGTGCAAGGGCGACGTATACGCTTTTAGTGTAATAAACAACATGACATATTTTCGCTAAGCGTAAGATAATTTAACGTCGAAGCGGATGGGGGTGATCTGCGGTAGCACGCCTCGTCAAAATCATCGTCGGAGTTCTCGTTACTTGTCACAGTTCACTTTCTCTCGTGGTTATCATTAACTCACTGTCACGCTTCTCACGACTCTCTTCCGGAATGTGTCATCGCTCTCCTCAACGGACTCCTCGTTGCACTCTACTTTTATCTACACTATCCCATTCATCACTTCCTCCTCCTTATAAGGAGGAGGAAGTGATGAAGGGAAGAGTTCAACAAGGGATTCAACCACTGACGCTATAGCGTCATTGGTTGAATCCCTTGTTGAACTCTTTCCCCTAGTTCTCGTTGAATTTTTGCTCATTTTGCGCTGGTCTCCTCTTATAATTTCGTTCATCGAACTTTTCATGGCGTTCTCTGGCACTATCCTCGCCAAGCCCTTGGCCATACTCCCCCTCACAATCCTCCTCTAACTTAGTCAAAGTCCTCATTGTCCTCCTCGTACCCCTCAATGTCCAAAGCCATATCCTCAATGCTACAGTCATGTCTCGTTAATATGGACGTCTTCGTTCCCCAGAAAAATCGTCCATAATGTGAGTCGTCTATAATAACGAATCAACGTCAAAAACACAAATATTAAGGTATATTCGTTTAAGAAAACCTTGTTTCAGGAAGAATCGCTTAAGGAAACATAAGGGAAAGCTAGGTACATTTACGCTTAACACCAGCCATTGCATCCATAGAACTTACCGGAGGAGCCTTGCCCTTTATGCGCAGTGAATATTGGCACGAAACATTATCGTCCTGTCATCTTGCCCTGAGCCTCAGGACTGGCTCTTTCCGGCGTATGCCGCGTCTGGCAATCTTGTTTGATATAGAAAGGATGTCACCCTATCGCCACTGCCCTATAGAGTTATGTTCGCTGATCCCGAATATTCTCTATCTAACTCGATGGTACTGGTTTCCAAGGTAAATGCATGCTTCGGCTTTGTATGCTTCTGCAAAAAGTAAATTCCTAGTACGTACTGGGCCTCGGGGGTCACCAGTCATCTTTTCTTTTTTTTTTTCTTTGTGGACCCTTGTCCATAATAACGAGACAAAAGTGCCTGTATTTACCCGTTTCGTCCCCAAAATAGCCGGCCATGGTCCTGACTGCGGGTTTCTATATTAACGGGGCAGAATTGCATGGCAAGGGACCGGTCGCTGAAAATTTCGTCCATTTTGCGGGGTGTCCAAATTAACGGGGTCCACATTAACGAGACATGACTGTATCGTATTTAGAACTACTTTGAGGTCTCCAAAGCGTCTGCGATCAAGCTTCTGCAGCCACAGAAAATATAATACGTACGGTGCACGGTCCAAGCACCTTTCGAACCTATCAGGTCATTACGTAAGCTCCGCTGGCAAATAACGCGCTAGCATAAAGATATCGCATTTTTTTCGTGCACGCCCATTGTTTTCTACTTACTGCACACGTCGAGGGGATAATTTTTGTGCTACTGAACTGCTTTCTTTACTCGTATTTGTTTTCTGCACTTCGCAATCTTACTTTTAAGGGCCTCTCACCGTCATAGAACGCTGCCCTATTCTCCTAGCGTCTCGTTGACGAAGGTGTCGACAATTACGATGGTGTACATTTAGCTTCTTGGCCAATCGCAGCTGTGTTAAAATGTCTTTCGCCAATCGCCAAATGCGCTAAAATGTCTTTCTTTCGTTTGTTTAATTCGCGTCCGAAGTAAGAACAAGTGCCGGATGAACCGCATAGCGATTGTGGGCGCAGCCGAGTGGGCGGCTACAAACGATATAACGCGATTCTGGTGGGAGGGAGGTGGTCCCAGAATTTTTACAATAAATAAATCCTGTAGTGCGAAAAGTACAAAGGCAAGTAGTGCGAATAACGCGAATAGTACGCGTAGTGTGACTAGAGCGGGTAGTACTCGTATGTTTCGCATTGTTACTAACGTTCGCTTCACCGCTATAACGTCCTTGCGCTGGGGTGCACCCTTTACAGGTAAGTCGGTGACAGGAAGCTAGAAACCCAGTCAGCGACGCCATTGACACCGGGGTCGGTAGGCAAAGAATGCTTCGCATAAAAAAGTGTCAACAAAAAGTCTGAATCAAAGGGATGAGGTAAGATTTGCTATAAGCTTATGCATCTTCTTGGTGCAAATATCTTGGTAAGACACGTTTATCCCAGATGATAAAAAATGCCTGCGTATTCGCACAGAATGTTAGTGCTCGAGCGTGAGCGTTTCATTGTGCTCATAACTAAGGTTGCAGGGGGCATACTGAATGCCCTGTGATTCTCAGAATATACGAGCCAGTGTTAGGTAGTCAACGTGAATGGATGGCAATGTCAATACCCCGGGGTATGATGGATGAAAACTTGAGCGCAGAAACTTTCAGTTACACAAAGCGGCACTGAAGATGTCTACCCTTCCATCCACCACACTGTGACTGTACAACGATCACTCCGTAGTGGATAAACTCATGCTGCGGCTCTTCTGTGTTGGCAGAGTAAAAAAAAAAATGCGCGCCAATCCACCCTGTGAAGGTGGCTGGAAAGCGAAGCTGTAAATGACACCCACAACGATTACCCATGCGACGCCACTTGAATTCACACACGTGGCTCTACAAAGAATGAAATCAGAAACGAGTGAAATGCACTTAACCACAACTTTTATTACTTCAGAGATATTCTTTGCTATCTGCCGGGGTGGCTAAGGCGCTGGCGCGCTGCGCACGAGGACGCTGGTTCGATTCCCGGCCGCGGTGGCCGCTTTTCTGATGGAGGTGAAAAGCAAAAACGCCCGTCTGGACGAGATTTCGGCGGACGTTAAAGATCCCCAGGTGCTCAAAATTGATCTGAAGCCCTCCACTAAGGCGCGCCTCATCTCCTGCGGGCATGGTAAAGCTCACAATGAATCAATCAGACTTTCTTTGCTAAGGTTAAATCAATGCATGATTCATCAACGGTGGTTGGTTGAGTTGTATTGGTAAAGCACACGAGGGGAAACTTTTTCATAAAATTACCGGAATCTCAAACCCGGTGTTAGACGATCTCACTTCTCATCAGTCTCTGCCGCCGCCGACGGAGGCGACGAGATCGGCGGCAGAGACAGAGAAGTGCGATGTCATGCTTTGGTGTGAGCTCCCTTTAATTTTTAGAACTCCGGGCGCATGCGCAAGGCGCGCACTCCGCCGCTACACGTGCAGTGCGGGGAGCGCACAGCGGCGCGAGAGATCGCGTGACGCTATCACGTGTATTCAGCGAGAATGCAGGGGTAAACGAGCAGATGTGCTCGGTGAGCGCACCGTTTGTAGCCCCGTCTCCGCGTGGGCTCGTAGCTCAATCGGTAACACAACGGGCTCTCGCCGCGTTTCTCTATTCACTCCAGGTTCGATTCTTGGCGGTGCCACAAACTTCTTTTATTTGTTCGCGGGAGTTTTCTGTTGACACCAACGGTCGCGATGGAACCCTTGGGGGGTAGAGGTGAAAAGCTTCGCTTTAAAAAAAGTCGATTTGGAACCAGAATCAGGCTCTCACCTCTCTGGACTTGAAGTCTTCGGCTACGCTGCCCAGATCGTTTCAGAACTCAAATCGTTAAAAAAAAAAAACGAACCGATATTTTTTACTTTAATCAAGTTTACATTTTTATTTTTGCTGGCGGGAATTTTCCCGTGTTTTTGCTACAAGCGGCAGGTCGAAAGCGCTGCTATAAGCGATTCTCCCATTTCCAGTACAGAAGCAGCTCGCGGGCCGGGAAACGGTTTCCTTGAAATACAGTCGTCGATCGCGGCTCGGTAATTTTCTCAGAGACGAGGAGAGCAGACAGAATAACGCCAAGAGTACGCAAACAAAATAAGAAATAACTTAGCGTTCGTAATCACGCTACAAGGCATGGCGAGCTGCCATCACAAAAATTTCCCTGTCGTTTGTGCCATATTGTCATCGTTGTTGTTTTCGGACTGATGTACCATGTCCGCCTTGTCTCCATTTCCTTCGCAGATTTCCTTTGTCTTATTCTGCGCTGACTGTAACGACGTGCTAGCTGAGGCTGCTTCACCAACGTTTGCTGGAAAGCTTTTGAAATTTGGAATTTTGAAGGTTTTCGAAATTAGGCCACCCTTCCTGCGGCTAAGGTTTTATGTTGCTGACTAACCATGACTGTACGTTTGTTTCCTGGCGGCCACTGCAGCTTTTTTCTAATGTCGGCGAGATGCGAAAATGAACGCAAGTGTAGAGGTTTAGAGACACTTTATTGACACCTAAGGGGTCTAATTGCTCCCGTGGCATGCTTAATTACAAAGCCCTAGCTCCGGCGTGTAAAGTGCCTACTTTTATTTATTGTCTATGGACAGACGATTATTTACACTTTCTGGCGATAGACAGAAACCTTATTAACCACGGAATGGAGGGGATGATGTCTGGTAATACTGGCCGTAAATCCTGTGGGTTCAGATGCAATGCACGTTGAGGTGACGACTTTGCAAAGCTGTTTTTTATGTACAACGCATTCACCAAACAACGCAGTTAGATTCAGGTTAATCAACATTTTTCGCCTGTTTCTGCCTGCCTCCTCGTTAAGATTTACTGCTATTATTTAACAGACTTTCGCTGAGGCTTTGTTTGCCATCAACGACATTGAACGTTATCTACGGGTATTGGGTCAAGAGCATCGCTGCTATGTCTTTTTTTATTGCTATGAATTTTTTAATGGAAAACTTTATTTCATAAATAATGAATTATGTACAAAACACTGTTTGGACCGATAGCTGAAAGGGCTAGTGGCCGGTCCAATATAAAAATTACAAGCAATTCAACAGCACAGCGTTGAAAGCTGAAAAACATTTGAGATCTATAGAATACCATATATCACACAACTGCAATTGTACTGTTCACAAGACACACACAACAAATCCAAGAAGTAAATATGACACTGAAAAAGAAATTTTACGTAACAAGAGTTTCAGATAAAATTTCACTAGAGTTGTAATGCAGTTTAGTGGTCATTTTAAAATTCCTCGCTGTTTTCATCTCTATCGGTTGTTCGTTCCTTTTTTTTTTTTTACTCCACTCAACTCGATCAGGCGTTCACCATATACACTGTTACATTTGGGAAGGTTAAATTTCAATTGGATGTTTTCCTTGTACTAGGGGTGGGTAAGGCGTAGAGATTTAGACGAAGGATTTAATTAGTATTTATTGTATTGTTGATCAAGAGCGAAAGATTGTAGTTGCACTTGGACCGAAACGACGGTACATGATTATCATGATTAATGTTGCTCCAGGATGACCTGTGTTAGTAGTTATCGTGGTCAATGCTCGTTTTTGCAGACGAAGTAAAGGTGACAGGCAGGCGCTATATGTTTGCCCCCAAGATTCACAACAGTAACTGATATGTGAATGAGATAAATTATAGTAGAGGAAATGTCGTAGATCGTACGGAAAATAATAACTCGCCTTAATGAGCGCGTGGCATCCAAAAGTTATTTATTTCCATACGTTATTAATTTGTTCTCTCCAATGCAAATGACAGTCAAAAATAGCTACTGCGTAGGGTCAAATTAATTCTCGGATGTTCTTCACATCTAGTAAGGGCCCAGATTTATCCAGTCGTGGCCCGTCCAGACATGTTTTCTAGAGCTGAGTGAGTTTCTACCAGTGGGTTCCATTACATCACATCACACAGAGGTTATCTAGTGCGACAAAACGTGACATTGTCTCGATTGGCCATTTACGTTTCCAGCTCCCTCTTTCCTTAGCACAAATCTGGAAAAATACTTGCGGCGGGATTCACCTCTAGAGGCACCCCCGATGGTCGATTCTGTGTCCAAGAACAGGTGATTGACCACCTCCTTCGCAGCTGTCAATGCATACGGGCGCTACAATAGTCTCTTCTTGTCAGTGACCTGAATGCTTATTTGCGTTTTTTTTTTATTTAAATGCTCTTTCCTCGTATCCCGGTGGTTCTTTGTGAATGTTGCACTCGCTTGCTGAACGCAAGTTGAATCAAAGCATTAGGTTCAGTCTCGTGAAGCAACTAGTTACTAGTAACGCTTCATCGGTAACTAGTTACTTTTTCAGTAACTTGAAACTGTAACTGTAACACTGTTACTTATTTACGCAGTAACTGTAACAGTAAATACCGTTGCAGTTACTTCCTTCTTTATAGATAAATATCGAACAGCAACACTCGTTAAAGGCCGACGTACAGCTCGCGCTTTTCATTTTTCCGAACTTTCTTCTTTACCATATGCTCTTCACCATTCACCTTTTTCCAAGACGGCTGCCCTCGCAGTTTAGGGGTGGGCGTCGCTAAGAGGATTATCTTCCCTGCAGAAAACAGAGGTCGGAGGTCTGTCTCTAAGGCGCTTTCTGAAAACCTTTCCTTAGTCTTGAGTAGAGCGGAAACAAGACGCTGATGAGGAAGCTGGCCTACCCTTGTAAAGAAAGGCCACCGCATTGGGGCCTACCGAGAGCGGGCCACCCATAAAGACACCGAGGGTGCATCCACAAAAATGTTGATACATCGCAATTCGGCGCACACAGCAATTATTGGTGTTCCCTGTTTTAGGTTACTTTCGTCTAGGGTTTTACCATGCGGAATTTTGACTGCCCGAATGCCTTCGTACGTTTCTATTAAATAAACTCGATTATTTGGTTTGTGATCTTTATTTAGTTTCGTACAGTAATGGAAAAACAGTAACTGTAACTTTAACAGAGCTACTTTTTCAGCTTAGGTAACTGTAACTGTAACACTTGCTTTTTTCTGGTAACGTGCCCATGACTGGTAACACCCATAAAAGAGTATTTTCGTTCAACAAGCAGAGCTTCAAAACACTGAATAGCCTGGTCTTTTAATGGCACCGTTTGATTGCACACTGCGCAGTGAGAGTACGCCGGTAGGAATGTGCTCGCAGACAGACGCATTTATTGCGTAAATCAGAGATTCCGTCAGGCGACGTGCACGGGAAGCACCAGGGTGAAATGTTTTCACGGCGATGGGCGCCGCCATTTGAAAGCTTTTGTGTAAAATCATGCGACTTTTACGCAAGTGGAATTTGCCATTGTATCACGTATACGTTCACGCCAACTGTTTATATTTCGTCACGTCTTCTCAGCCAGTCATATAGAGGACAAGCCGCATTATTGTTGACAGCAAAAACAGGCCTATGTGGTCATGTTTGTTATATATTTCGTCTAGTATTTCAATACCAGACAAGAATTATGCACCTTCACCAAAGATAATAAAGGCAAACTTTAGAAATAGCGCCAGTAAACGTCATTAAATGTCAAAATGACGAAAGCACACACAGCCACTCTGCCAGCCCGAAGCACGTGACAAAAATAAAAGCCAATCAGACAAAGCTTCCGGCGGATTCACGAATTCACGGCGAATATTTCAGGGAGTCGCGAATAGGGCCCCAGAAATGAGCGGGCGCTGGTGTCACCGTTTGGCAGCTGTGGAGCCAGTATTTAGCTTCGCAGTCTGCTCCATGGCTGTACGATCATACACGGTCCTTAAATCGAGTATGGCATGGCTTTGTTCGCATTAAGTTTTTGAATACGTAAAAGGTCTCGACCACCAGCTAACCAGAATAAGAAGAAATTTTCTTCTTCCAGTGAATACTAGCTTCCCAGTGCTGTTGATCCTGCCGCAAACAATTTCCGGGGTCTAAGCCATAAATGGGAAAATGGTAACATCGATACCTGACTGGTCTTTATTTACTACATATCAATACGTGACTACGCAGTGTTTCTGTAGATATATAATAATGTTGAAAACCATGGGGGCTTTAAAATCTAGGACTGAAGAAGCCACATTAGCCGAACATCATACTCTGGCAACTCCACTGCCATTGTCGACTGGTTCCTCCGTTCGCTACAAGGCCCACACACCCGAAGGGGTCCGTATCTGGGCCTGACCACTGTTTGTGAGGCCTTTTGCAAGGCAGCACATATAGCAGGAGCCTTAATTACCACTCACCTACCTTTTGGGGTTCACCCCTCTGCCTCCCCATTAGCTAACGTAATTATTGTGCAATGACAGTCTTCTGATTTCTTTCGTTTTCGCCTGTCTTAGCGCTTTGGCCGCTGCGTGCGTGTGTGCGTATGTATGTGGTCTAGCCAGTGTACAACAGAGTTACGTGGCGAGCGCTATAGCGTACCACAAATGATGGACGAACGCCGACAAAAAAGAAAATATGACACCCCGACCGTTACACCTCGGTGAGATTAGCGACTTGCCCTTAACAGTCCACCATTTCACGGCCACAGTGGGCGAGTGCGAGCAGCAGACGCACAAGAAGCGAGAGAAAGGAGCAGCGTTGCAGTGCTTACACTTGCCGTTCGAATGACGTCATCAGTCTGCGTGTACATGGAGCTGACTAGCGTGGTCACAGCGCCGCCCAGGTACAGGATGGCCCCCACACCGTGGTGCAGCAGGAACTGCGCGGCAAGGGAGGGCGCCTTGGAAGGGTGCTCTTTGCGCTTCTTTGGTTCCGTGCGCCTAAAACTGTTCAAGAGTGCTCATAACCGAGCGAGTGTACATTTCCCCTTTCAAAGGACGGAGTCGTAAAGGGGCCATGTTGACAAAACACAAGTTTGGTTCATTAAAATGACGGCCTCGTCCCGACAATAATGATACGAATTTTATCGCGCACTTGGAAACAAATAATCAAGGTATTAAAGAAAATATATGAATCAGTGGCGACTCCCCAGCGACTTTCAGGCGATTTCTCTGTGACGTCACAGAATCTTGTTTGTGCGACTGGCGATTGCCGGCCTAAGCCAGCCACCCCCAAGAAAGATGACTGGGTGATTGTAGTGGGGCCTCTACTTCCGTTTGATGGTATCCCTTGAATGCTCATGAACAGTTAACACCGGTAACTATGGGCCTCCTCAATTTACCAATCCTAGACGATCCGCGGGCAGTCCGAGGACTGCCCTCGGACCGGAAGCCCTGGGAATACATGGGAAAATCGAGCGCCGGATCGTGTGTCGGGCAGTCCGCGAGCGATCCCGGACTGATAATCGAGGAGGCCTAGATGTTTTAATGCTGGCCGATATCACGTCCCTGTGGCGCGAAATTTAAGTTTTCCAATATTTCTTTGGGTTTTTCGGTTAAAAAACTTCGTTCCTGGCTTGATTGAAGCTGAGTAAGTTACCAAAGGCTATGTTCTTTCAACTGAACGAAGGTGTATATTGTCTTCGCGTCCCATTTAATGTGGGGCGCTTGTAGTTCGCTTTATGTAAAAAAGTAGAGGGGAGAGCAGCACTTGGAGAAGAAGCCAGAGGTTTACACATAGCGCATAAAATTTGTGCAAATGGATTTCTGCATGCGTCTATCACACTTCGTGTAATTTTGCGGGAGTGCGGGAAAGCAACAAACAAGTACACATTATACTTCAAAAATGGAACATAATACCGGTACACTTTACTCACTCAGAAAGTAACTGAGAACATTACTCTTTACTGGGATCGAAAAGAACGCGCAACCACAACTCTAAAGCAACAAAGTTACGCCCTTATTACTCTAAGGCCCGAATAGGCAGATAACGCAGTTGCAGGTTTTATTGTTTTTACTTTGTATTGATTATTGTTTATTGTTATTATTTTTATTGTTTTTGCGGGGATCTTATACTCCGGTCACCACGACCACCTGTCGCTGACCAGGAGTTGACGTCACTGAATCCTAGACTATCTTCTCGGGGCAGCTAACTGTCGCAGACTTTTAGTGGACGGCTTAAAAAAGAGTCTCGACCCCTTGTTAAAGTTAGTTATCGAATACTTGTTAATTCTTTCGAACATCACGTAAGTTAGTTAAACTTTTTTCTAGCACCACCAAGCCTTTTTTGGCGTCCACTAGGAATTGCTCTCGTGCGTCTGCTACCACTTCCTTTTTCGTTGCCGTAAACTGACGCCCGGTAGATGAAGTAACCGAGAAGGTCTATAGATTACAAATTTCTTATTTTTCGTCTTTCTTGTTGTAGCATAATAATCACCAAGTTCGCAGTCGTTATAAACGTTTTTGCCCCACGGGATTTGAAGGCCACAACGATGCGCTAGCGCGCACAACAAGGACGTCATTCCAGTTATGGTGAAAGCACACGTTACGACTAACTAAAGGAGGGGCAGAGGTACAACGTTATTTCCTCGTTATAACCTTATGGGATATCGGAAAAGAGTGTTTTTGTGGTGGTATGGGCGTTTCCTCCAGGTGCCTCGCCGAAAATACTAAATGTACGGTGACAAAAAGGACAATACAGAGAGAACAGCCAGGAAGCCACTCAGGGTCGTCGAGTTATAGGTGCCTGGGCGTTTCCGACCTCGCCTGCGCTGACACAGCTGGTCTTTCGCATGAGGGAGAAGTGCAGCACGCACCTTTTTTCCTCGTCTACCGTTTGTGAGTATTACGAAGAAAACCAACCGCACATAGACGGCGAAAGAAAGGCACAATTGTCTAGATGGCAAGATGGAAAAGTTTGCAGCGTGCTCGCTTCGTGGGTGGCGGTATGCAGCAAACTAAATATCAGCGAGAAAGTAAACGGCGAGGCCAGTCCTAACTATAGGCACAGACCTTCTGAGCTGCAGCCGCGCTCGTATATGTTCACCATACGTTTTGTATATAGTCAACAGAAAAAAAGGAAGAAATCTTCTTCCCTTCTGGGCAGGCACGGGATGCCGCACCTGCGCGAGGCGTTGACCGAGATACAGCGAACCGCTTGCGTTGTACTTGTTACCATGTTGAACAACGATTTTTTATAACGAGTTATAAATGTTTCTGGAGTTAAAAGTTTCATCGAAAAGTAAAAATACAACCAACCACCGCCGTCTTATCCATCCTGGTGAGGCGGTGGTAGTTTCAATGATTCATACACCACCTGGGCACAGGGGCGTACGCAGGATCTCGTTTCGGGGAGGGGGAAGGACAGAAAGGAAAACTGAAAGCATGAAATGATGAATAAATAACAAACAACAAAAGAGGAAAACTAAAAAGCCGAAGCAAAGAATATACCCAAATTAAAAATGCAAAGACTTAGAGATGACGTCATATTTCACGTAATGTTCCTATTGTAAATCATAAATCGCTGTAATCGCTGTAATCTAAAAACTTGGAAATCGCTGCGCGCGGATCCGATTCGTGTGCAAACCATTTGGTTGCCACATAACTGCAGCACCCCGCCTGCAGTGCTGCTCCATTTTTTTTTAGATACGGCCAGAACACCTTTTTTGTATTTTGTATGACTTATATTTATTGCAGTATTCATTGCTCATCAGTTATGAGCTTTATCATAGTTTCACGGCATGAATAGCATAATTTTGATTTTCATGCGAAACCAATGCGGGAATTTTTAATGGTGCGTTTTCTCCCAATACTGATGTCGAGGCTGTCTACAATGCCGCCCACACAGGATCGGTCATACGAACGAGAATCAGCTGAAACAGCATTATCTAAGTGTTACAAAAAGCTGGAAGGTTTTCAAAAGCAAAAACGACTCAAGTCTCTGTTTAGACACACGTTATCAGCGACCGTTAAGCGCAAAAAAAAAAATCACGAAAGACGGGACAGACAGGACCGCTGGCGCTGCAGACCTGTAACGTCTTTCGTCAGGTTTTTATGCACTTACCGGTGACTGACAACGGCGTACCAACTAGCCTGCAGTTAGGTTTTATGGCTTACACACTGTAAGGTTTTATAGCTGTTAGGTTTTATAGCTTTAAAATTTGTCGTGCCTCGAGAGAGAGAGAGAGAGAGAGAGAGAGAGAGAGAGAGAGAGAGAGAGAGAGAGAGAGAGAGAGAGGGAGAGAGGGAGGGAGGGAGGGAGGGAGGGAGGGAGAGAGAGAGAGAGAGAGAGAGAGAGAGAGAGAGAGAGAGAGAGAGAGAGAGAGAGAGAGAGAGAGAGAGAGAGAGAGAGAGAGAGAGAGAGAGAGAGAGAGAGAGAGAGAGAGAGACTAAACATATTTATTGTTTCCTAGTAAAGAGTCTTTAGGGTGGCCTCCTCATTCCAGGAGTCCATTGGCACGGGCCGCGTCTTCTGCCCTCTCCACCGATTAACTATGCACTTTAATTAAAGCCGCCACCTCTTATTCCCCGCGGTGGTGCTTTGTCGCATACCTAAGGTAGTGTGAAAAGTTCCCCCACGACCTTTTTTTTTTTTTTTTTTTTTTTGCTTGTTGCTTAGCAGGCAGTCTTCGCATACCTTCTACGCGGGCACAAATCGTCCCGCAGTCCTGCAGCAGCCCACAAGCGTGGTCAGTTAAGACAGGGTAAAACTGGCCTTTTGTGCCGGCTTTCCCTCGTTGCATTGCGTTATCACATTTTCTGGCTTGATTAGGCAAGTGGCTGTCGCAGCCGACGCACGGAAATAAGGTAAGTTGGTTACCGGCTCATGCTCACGCATGAGCTCGATTCCCGGTGTCTTGACTTTTCCCGCTATCTCTGATTCAACTGCACTGTGCATTCACCTCAACATCGGACCCTCAATTCGGCATCACCGGTGCTCAAGTTCCCCAAGTAAGTACCGTTCAGATGCTCAGATGTAGGGGTACCATTGGGTCACGATGGTTTCCTCTAACGTCAACAGCGGCACCTAACACATTAAGACAGTGCTTGGGGATGACTGGCAACAGGTGCCCCACCCCAGCCATGCGGAAGCCTTAATAGAAGGGCAAATAAAGAGGTTTTCTCTCTCTCTCTCCAAGCGACAACCACCCACCTCACCCAAATCATTCCCAGAATACGACACCTGCGAACCAGTCGAAGCCTTGTGACTCAGCAGACCTACATACGACACCACTTTCGTTGCCCTGAAGCAAAGCGAACAATGCAGGCTTCATACTCTCACCGCATGGCCATTCTCGGCCTTGGTCTACCATCTGATACCTCCAACTCGGATTGAATAACACTCTTTTAGAACTTATCCACGCACAACGAATCTCCCAACTTGTACAGCTTACCCTCATCCCACAAGGCAGGAAGATCGTACGAGACATGGGCCGAAATCCTTCGGTCTGCCACCTCACCTAACGCTACGCAAATGACCAGCACGCTGGCTATACGGATAGCGCAGCACCCATACCCGCTACACACCACTGTAATCGCCCTCAACTCGCAGGGAGACGTGGCCATTGCGGCGTCATAGGTTCACATCTCCCCTACATGGCTGAGGCACTTACTATCGCCCCCTCTTACTTTGACCACGTATGGAAACAAGCCCTACCTAAACATCCTCGCGCACTCCCAGTATGCGTCACGCCTCTACCAAGCAGACCTGGCGCCGGCTCAAACCCTCAAGATATTTGAAACAATCCCTGAATATTTCCAAATCGCTATCATATGAACCTTCGGTCAGAACGGCCTTAGGAAGCAGCACATCTTCATTGCCGGGCGCTCCAGTCAGCACGGCCGAACCGGTGTTTCTCCCCTTCTCCCCTCTGCCCGGCTGAACCCTCGCTCATTACCTGCATTACAAAAGGTGATTTCCTCCCCCTTACCCTTCCCTTTCCTCCTGCGAAGCAAACATCTGGCGCGGATTACAAACCGGCACATATCACAGCCCCATGCTCATCCACATATCATCCTCACTCTACGACCCCTTATGCCGTCACTGTAGCTTCCCCCTCCCCACCCATCACTTAGCCTGCTCTTGCCCACACAACCCCCCCCCCCCCCTCCACCAAACCCCACCCTTGAGCAGTGGGAGACCGCGCTGTCCAAGTCATCACCGGAATAACTCCAAGCACTCGTGACTACAGAGTCCCGGAAGTAGCGGGCTCCCGGCCTCCTGGACTGAGAAGCGGAACCCTCAAGTTTGTGCCAATAAATGTTTTTTGATATTATATGTGCTGTACTTTCCTCCTTTCCCACAACCAGTGTCCTTACATGGGTACGGCTACTTTCCACCTAAAATACCTTCAGCGCTGTTGATGAACACTTTCATTTTTCCTTCGTCCAGAACTGCGACGGCACTCTTGAATTGGCTGGCCGGAGTAGACACCTTATTTCGTCTCTGCTTTGTTTTTGTTTATTTCGTCTCTGCTTTGTGTTTTCCGATGCAGCAATACTCTTATTGCTGCATCGGCAAGAAACACGGCCAACTGCGGTCACATTGCTTCTGTCGCTTGGACGCATAAAGAATGCCCGTACTTCGGAGCACTCGGGAAAGAATCTTTTTTCAGCGCGTGTCTGACGTGCGTTACAGGACTAATATTGCGTTCCGGTATTTCGTAGCCGCGCAATTTAAGCACTGCATGTTCTAAAAGTTCTTCAAATGTGTAAAAAAAGTTGAGGAAAAACTACAACCTTACGCAAATAAATTGCATAAGGACGTCAAATTTTTATGAATCCGGCCCCTGATCTTCTTAACAATCCCATCCACGGACAGTCCTTGGAAGAGAGCGAAATTCTGGGGGCACGTGGTCAAGTGCCGTGAAGGCACACCTGGAGGTATCAGAGTAGACTGTCGTAGGTTGCTACTGTTTAATTTGCACCACCTGTGGATCTTTCACGCGCGAGCGTTTTTTGTTTTTTGTTTTTTAGCATTCCCGGCCATCAGACGAACAGTCCCATCTGCCAGATAAGCGTTCTGATAAACGGCACGTACTCAGCAGGGCCCAACCAACCAACCAACCGCCTAACCAACTCCCTAACAACGGTTGGTCAAACAATGACAGTCCAAAAACGGAAACTGGCTACCTGAGGTAGCTTATCCACGTAGACCACGCGCCTAAGTCGAACAAGGCTTTGAAGTCGCAAGGCGACGCGAGGAAAAGGAGAAGTGGCGCCGCATATCATCAGAAATACAAGCGAAACAATAGATACAGAACGGAAACAATAATCAATAATTAGAGTTAATTTCCTACAATGTTCCTATGACGATATTTTTTCCATTCCACTTTGTGTGTATCGAAGTTCTCAGTCCTTTATATATATCTGTTATGCCTTGTGACGGCTGCATGCTCTTTTGGTGCTTTTGATGTAACCCCCCCCTACTCAATGGCCTCGGGCCTCTAAGGTATTTTAAATATAAATAAATAAATAAATAAATAAATAAATAAATAAATAAATAAATAAATAAATAAATAAATAAATAAATAAATAAATAAATAAATAAATAAATAAATAAATAAATAAATAAATAAATAAAAAACTCAGCCTTGTATACTATTTTGCCAGTGGTTACCAGCGAGTGGATATATGGACAGAATACTAGCGCTTCGTCTTCATCTGTACATAATCAGCAGCACTACCTCTTACGCCTGCGCTGCCTCATCTTCACTCGTGTACATAATCATCATCATGCTGTGTGGGCCATTCTAGCGACTGGACCTCTACAATAAAAGTTGCTCCGGACCTCTGTCTCTCAAGTGGGGGACGGTACGTCTTGATCACGCTGTGCACCTCTCCGGTTCCACCCATGGAGCTTCGTTCGGCTCACCATCTAGCGCAACTCACCAGCCTATGATGCTGGAACCGGTCAACGCTTCGGCAGGCGGACCGGTACAGTGCATCGTCACGAGCCGCCAGCGTGATCCCCCGCTCTTCGATGGCCTTCGCGGAGGCGATGTCGAGAACTGGCTGGATAGCAACGCCAGGGTGAGTGCGTTCAACCATTCATCTCTGCGTTCAACTCCAGAATGTCTTTTTCCATCTCGGAATTGGCAAAGACGTGGTTTTTCAACAAGGAAGCTTCGGTTACTGACTGGAACGACTTAACCACTCAGCTGCGCCTGATTTTCACGTCTTCGGCTGCTCGTTCTAACGCCTCGAAGAAGAAACTTGAGGGGCGCATGCAACATCCGCAAGACACGTATACCTCATACATTGAGGACATTCTTGCCCAGTGCCGCCGGGTGAACAAGGACATTTCGGAGGCAGGTCGCGTGCGTCACATCATGAAAGGGATCGGGCAGTTCGCGTTCACCGCCCTCGCCCTCCAAAATCCGGCAAACGCTTCGGACGTGACGGCTACCTGTCAACGCCTGGACGACCTTCAGTCAGTGCGTCTTCAGCCGGCGACGCTCGCTCGGAATTTTGGGAATGAAAATATTTACGCACTTATAAGAGCTATCTTTCGCGAAGAGCTTAACCACCACTCCGCTTCATGCGCACCGGCCTCTTCCTGACCCGCCTATACACCAGGCCTACGGGACGTTATCAAAGAAGAGCTGGCGTCGATGATCGATCCAGGAATCTCAGATCACGCTGCTCTTTTGGCTGCGCCATCGTACTCTGGAGTTGCTGGCCGACCACCCATCCCGTTGGCACCGATGACTTCTCGGTCCCAACCCGGTTATATAGCCGCGTACTCTCCTACGTCACTCTTGGTATTCACACACGCGTCGGGGCTTAGTTTTAACTGAGCGAACGAACTGCGACGACCCATCTGCGGCCGGCGGACTAAACGCTGTACCATAAACGCTCGGCCGACTGACTCTGTCGGAAGGTCGGCGAGCCCAGCCGTGCAGTAGCGCTCTCAAGCCAAGTAATCTCCTCCTGACATCACACGAAAACGCCACAGAAAATGGGCGAGAATGCAGAGAGGAGGACAGCATTTTCGTATTGATTTCTCTACTAAATAAATTCGCGTAAACGCACTTATTGTGGTCGAAACATGGCCTGTGGACTCCGGAATACGATTTGCGCTAGAAATCCCGCAATGTTTACAAATCACTTCAGTGTCGCTTTAATGTAATGCCGTTCGGGATTTGCAACGCTCTCTTAACTTTCGAGCGGAAGATGGACGCTATGCTCCGAGGACTTATGGAAGACCTGTTTCTATTATCTAGACGACGTTGTTGTCTTGTTGTCGTCTTTCCACAAAGATCTCCAGCGTCTGGATGAAATCCTCACATGTCTATCAAACGCCGGACTCCATCTCAACTCGAAAAAATGCAATTTTGCCAGCAAAACAAAGTACTAGGTCACGTTGTTAACAAAGGAGGCATACGGCCTGATTTCGACAAGATATCGGCTGCAGTGAACTTTCTACGGCCACTTCAAGTGAAGGAGCTACGCAGTTTTCTTGGTCTCGCGTCCTACTTTCGTCGTTTTGTCCGGAATTGCGCTACGATTGCGTCACCTCTCAACCAGCTCCTGCAGTCTGGCACGCCTTATGTCTGGTCCAGTGAGTACTAACATGCCTTTGAAGCGCTGAAACTCGCCCTCACATCTGGCCCAGTGCTCGCCCATTTTGACGAGATGAAGCCCATCATTTTCCACACCGGCGCAAGTGGGCATGGCATTGGGGCTGTACTACTTTAGAGAAACTCGGGGCCGAAGGAGAGTGTTGTTGCTTACGCAATCCGTTCACTAACACGGGCTGAGAGAAATTACACGATCACTGAGCAGGAGTGCCTTGCTCCTGTTTGGGCTGTGCAAAAGTTTCTCCCGTACCTGCACGGCCGTCACGTTACTGTGGTGACTGACCACCACGCCCTTTGCTGTCTGTACTCTATCAAAAACTTGACCAGACACCTGGGCCGTTGGATTCTGCGCCTCCAACAGTACAAATTTACAGTAACTTGCAAGTCAGGCAAGAAACACC
The DNA here is from genome assembly GCF_048455015.1 of Haemaphysalis longicornis. NCBI lineage: Eukaryota > Metazoa > Arthropoda > Arachnida > Ixodida > Ixodidae > Haemaphysalis > Haemaphysalis longicornis. Next base: position 398,560,162 of record NW_027526203.1, read on the forward strand.
TCGGTGCAGATTCCCTGTCTCGATACCCGTTGACCTCTCCTTCGCCTCCAGCTGTTCCGAACCTCTCAACAACCACGCTTTCCCTGGCACAAATCACCTATCCTGATGTCCTCAGGGCGCCAGATTTGCCGTCCTTGCGAAGGGCAGACACTTATTGTAGCCCCATCATTGACCATCTCAGCGGAAATGTTCCGCCTCCAAACAGCCGTGATCGTCGTCAGCTACAAAACTTCCAATTGCAGCAAGGCGCACTTTACCGGCGCAATTACCACCCCAATGGCCGCAAGTGGGTACCGGTCGTGGCCCGTTCTCTCCGCCGCTCCGTCCTTGAAGCGTACCACGATGTCGCAACCGCTGGGCACCTTGGCTAAGAAAAGTCATATATATGACCAAATCAGGAGCCACTACTTCTGGCCTGGCCTCTCGACGAGTGTTGCTAAATACCTTAGCTCCTGGTCGTCTTGCCAGTACTGCAAGCGCTTGACAAGTTTTCCTGCCGGCTTTCTGCAGCACGTTCCTTGTCCGTCTGCGCCTTTAGACACTGTTGGCATCGATTTGTATAAGCCTTTGCCTTCCACAAAATCAGGCTACCGCGGAATCGTCGCAGCCGTCGACAACTTGCCCCGATACGCAGAGATAGCGCCGATACGCTCCAGCACGGCAATAGAAGTGGCAGACTTTTTCCTGCATCACATCATTTTGCGACATGGCGCGCCACGCAACCTCCTTAGTGACCGTGGCCGGATCTTCCTGTTTCGACACTGTGCACAAAACAACGTCTGGTTATCATCCTCAGACGAATGGCTTAACCGAACGATTTCATCGAACCCTCTCAGACATGATTTCCATGTACATTAGCCATGACCACCGAAATTGGGACCTACTGCTGCCGTGTTACTTTCACCTATAATACTGCAGTACAATGCACAACCGGATACTCGCCGTTCTTCCTCATCTCTGGCCGCTCTCCATCCTACACCCTCGATTTAATTTTCTTCTCGGCACCTGTCTCCTCTGGTGCACCTCCCCATGGACAGTACATTTCACGCCTTAGGCACTGCCGACAGATTGCCCGTTCCCGCACTGAAGCTCACCAAGACCGAAAAATCCGCTACGACTCTACCCACGTACCGCTCTATTCGTTTCCGTCCGGGAGATGAGGTACTCCTTTGAATTCGTGTTCGTATACCTGGTCTGTGTGAAAAATTTCTTTATCGTTTTATTGGTTCATGCGTAATACTCGAAGAAATTTCCCCTTTAAAGTACCATGTCACTCCTGTAAATCCTCCCCATGACCGCCGTCGGCGTGGCGTCGAAATCGAATTAAATCGGCGTGGCGTCGAAATCGAACTAAAGCCCTTCAGGCGTCGTAACCCAGACTGAGTCACGTCCAGGAAGCCGCTTCCGCGCGAGGGGAGAAATACGTGTGAACGTTGTTTACTATTTTTCCAGTGGTTACCAGCGAGTGTATATATGGCGCTTCCTCATCTCCACTCGTGTACATAATCATCATCATGTTGTGTGGGCCATTCTAGCCACTGGAACTCTACAATAAACGTCGCCCCGGACCTTTGTAAAAGAAAGAAAGAAAGAAAGAAAGAGACCAACAACAAGGAAAAAGACGTTGTAGCTATTATGTACAATATTGAAAAGAAATGAAGCACTTTTTATGAGTGAAGCTAAGTATATTTCGTTAGCCATCGTTTAGTGAGTGTGCCAGCATTTATTTTGTATCGTGTTCTCATTCAATCTGCCCACCTAGTAAAAAATTACGCGGGTGCTTCGAACTTTCTAAGAGTGTGAAGGCGAAAGTTTAGTTGGACCTTCTGTTCAGGGGCGCACCCACGGGAGTGTTTTAGAGGTCGTAACCGCCCCCCCGCCCCCCCCCCCAGATGTCCGCCGACCCAACCCTCTCCGCACGCCTCTCCCACCGAACCGAAACCGAAGTTCACCGAGCGCAGTGTGTAGTCTTGGAAGCTTTTATTATTGGACATTCGCAGTTAAATCTCCAAGAAGAATATTGTATGACCGGCATTAAAAAATAAAAGTAGCTTTTAGGATTGGGCTTTTAAGACAGTGCGGACAAACTTGCGTATAACTTGAAGTAGTTTGAGAAAAAGAATGAGAAAAAATTTTAGTGACACAAAAAGTGTCCCTGGACAGGAAATTTCTGAATGCTTAAAAATCCCTGGGGGTTTTAAATGATTCCGTAGCCCCCCTCCCCCCTACGGCACGCCTCATAGCCCATGCTAAACCGCAAATAGTCGCACAATTTTTGTAGGGCCAGGTTATACCACTTTCTGAACTTCTGTGCGCAACTTCCATCACGAGATTTGAATCATTCGTCACCTTCTAGAAAAAAAAAAGACGCTGAAATTTCCCATAGGTTGGGACTCAGTATGGTCTAGCTTGCCTTCTGGCCTCAAATCAAATCTAACAAGATCAGATCGAAGTTGTTTTATTTCATTTGAAAGCTTAAACAACTGTTTTTCCTTCAATACTAAGCACTGTACGAGCCCTCCCTCTCCCGTTGAATAAAAAAAGGTTCGGTTTTCCTTTATATATATCGCCTGAGTTTTTAACATTATAGTAAGGAAAACAGCAACGCTTCGTGCGCAGTTACGAAAACCTGTGATCACGGATAACAATGACGTTTTGTTGAATAGGCTTTCAGAAATATGTGTTAGTTTGACTGTTCAGTGCAAATTGTGCCAGCCTATACGAACAGATTTCGTGCTTTACTCTTGGCTTGACTTCACCAGTGAAGAAGTCATTAATTGTATTTCCTCCCCAACCTCATCTCCCGTCATCCCTTCCTTGCAATTCTACTTCCAAACTTGGGTCCGGGGCTTCGGGGGATGGCGAAAGGCTTCGCGTATCTTCTTTTTTTATGTGAAGGTGCATCCATTATTATATTCCTTCTGCAGGCGAATTGTATAGGTTATGGCGGCTGATTTAATGCGTAAGTTTTTCGCGTAAAAAATAATAAATCTCGGCTGCTCTTTATAGTTTTGTATATTTTATTCTTTGTGGTTATTTATTTTTATTTTTTATTACTTACATTTGTCTTTATATTTCTTCTTTTACTTTTTTACATTTATATGTTATCATATTTTATATTTGTTCTGAAAATTTCAACCCCCCCTAGACAAAAATCCTGGGTGTGCTAATGCTTCTGTTTATCTGCTGTTGATCTACTGTTAAAAGGGAGTAATGTGTATTTGCTCTTTCACAAGAGGAAAACGTTTTTCGTTTTGCAAAATATTTCTTACGTCCTACAAGTCCTCCACTGCGCTAAGAAGGAAGTGCAAGCGCTGCATAGAGCGTTCGCTGCCTTCGTGTGGAGGTCACGCTTTGAGCCTATGCGAAGGGATCATCTATTCCTTCCCTTCGAATCTGGAGGGTTTGGGCTTCGCCACATTTTGGTTCATCGACTGGTTTCGCGCTTCCTTTTCCTTAAAAATGCGGACATCACGTTTCTACCGCTCGAACGTCGTTTGTGTACTTTTGCCATTTCTATGCACTCCTGTAGGACCAACGCTCTGAAGGATTTTCTAGAGATTCCTTAAAAGAAAATTGTGAATACATTCAATTTTATTCCAGTTCGTTTTTAGCTACAATACAAGTTTAGCCTCTTCAGTAATGAAATAATTCGTGTACTGCTGGGAAACTTGCTCCCTCTGCCAATATATCGTTGAACATACATGTTATGGATGAAACTGTTTTATCCCGTTTCGGCCAAGCCTGCGGCTAAGAGATTCTTCCTTAAATTACTCATGTCAGCACTTGTGAAAACGGGACTACATTCTAAGGGGTATATCCCACCGTGGTCTGTGAGTTGTGTAATCAACCTGAAACTTTAGTTCATTGCTTTGTACTGTGTAGAGACGCGGTGTTCTTCTAGGACATCCTGAAATGCACACTGAAGAAAGATATAGACAATACGCCATGCGTAATTCGATTTCTTTTGGTGACAAAAAAGACAAAAAGGCAGTGCGGCGCCCTACGATCTCATCCTTCTGTTCAGTTGCTTGAATTGCCGAATGATTGACCGTGCGGAACCTACCCAGTTAACAAAATTACTTTTTCGGGAATAATGTGCATGGGCGCGTAGGCTGCCTACAGTGAGCCCCTAGGAGGACTTTACCGGCTTGATGCGAGTGTTGGATTACAGGACTTTTATTTATGCCTTTTTTGGAATGTAAGTATTTTCGGGCTTAAGTGCGAATATTTGGAGTGTGAACATTTTAAGGTTGTGAGTCAGGCTATCGTTTATAGTGGGGGCCTTTTCTTCCGTGCAAGCATAAATTGCGTTTATTTTCTGTGTAATAAAGGGGGGGAAAAGCTGTGGTGAAATTTACCAAAACTACTTTTCACCTCCATTAGTTATTTTGGTTGTAGGACCTTCGCTGAGAAATTCCGCGCCATTCCGAGCAGTTATTTACCCGTTTTTATTCTTTGAGCCGTCGGTCTTTTTGACCGCCATGGATACCGGATTTTCGACCAGCGTAGCTAACTAACGCTTTCGCATTAAAATTCCTCTTACTTACGCCTTTTTTTATTTTTTGGTCCGAGAGGGAAAACCCTCGAATTTGTTTTCCGCATACCCCATGATGACGCAAGCGATACAGAGCGCTGCGACTGCATAGGCCTCCCACACGCTGCCAAGAAATACATACATTCATTTCTTAGGATACGTTCCCAATTCAATTAAATGGACTGGCAAGACGACGCTCCGAACACCTTCTTTTTCTTCTTTTCTTTCTTGCCTCGGCTCGGAGAGTGTTGACGGCGTTCGACCACAGCGATACCCTAAGGAATATACAGTATCGACTATATCTGTCGGGCTGCTACACGCGGGCAGACCTCCAGGAGATCCAGGAGAATCCAGGAGGAGGGTGCTGCGGTACCTCGTATGCGACGCAGCCAGAACCGGAAGCCTGTATGTATGCAGGGCTCAGACGTCTTATTTCAATGTGGAAGGGAGTAAATAAAGGCAGAAGCCCATTAAAGTATCCTGTTATAGCTTGTTATCACGCGGAAGCTCCCTTGGCGGTTTTACGGCGGGCCACTTACGAGGCGCCAAGTGAGCGAGGTCCCGCCGAGTGGGACTGGCGAGTGGACGACACTCACCAGCAGGAGTCCGCGGATTCTGGCGCCCGTCGAGCAAAAGGCGATGGTGGCGTGTATGTAGAGGCCGGTCATCCACTGCAGGAAGGCCACGGTCACCAGGAACTTGTCCAGCTCGTTGGCCGAGTCCCACAACAGCGCGTAAATGGCCATGCCTAGAATCTAGAAGGAAGGGAACGGGGGCAGAACAAACGCGAGTAGTAGCGCCACCTCGTGTACGCGTAATGCACACAGCGGACGCGGAAGGCTAGCAAAGGCCCACTTCGAAGCAATGGGAAAGTTAGGGACGAAAAAATGAAGGAATGTCTGATTAATACTCCCGAGAGACTCGACAAGGGCGGCTTTTCCAAGTAATTTCACGAACCTCTAAAGTTAGGGGCAAGCGCGTTGACATCACTGCATCGGGCATGCATCTGCGCGTTAGACCGGATAGGGAGAACATCAGTTACGACAAACGTGGGTGAAATGGGAGTCGGCAGCGGGGGACCACTCTTACAACCCCCCACCCCCTCAGTCCCCCTAGATTTATCTCTATGTGCATAAAAATAAAGGCAGTATAATGTAAAAACAGTGCACTCTGAAAATCCCTTTGAAGTGCAGTCTCGTATAGGACGCGAGAGATGAAACTCGGTTATAATGTTATATAAGCCGAAATCAACGCTCGGTTATATAAGCCGAAATGAACGCGTGGCAGGTAGCATTGTTAGGTGGTTGGTGTTACATAGTTGGGGTCCCGGCTCTGCAGACGGCTTTGTCAGTTATCATTAAATTAACAAGGATCGAGAAACACATAGTATCTCCGGGGGTTCTAGCATATCATGCTGTTAGTGCACGTCGTCTGTAGAACTTGGGCTTGCACGCGTACATGGGTTCGAACTCCCTCTTTACTGCATAATTGTGAGAAAGGATAGAATCGTTGCGCAACGGAAGAGAGAGAGAGAGAGAGAACAAACTCTTTATTGAGAAAAAAATTAATTGGAGTCTTCTGGTTGACCTCCTCAGTCCAGGCCGCGTCAACACAGCCCTTTCGACCAGCTGACCCTAATCATACACTCAATAAACTCTCTCTCTCTCTCTCTCTCTCTCTCTCTCTCTCTCTCTCTCTCTCTCTCTCTCTCTCTCTCTCTCTCTCTCTCTCTCTCTCTCTCTCTCTCTCTCTCTCTCTCTCTCTCTCTCTCTCTCTCAAAAGTGGAGCTGGCCAAGGTTCTCTTCCAAAGCTCATGGGTGGGATACCGGTTGAGGCGGGGAATTGAGGACGGGTCGCAGCCTCCTACAATGCGAAAAAGTGTCCCGTGTGCCTCGCAGAAGCGGCACTGCGAGGGAAAACAGGTAGGAGCGAAAATGTGACTTCTGGAGGGTTAGGGGAAAGTATGCGTATGGAGGGCACGGAAAAGTCCTTACAGCTCTCTCGGGAGTTTGTTTGTTTGTGTGCTGGGGGTAATGTTGTCGCTCTAGTCAGAAGTGTTGTGCGAGTTTTTGGCACGTGATCATCGGGTGCATGCACACGGACTCACGGCATCAGCGGCTCGGCGGGATAGCTCTCGAGCCAAAAGATGGGCGGTCTCGTTGGCCGTAACGTTGAGATGAGAGGGGGCCCAGGTGATCTTGATGGAACGTTTGCGGGGTCGTTGAGTAAGAATCTTGAACGTTGTGCGGTGAATTCTTCTGTTGGTGAAATTGCGGCACGCCTGCTGCGAGTAGGTGATGACGACAGCAGCTGTGGTTTGACTCACGGGTCGGGCGATGGCCGCTTCCTCCGCTCGCAGTGGGTTGTGGTGTGGTATAGTGAGACTGGTGTTGCTTCTTCATTACTACAACAGCGGTCGTGGCCTGAATCCCAGGGTATGTGACGGCATCCGTGTAGGCAGTGTCGGGTACGTTTCCGTATTGCTCCGAAATTGTTCTGGCTCTGGCCTCTCGTCTCGCCGTGTGGTGCACAAGATGCATGTTGGGCGGTAGAGAGGGAACAATGAGACATTGGCGTATTTTGTGTGGGAGGCTTCTTAGGCCAGGATGTGTATGTTAAAAGGGGAATGAAAGTCCCAGGCGAGAGAGAATGGTTCTGCCCACTTCTCTGGCTTCCAGCCTCAGGCTTTGGCTTGAGAGGCGGGCCTCGATTAATTCTTCTGAGGTGTGTGAAAGCCAAGATTGAGGAGTGCGTCTGTGGAGGTACTTGCTGGGAGTCCGATGGCTTGCTTGTAGGCTTTCCGGATTATTGCATCTACTTTCTTGAGTTCTTCCGCGGATAGAAGAGCGTACGGTATAGAGTAGGTGATCCGGGATATGATGAATGCCTGGACTAGTAGAAGCATGTCCACCTCCCCCATGCCTCGCGTTTCGGAGAAAATGCGTCTGATCATGTGGGTTACTTACTTTTTATGTTGTGTGCTTCAGCTTGTTGACTAGAATGAAAGATGTGCAGTCTTCTTGGAAAGTCATGCCACAAGAATCTTGATGAGTTGAGAAGGGGGTGATGGTATGGCCCTCCATGTGGATGTTGATCGTCGGAGATCCAGGTGGATGTTTTTTGGAGGGGGGAGGGGGGATAGCAGTAGCAGTTCAGCCCACAACTAAGACTGCATGATTGGGCGTAGCGGTTCGCCACGTCCGCTGTCGTCTGCAATCGGATTTCAATCTCCCCTATAGATCCAGTGGAAGACCTAATCGCAGTGTCGTCCGCGTAGAGACCATGTTGGACCCCCGGTATGTCGTTTAGGGGGGAAGGAAGGCCGAGCAGGGCGATGTTAAAGAGCATGGGTGATAGGACTGCCCCGTGAGGTGTGCCGCGCCCATCTAGAGGAAACATCTGAGGCATGGCCTTCGATCTTGAGGATGGCGTGTCTGTTGGTGAGAAATCGTCTCGGACGTACTGGTAGGTTCTTGCGCCGCAGCCGAGGGAGTTGAGCCAATAGCGGTGTGCTTCACATGATCTTTTAGGTCTAGCGCCAAAATGGCGGTGGGAGAATTTCGTGTGGCCGGGGCCATTACCTCCGCTTTGATTTGAAGTGGGATGTCCTGCGTATAGAGATTGGGGCGGAAGCCTACCATGGTTGCGGGAAAGCTTTCCTGTGTCGTCTACGTACGTCTGGAGCTGGTTGAGGACGATATGTTCTAGAATAAGGATGTGAGCGGCTGAAAAAACAAAAAAAAACCATAAAAAGTTTTTTTTTTGTTTTTTGGTTTCGACCATCATAACAATCAGAAAAAAAACAGAACATCATCGGGGAAATTTGTTGTGATGTGACCAATCTGCAGGGAGGGTAGTGCTTTCTGAAATCAATGCCTTGCCGTCAAATCGTGCGCAGATTTTGAGAGCGGAAGCTCTGCTGTGGCTTTTGTGATGCAGCAGGTAACAATTTTATTCTTTTCTGTATTAACGGAAAAATTCATCCGTCACTTAAGTCTCTTAAGGGATTTGAAGCTGAAAGCCAGCAATTATCGAAGACGCCTTCACTGCTGTATCGTGTTTGCGGTACAGTCACGTTCAGCTGTCATGCGGCACGCATTCGGGTAAATCTTATTCCATCCTGGTTACTGCTGAGCTGGCTGCTGCTCTGGCGACCCGGGTTAAAATCTAGTTCCAGCCTAAATGTGTTTTTGTGTATAGTTTATTTACTTAATTTCTTTTTGAAGCAGCTGTAATTTTGTTCTATTCCTGTAGTCGCGCAACTACGGACACTTTTTTGCGTTAGATGAGAAATCTAAGGCTTTCGCCTTAAAAAGTATATCTTTATAGATCTCTGCGGAATCGTTTTTTTTTCAATTGTTTTATATTTTTCCAGAAAAAACACGGAAGAAACCTGTTTTTTTTTCACACCCCTCAAAATTTCATGAAAACTTACTCCTATCTTCTAGAAGATTCCCGACGTAGGACGTGAGGGATATTGAACGTAAATAATCTATGATGGGCGTTTGCCCGGGTTCGGTATTAGGCGGACCTCCGCAGTTTTCCATTCATCTGGAAGAATACCATCCCGCCGTATTTGGTTGAGGTAGGAGGTGAGATCCAATAAAGGCTGATCGTCCAAATTGACCATAGCTTTGTTCGACATTTGGTCCATGCCCGGTGCCGTGTGCCTGCGAAGACCGCTAACGGCTGCCGCGACCTCATGCACATATGTCATCGTCGAGTAAGGCGTTTAGGCTACCAGTTTATGGAGCGGCTATGACGGATCATTGGGAGGGTACCGAGACGGGAGGGTATTTAGTAGATCCGCCATACTTCCGAGGATATGGCGGTTCGATGATTCGGGTCATGTAGTGTCGCGATTTCGTCTTGCTGGAGGCCGGATTAAGGAGGCAGCGAAGCAGTTTGTGGATTTTGCGGGTGCTCAACGTTCTTATTACTTGTCGCAGAGCGTGAGCCAATTCTCTCGGCACATTGAAGCTGCATATCGCGCGGCGTCGGCCGTGAGCTGTGCGATCCAATTCTTAAGCTTGCGGTTGTGCTTTTGTTTCTACCACCGTTTCAAGAGGTTGCGGCGAGCTTCCCACATGTGGACAAGCCGAGCGTCGATGGACGGGGTGGTAGTTGTGGTCTGCAGTTGTTTGGTGTGTTCCTGCACGTCTTAGCGGAGTTGAAAGGTTCGGCATTGTATGGAGGGTGGGGAGTGGGAAACTTCTGGTTGGTTTCGTTGTCGTCGAACTTCTCTCAGCTTGGCCAAGTCCGTGAGGCGGGCGGTTCTTATCCTGGCCTGATAGTCTGCTCCGTATATGGTGGTGGCCAGGATGGCGTGATCACTGACCAGGTATTGGGGAACAAGTGCGCGGTCAGGGGTAGTGTCTCTGGTCATTCTGTTGCCTATCACTGCGCTTTGTTGAGGTCAGTTAGAAGAGTGACATCTAGATCCATGGTAAACGCGTGGAGCGCACTGTCCGTGGGGTCGTTATAGGTATATAGGTATATCCCCAGAGCAGGTGGCTGCGTTGAAGTCGCCCACAACTAGAGTGGATGGTTTACCGCAGTGTGGGCAGCTTGCTGTATGACTCACTTCAGGGCCGGGGGAATGCTCTTCTGATGTTGAGCAGGAAAAGGCTGCGTTTTCTTTTAACTGATTTCGGGATTAGTTTGAGCAGTATTCCCGAGGGTTCTGATTGTTGAAGGGGGTGTTAGATGGCGACAAGTCGGTTGCTGACTAGGGTGTGAATACCATTGCCTTTATAACGTAGAGCATTTCAGTAACTCACGATGTCACCCGCGTTGGCGTCCGTAGTCCGCGTCCGCATCGCTCCCCCTACACTATATAAATACTTGCCGGCGCCAGGTTTCGATCCTACGACTCTGCGGGCGGAACGCAAGGTGCACGGTACTCTACCAACTGAGCCACAAAGCCGACACAGAACGGAAGGTTACGAACGTGCCTTATATCCTTGACTCATTCAACCGTCGGCCAGAGGTGCGCCCTCTCCCCCGCGTCCTCCTCGCCTTCTCTCCGCTCGCAACGCCCTCTCTCGCCGCGTTCGGTTCGGGCGCACAACAGATGGGGACGTGCGCAACACCCTCTCTCGCCGCGTTAGGTTCGCGCGCAAGAACAGGTGGGGCGCTCGCATCGCGCTCTCTCGCCGCGGTCGGTTCGCGCTTAAACCACATATGTCGTTCGCGCGCGCTGCGGTCGCTAACATCTGTGGCGTGATCGTGACGTCAGCATCACGCGTTCGCGTGGTGGCGATTTCGGCGCTATAACACTCTCTCGCGAGGGGCATTGGATTGGATTCGATTGGATTGGCTTGGATTGGTTTAGATTTTGATTGGATTGGATTAAAGTGGATTGTGTTGGATTGTGTTGCGTCATAGCCGCGCCACGTTGCGTCATAGCCGCGGCAGGGGGTTCACGGCACGTTTCACCATCGACTTCATCGACAATGTCTACGCTGGAAGACAACAATTACAACAACAACAACCAATACGTAATCCATACGACTTGCAGGCGCGCCCCCCCGCAAAAATGCTCTGCATTTGATCGTGCCCCTCGCGAGGGGGATGTTGGTAGCCCAACTGGCTTATAACTTGCGTGGAGAAGAACATAACTCAAATTTTTCTCTTTCTCTCTCTTTCGAAGGGTGAGAGAGCGGAACCTAGCCATCCTGATGTGCTAGCTCGGGGCTACACCACACCGCGACACGCGCAGACACCGATACTTTTCTGGGATGTATATGATGAAACTAGGAAGGCGGACCTCGGCGTTAGTCTCGTGAAGCGCGATAATTTCGGTGGGGTGGGGGGGGTGGGGGGTGGGGAGGAGGGGCATGAGGGGGAGGAAGAGGGTAGATGATGCCGCAAAGTACTGGGTGAGTGAACCGTACTATTTTTCAGTCCCGAACAGTTCCACTGCCCCACAGTGAGTTTATGTTGGGAGGACGCTTGCCTACTGCATGGTTGGGGTGCCATCCAGGGGGAGGGGAGGGGTGGCTTATTGGTGAGGACCACCGTTTGGGGGGTTTGGATGATGCGCCAGTGCTGAGGAGCTATGAGCGGAAGCACATGTCCCTCTAACCCGACCATGCGTGCGGTTACTTAAGCATCGAATATTCTTATTTTGCAGTGGCACCCGCAGCTTGAGGTACGTCGAGTACGAGTATTTTTCCCAATGGACACCGGTTGACGAAGAAAGTAATTGTATTGTGAAAGCCTAATCTAAAAAGCGAAAGATCCAAGCTACTTTAAACAACAGCGAATAGTTTTTAGCTACAAAGTTTTGTGTCATTTGTTTAAGGCTAATGCGTCAGACGTCGCCACTTGCATTACAACTGCGCAGGTAAGCCGGAATACGGAAACCACAAACGGCGTGCTAAACCGTGTCCTCTCGTTTTCAGCGGTAAACGCTGGCTATCGCTTCCAGTAATATGGTAAGCGTAACGTGCTTGTCAGGAATTAGAAGGAATGCCGAAGTGAAGAGTGCGGACATGACCCGAGTTATAGTTCCACGTGGCGGAATTAGCAACACCATCTTCCACAGCTTGCTTGCGATGCACATTGTGCCCTTTGCGCGATACCTCAGTGGTGCTTTGTCTTCTTCTGTATGAGTTCGGGACTTGACCACAGAAAGAAACGAGTCCGGGATGTCACATGAAACATGTTGCAGGCAAAGACGTGGGGTAACAGAAACGACGCGCTGCTGTAATTGTTAAGGCGGCGGCGGTATGCTTAGCTTTGCCTAACTCCGCTCACGCTTGTTTCATCCACAAGTAAAAATTCGGCCGACTGTCCCGTGTTGCACGTTATGCAAGCCGCACCTTTCGTTCGGAAAGCTGCAGGAAAACTTTTTTTGCCATTGAACCCTCGTCTCAACCTATATCATTTTCGTACTGAAATATTTATAACGTTACTCACCTGCAGGATGCAATAGGGTTCGCCTATAGCAGTTATCTTCGGAACGGAGTATACTCCTGCAGGTGCGATACCTGAACAGTACCAAGGCCCCACCGCCTTCGTCCTTCGGGCATTCTATTTATCCCTAGCCGCGTCAATGTGTTCGAGATGAAGATCGCCCTCCCCATCGTGCTAAATGCGCCAGGTAGTGCACTCACGATTTCGCACAGGGACATGAGGCCGCTCAGCGAGAAGAAGTAGCCGAGGTTGTAGAGGCGCACCCGCGAGCACGGCTTGCGGCCCGCGTGCGCCGAGTTGCGCGGCTCGGCCACGGGCCGCTCGCTCATACTGGCCACGGCTGCTGCGGCGGGGGCCACCGGCTTCTCAGGAGGGCCCCCCTTCCTGCGAGGCACGTTTCCCCAGCGTCACTCGCATGCTCGCCACTGGCTGTGCAACGAGGTTTCTTTTTCTGGGCGGCGTCTTGGAGTAGCAAGAGCAAGGGAGACTTTATGGTTTTCCTTTTTAATCCTGGAAGCATTACAATACGTACGTACAACCGAATGAGGAGCAGGATAACACCGCTCCACCCGTTATTGTAGAGCCGAATGAAATTTCATACCGCATTCCCGAGGACAGCTAGGTTAACCTCATTGCCGCACACGTGTCATTACGTACCTATGGCCCAGCCGGATGCAAGGGCTTGCCCGTTTCTTTTTAATCTCGGTCTTGATTATTTTTTCTGAGTATAAAATGAGCCCGTAGCTAAATTTTTTGGGGAGATAAAATACGAAATACTGGCGCAGTGCTTGGCAGAAAAGAACAATTCACTATGTGATTAGCATTTAACTGCAGTTATCAAAAATAGCCAATTAGTAATTAATTATCTGATTGATTGTGGGGTTTAACGCGCCGACGCAACGCAGGCGATGAGGCGCGCCGTAGTGGAGGGCTCCGGATTAATTTTGACCACCTGGGGATCGTTATCGTGCGCCGAAATCTCGTACACACGGGCGTTTTTGCTTTTCGCCTCCATCAGAAAAGCGGCCGCCGCGGCCGTAATTAATTATCTATTAGCGCATGGAAAAAAAGATGGAATAGCAAGGGGTGCAAAGATGTGCACATCTCACAAAACAATGAAACAAAGGACTAGCATTGGTTACACAGAAAGAAAACTACGCACATTCGAATAGATACACACGTGCGGTCAAGACCCGCAAACAGAGACACATACAAATATAGGATCCATAGAAGTGAAGCATGAGACGCCAGCGATCATTCGGCATACACAAATATTGTCAGGAAAAATATACAGATGTAATAATGTAAGCCGTACAAAAACGAGGTGATCTAAGATGGCTTCCTCGTCAGATAAGCAGCATAGAAAGAATATACATTTACGGATACGATAAAATGAAAAAATAAAAAAAGGTAAGAAAAGAAGGATTTTTCGCTCACGTTTCATGCAGAAGCGACAGCATAGAAGTCAGCCATAGAGCATGAAGAGAAGGATAAAAAAGCGTTTAATTACGGCATTAAAAGCTCGCAGGCATATTTACGAAACAGAGTCGTGGAGTCACTAATAAGTATTGAGAGTAGTGAATGTGCGTACAGTGTAATCAGAACATAATAATAATAATACTAAGGAGGAGGAGGAGGAGGAGGAGGAGGAGGAGGAGGAGGAGGAGTGGATGGAATGCACTGGACGCAGTCGTAACACAGCAACAAACACTAGTAAAATTTATGGAACTAATTGAACACGGTGTATTAGCCTAGGATGAGATATTATAAGTAATTAAATTCTTTTCGCCGTGCAATCCATCCGGTTCCGTTTGTCCCTGGAAAGCATTTGCCTACAACTTTTTCTCTGTGTTTTGAGTCCAACTTGATGCTATGTACACCGTGTGTTTTTCTTATCTTGAGATCTTCTGATGGTTTACGTACATTGGCGTTCTTGTTTGTATTATGTAAGAATATACCAATGCTATGCTTATGTTGTTTACATTATGTGCTCTTTCTGTGTAATTTTTATATATATATATATATATATATATATATATATATATATATATATATATATATATATATATATATATATATATATATATATATATATATATTGACCCGTCATGGTGCAACCTTGAACGCTGCATTGTTAACACGACCCCTTTTTCTCTCTCTTGCTCCCCCCCCCCTTTTTTTTTTTTTGTTTGTTTGTTGGTTGATGTTGTAACGTAGGCGTAGCCTGACTGTATGCACACTCTCCATTTGCGAAACATTTTCCATTCCTTCTTACAGTTTTATGCAAACCTATATAAGAAATGGGTTCAATGTTTGCGACACCATAATCATGTAACTTTACTCTGATGAAGGCAAGTCCCATTGCCGCTACGTAAGTAAACATTGTTTGTTATTGTTCTTGCTGTGTATCCGACTCTTTACTTATACTATTTCTGCGCGCTTTGTGAGTTTATCTTTCTCTAGATTTGTTTCTACCATGAGCGCTGACAGGACCACAGCAAAGAGCATCATCTGGAAATTTCCGCAGACCGAAACCACAGCAGTTGTGATCGGGGACTCCCAGACCAAGTATCTGTATCATCACTTCGATCCCCTCTGCCCTGGAACCCCCGCTTTTGTTTCTCAGCCTGGCGCATGCATTGCTGACGCACGCTCACTGATCGACTTTATCCCTGCCTCTGCCACTACAGTTTTTCTGCATGTTGGTACTAATGATCTCAGCTCTACTTCCGCTGAACATGCTTTCTCTGACTACCGCTCACTGACTGACCTCATTCTGGAATCTCGACCGAACAGTTCCACTATTAACGCCAGTCTCATTCTTCCCCGCTCCGCTAACCGCCGCCGCGACTACCGCATCTCTCGCTTCGCTCGCTGCTGCAACGAAAAGGCACGCCGTTTCAACTCACTTCTCCGCGAATTTTGCCGCCACTCACGCTTTGTCCGCTTCGTCGATCATGGCTTTGAGCACCTTCCAGCCTGCCGAGTACTCGCTGCGGACGGCTTACACCCGAGCTTCGAGGGTGTGGCCTTGCTGGCCGGCCACATTCGTGCACTCTGCTTCATGCAACAGCGCTGCAATCCTCTGGGCTGGCGCGACTTCGCATGCACCGCCGACCCAGTTGCAGCCCCGGCTATATTGCCAAATGACAGCGACTTCCCACCACTGCCTCCAATTCTATCCAGTGTAAGGACCCCGGAGCAGTGTCGTGCCAGCAGCCCACCGCCACCGCCCCCCAGATCCACCACAACCACGGCGCCCCGGGCGAGCGCCAGCGCCCCAACCCCGAAGTCCACGGACGAGCGTCGCGCCAGCGACATGCCAACCCCTACTGGCAAACCTGCAGCGGCCACAACGCCCCGAGGAAACGCTCGCGGCGACACTAAGAAGCTCCCTGACCGGCGCCGCACCAACAGCATGCCACGCCCAACCTCCGCATCTTCAGCGACCGCCGAGCCCACGAAAACCAACAGCAGCGCGTCCGCCGGACCTTCCGGGGTCCAAAATCCAGCCCTCCGTGCCACATGCCCTTACAACCTTCGAAAGAATCGGCATAGCAGCAACTGACTACAACACGAAAAAAGAGGTAACGCGGCCTCCTTCCCCGTTTCAAGACAGTTTTTAAAGCTAAGAAAAATCACCGAAAAGCGCGTACGTTCCGAATTGCACGTTTCCGCTCTTGCACAGTACTTGACTGCCGCGGTCGCTCCCAGGGGTCTTAGGATTAGAATAAAACCTGCTACTACCGAACTCTCCCCGTCCAACATGAATAAGTGGAAACAGGTACTCGATAAAGCATCTTTACAATTAACTGAAATAATCCTCAATCACTACGAAACTACGGCCCATTCTCTCCGAAAGAAAGAGGAACTACTTAGTCAGGGACTAAGCAAAAGAGAGTTGAACCTTTTAAGCAACTACGAGTCTAAGACGGCCTCCGCCATATCCCGAACAAAAGCCCGAAAGTTTAACCGAGATAAGATTTCTAACACTGGCCACATGCGTAAGAACCTAACAAGCTCCGGCACTAGTAACTGCCCCAACTCTGACAATACGGCCGATAATGTCACTACGACTGTAATAAATGCTTCGACTACTGCACCCCAAACAGTTCAGTTAAACCACTGTACTAATATTTTTCCCTCGCCTGCCGTCACAAAAGAAAACCTTACCGGGAATGTAATGAACCTTTCAAGCATAACCCTCTCCCCAGCTCAGATGAACGTCTTGTCAAAGGGCCTAAACTTTTGCCCGGCTACTGGTGGTTTTGATGAATTTCAACTTTTTAAGGACTTAGATAACTTCGCCAGAAACATGAGGCTACGAGAATACTTCTACGATCACCCCGCGACGGAAGAAGCCCGCAGAACCCTACCTAGCTATAAGCACTGGACCCCTCCCACACAGCGTGATAGCTGCCTCGACATGTACATCAAAGCTGTCCAACGCGATGTGCGAAAAGCATACCAAACACAAAATTCTTTCCGCCACAACATGACTACCAACGAAAAGAAAGCCCTAGAGGAACTCGCAAGCTGTCCCGACATAATTATTAAACCTGCCGACAAGGGAGGCGCAATCGTAATCCTTGACAAAACCGACTATGTTAACGAGGCCAATAAGCAACTATCAGTATCGACGTTCTATAAAGCATTACCCAATGATCCCACTCAAGATTATAAGCAAATTGTCAAAGATAAACTTGCTGAGCTTGTTAAAAATAAAACAATAAATGAAACCACGGCTCGTTCCCTGATCCCCTTAAGCCCAGTAGCCGGTAAATTCTATCTTCTCCCAAAGATTCACAAGGTGAACAACCCAGGGCGCCCCATTGTTTCTGGCATTGGCACTGTTACCGAAAACCTCTCGCGCTATGTGGATAATCTCATTTGCGACATTCCGCCCAGCTTTCCCTCCTTCATTAAGGATACCAATGACTTTCTCTCAGACATCTCAAAAATTGAAATTCCTGATAACTGCCTTCTAGTCACCCTTGATGTTGCGTCACTGTATACTAACATCCCCCATGAAGATGGCATCGCCGCTGTATCCCTTGCGTATGAGCAGTCATCGTGCGACAAACCTATCGATTCTTCTGCTCTCCAAACATTCCTTAGGCTTATTCTTGAACTTAACAATTTTGAGTTCGACGGAGTTCATTACGTGCAAGTCAGCGGAACGTCAATGGGAACTCGAATCGGACCTAACTACGCTAATATCTTTATGGCTCACCTCGAATCAAACTTTCTTGACACCCAAAATTTAAAGCCAATGTACTATAAAAGGTATATTGATGACATATTCATGATCTGGCAACACGGTGAGGCGGAACTCCTCACCTTCATTGAGGCATTTAATCTAGCCCATCCTAGTATTTCCCTTGCTCATTCCTATTCGGAACACAGTGTAAACTTTCTGGACGTCACCGTTACTACCTTCCAAGGTCGGCTTCAAACTAAACTGTATAGAAAACCGACAGACACGCGGCAGTATTTGCACTTCCGAAGTAGCCATGTCAGAAACTGCAAGACAGCAATACCTTACAGCCAAGCCCACCGATTTAGGAGAATTTGCTCAAACCAAGCCGACTTTGACTCAAACTGTCGAGAACTCAAGACCTCCCTCCTGAATAAAAAATACCCGGAAAAAGTTATCGACGACGCTATTATGCGAGCCAACCAATTAGACCGTAACGAAATCTGTAAGAAAAAAGCCCCGAACGGGAACCCGCAAACTAACTTAGTTTTAACCCACTCATCCTCCGCTCCAAGAGTGTCAACCGTGCTAAAAAAACATCACAATATCCTAATGCAAAGTGACCGCTTAAAAAGCATATTCCCCGAACCACCACGCGTTGTCTACCGGCGTAATAAGAATTTAGGGGACTTTCTTACTAACTCTCGTAACAACCGACCGGCAACTACTGGCTGCATGCCCTGCAATAAACCCCGATGTAAAGTATGCCCACACATGACCACTACACAGCGCGCCACCAGCACGGCTTCAGACTACTACGTAAATATAAAAGGTAACTTTAACTGTGACTCCGCTAATGTCGTATATCTTCTAGAGTGCACTGTTTGTAGGCAACAATATATCGGCCAAACTGAAACGCCCTTCCGAATACGGTTCAATAATCACCGCTCTCATGCAAAAAGCTGCCCTTATTTGCCCCTGTCAAGACATGTGAACAGTCCCGGGCATGCATTTGATCATCTTAAAGCAACGATTTTAGAATCCGCCTTCAAAACGCACCACGACCGCGAGGTTCGGGAATCTTATCTCATTTATAAGTTTGGGTCAGCCACACTTGGAATTAATGAAAGTTACGGAAAATTAACGTGCTTATCCCTCGAATAAACTTAGCGGCTTCATAATTTTTATAACCATGTTCATTATTCCTACCCTCGAGTTTGCCACCAGAATTCGCAGAAACTCTCCTAATACAGCAGCTTTGTTAGCTTAATGCGGCTCAACAATGCCATTTGTCCGGGAGAAGGAGGCCTCGTTCCCACCACCACTTAAGAATGTTTAACTCTTTGTGATCTATTCATGTTTAACCTTTTGTGACCCTACCTATTTCCTGTTCGATTGCTAGCTTCTGTGAAATGCTCTTTTGTGCACCCTATCTATTCTCTTCATCCGCGGGGGGCACACCCATCTTCGCTTTCCCTAGAACCAGTCTCCCCAGCCACTGAATACCTTGCTGTATACTCTTCCCTTTCTTTACAAACCGCGGTTGACCATTTTCCCCCATTGTCTGAACTTGCAACCCGCGCGGCATACGTTGACCCGTCATGGTGCAACCTTGAACGCTGCATTGTTAACACGACCCCTTTTTCTCTCTCTTGCTCCCCCCCCCCCTTTTTTTTTTTTTGTTTGTTTGTTGGTTGATGTTGTAACGTAGGCGTAGCCTGACTGTATGCACACTCTCCATTTGCGAAACATTTTCCATTCCTTCTTACAGTTTTATGCAAACCTATATAAGAAATGGGTTCAATGTTTGCGACACCATAATCATGTAACTTTACTCTGATGAAGGCAAGTCCCATTGCCGCTACGTAAGTAAACATTGTTTGTTATTGTTCTTGCTGTGTATCCGACTCTTTACTTATACTATATATATATATATATATATATATATATATATATATATATATATATCGGACGTTAATGAGCGGAGACATGTTCCCACCCCTGTAATACTCCCCTTGGGGGAGTGACAGTATTCTGTAAATAGAAGAAGAAGAAGAAGAAGAAACTGCATTTATATTATTAGGTTCATTTATTCATTTTGAGCACGCGAAGGAAACTCCAATTTTATACGCTTTGGATGGGCGTGCTACGCACGAGGTACCGTGTTCAAGGTACTTCTGCAGAGCCTGTATTACAGAAAAACGCCGCGTCTACGAAATTTGCCGCAGCCCTCCATCCATGCTTTGGCACGTTAAACCCCAAATGGTTTTTACAGCGATGTTGCTTGAAAATCGTTATTTTGCGTGTCCAAAGTTAAAAAGAGCAAGAAAATGCCGAGCGAGCGCACGTGAGCGCGTGCCTCGCTGCGGCCGCCTGGCAGTTCAAGAAACCAAAACAATGCCGAGTGCTCGTGTGTGCGTGCCTCGCGTGACCGCCCAGCGTTCCCGGTGCACGTTTGTTAAGCCGAGCATATCCACTTAGGGTGATTGACCAAGATTGCGTGACCGCCTGGCAGTTAAAAAAACCAAGAAAATGCCTAGCGTCCGTTTGTGCGTGCCTCGCGGCGGCCGCCCAGCTTCCCCGGCGCGCGTTTGTCAAGCTAAGAATACCCACTTACGGAGATTGGCAAACATTGCCTCCCCCCCCAGAAAAAAAGAAAACTCCAGCGTTCGCCGTAATCGTGGCAACACTTGCTGGGAACACGTGATAGCGTACACCCCTCCGTGGTGATGTCCAATGATTATCACTTCCAAAAAAATGAAGGAAGCTCCCACTTATAGCAGCAATGATGGAGTAAAGGTCGTTGCGGCAACGAAGAAGGAGCAAATTGGCTGCAATCGTGGAGTTAACCGTCGGGATGGTCGTGAAGGTTTCCTACAGCTTCGCTACCTTCACGTCTTACGCGTTAGTGTATGCTTCTTTTATATTTTTCCTCTGGAATCTAGCATTCTTCATTGAATTATAGTTTAAAATCAAAGAGGCTTGCTTTCACATTTGTGCATGTGTGCTTGTGCGTATAGGAACGGCCAATTTCCGTGACTTCTTGAGACAGCAGTGCATGCGGAACAGCGTCTTCAGTAGAGGTCACCCCAACTGTAGAGGTCACCTTTATCTGCGTATAGCCGCCAAGTCTTGGAACATGCTGCTGGCAGAGTTGCTGAACTAAGCTGCACTGCAAGCAGTTTCGAAATTCGGTTGACCCAGCGTTTCAGAAGTTTCCAGGCGAAACGAAGTGAAAACCTTTTGCCTCGCAGAAGAGAACCTGGAAATGAAAAGAACAAATAATGCATCCATACCTCTTCGTAAAGTTTATGGTTTGCGTCCTTGACCGATAGAGATCAGCAATGCTTCTTACAAAGTTGAATAAAAGTCGGCACAAAATGCGACCAGCGATTGCCGCTGCAATTAAGGTAACACTATTAATATACAGTGCAGTATATATAAACTTAATCACCGTTATACCGAACTCATCGGAACCGCGCGAATGTTTGTTCAGACGTATTCTTCGTGTTGTGTTTCTTTATTCCCTTCCCAGCCCGGGCAGCAGGACTATTGCTTCAATAAAGTAAATTCAATTATTCATTCATTCATTCACTCTTCAATTTAACTGCATTTGTGTTCCTTTCCGCCACACACAAAAAGAAACTTTTTGGGTCCTGGGGCCAACAACCATCGTCCGTGGCTGTACTTTTAACTGTTTTGACATGAGAAAAAATGGCGCGGACTTAAATACTTACATCGTGAGATAATTATTCATGTAACCATGGCGTTGCTCGCATCAAAGAGACAACACAAGTGTTTGAGGAATAAGACAACTGATGTTCAATATAGTCAGTGGTTCAGGCGATTTTTACTTCGGTGTCACGTAGGACGACCTCTGTACGCATATAGGGAACATTTGTCATAATTGCATGCACTTGCACCACGCGGCAGCACGGGGGGCTGTTGCTAGAAGACCTCATCATACTTGGTTGGATGGGTGATGGGCCGCCACTAAGAAAGAAAATCATACAAGACAGAGTTTCGCCTTAAAGCACTGATTTAAATTAGATTTGCTTAGGTGCGGTTACGTTACGTTACGTTAGATTGAAAAGGTTGTAACTGTAGAGAGACAAGCAGATATATATATTGCACAAAACTTTTTACAAATAAAAGGAAAAATGATCGTGGGCAAAGAACCTGCCGGATGAACCACGAAAGAGGGCGGGTTGGTGAACACAAAGATCTTCCCAAATGAGCTGACTCGCTTGCACTTGCGATTGTCGTTGTGTGCGCCTACCTAGTCGCGCCCCTGCACAAGCAATAGTGGCCCGCTCCAAATATTGGCCGACGAGAGTACGGACCGCCCGGGTGAAGAATTTCCCACGACCGTTAAGGGCAACATTGCAAACAAAACTTTTGTGTGGGGTCTGCTCAAAAGTGCAGCACGGGAAAGCGCGAATCCTTCATCGACGTTTCCGACGGTGGCATTCTCAACTGATAATGCAAGCATACATACAGCCACAAGTAAAGAAAACGACTGTCCGTCTGCTTGCATTTTCCGTGTTATAAATACGAACCAACTTTATCAACAACGTGCTTTATTTGCACTATCCCTTCGGTGTTGTACTTATTCGTTCGTGCACCGTATACAGTGACCGTATTTCTACAGTGCCTGGAACTGATTGGAAGCAACTGCTTTATATAAGCTGATTGAAAGCAACTGCTTTGCCTGTAACCCGCCCGAAGAGACAGCGCATCACCTTGATAATTTGATGCATTGAAGGAGCAGCAACAGCAAGATTCGCGGGACGCGTGTGCAGATCAGGCACAATCTCGGTCGCGATTTCTTCTTTCTTTCTTTCTTTTTTTTTTTCATTCTGGCTAACTCAGAGGAAGCCTGTTTGAGAGCATTGCTTTACGATGCGCGCTGAGGCGCCATCACGTGGTATTTTTCATATTTTGCGGGTTTTCTTTATCAGTCAGAATAAATGTGTACGCAATTAGTTCGTCGCTGAAAATACTGCAGTTAGATGCCCCCTCGTGGCTGCCTACAAGTGCCTCATTGACACTTCAGTGATTAGGACAGTAATTCTCGAGTTAGATAACTAATTACAATTAATTAGCTGAGTCTCATTAACTAAAAAATGCTGCCCGCTTCTCCACAGTACTGCAAACATTATGCACTAGGTTTTCTTCGAGTAGCGCCATTGCTCTATTTTTTTTTTAAATCTTGGTGCATGATAGCTGGGACACCCTGTACAATACAATACAATACGAATACAATACAATACAATACGATGGTACAATACGAACAAAAAAAGTTATGGGTGGCATCTACCTTGAGGTATTGAGATGTTTGACGCGCCCAGCGTTACTCTGGCTTCGAGGGAGCGTTTTGGAACGGAGTTGCTGCATTTACCATTTATGCTTTCTAAGTACTGAAGTTCAGTGACGAGAGCTAAGCTAGCCGCAATGGTTTTAATCACCGTGGAACCGTAAACTCAGAGGACATCAATGCTTGCGTAGCTCGAGATATGGGAATGAAAAGTTGCAGCTGCGGGCCGTTGGTCAATTCGAGAGAGAAAGCAACAGTCTCAACGTTTACAGGTGTTTACCGTGGTGGTATGACTGAGCATTTCGCTTTTTTATAAGATAAACAGAGAGAGAGAAGAGAGAGAGAGAGAGAGAGAGAGAGAGAGAGAGAGAGAGAGAGAGAGAGGAGAGAGAGAGAGAGAGAGAGAGAGAGAGAGAGAGAGAGAGAGAGAGAGAGAGAGAGAGAGAGAGAGAGAGAGAGGAGATGTCTTCGTAAGATTTATTGAAATTTTGGGGAAAGGGAATAAGGAGATGGTAGACCCTATGGGTTGAACCAGGATTCCACGGGCACAGAATGAGCTCACGCTGATCTTGAGGTGACAAGCTGGTCAGGGCAGCCTGTCTTGTGTTGATATCAGGTGTACATGTAATATTTGAGTTGTTCACCCCTGAGAATATTTTTGGATTTAGCCAGATTTCGCAGTAGAGGGTGGGTGTTTGTCCCTATTTAGCACAGTTTTAAGCTAATGTCGGACGTTTTCCTACAAACATTTTCACCCATCTAGATGTGTGCATATCTGCGTTGGTTCGTATCCTGAGCGGAGTTTGCGATTCTTCAGCAATAAGATCCCCGTGGGCACGGGGAAAGATGGTGTTCCTAGGCGTAGGCTGAGGAGATTTTTCCCATATTTCTTGAGGAGGCAAGTTCCCTAGCCGGGGTCAACAGGAAGCACGGTATGCGACGGTTCGAGTAGACCTTGGTCGGCTGAGTCTCTCCCTTCCAGACCCTTGTGTCCGTGTTAAGGTATTGTAAACTTTTATCATTGTGGCTTGGAGAATCTTTCTCACGCTTTGAGTTACTCTGCCTATAGCCAAGAGACTGGGGGCCATGTTAAGCGTGTGTAATGATGTTTAAGCATGTATTCGCTGTTTTCGCTAAGGGAATCGCAAACAAGACTCAGATCCCTTGTGTAGGAAGATACTGCAATTACAGCGATTGTCACGGTACTCTAGTATGACAATTGCTGCTTTCGTACTTTCGGACATCCAGGCGCGGGCGTATACTCTTGCTTTCGTGGTTTAGGAACTTTCCTCAAAGGAATTTGATCCTGGGTTGTCACCTGTCCTCGTGTAGGTTAGGATCTATGTTTTTCAGTAGGGGGAGCGCTTTTTTGGAAAGCCTCTGCATCGGTTATATATCCATCGTGGCGTCCACCCTTTTCTCTGGAGGCTGGCCTATATTTTATAGGATGACTTGTCCCCATTTTGTTTTTCCCAGAAGTTCTTTTTGTCCTAGAAGAGTGCATGGCCTCTCTGATTTCTTCAACAGCATTATAAAACACAATTTAAAGGCTCTTGCGGTGACTGTGAAAATAGTAATGTTAAGGGCTGCCCTATATGCGGTTGGGATGATGGTGATTCTTTGGCCTTTTTCAGTGTGGGTAGGTAGTTTCTGGTACTGCGGGCTGCCACGATATCTGGCTCATGAGCAGCGGCTGCACAAGTTTTATCATTTTTTTCTGTCATCCTGTTGCACTTCCCCTCTGCAGGCGTTTTACAATGTGGGCTAGACGGTAAAAGATTTCTGTATTTTGGCGATTGTGAGATTCCATGGCTCTTACGTAAGAATGCCGAAGATTCTTACGTGACTTCTTTTGGGGATCACATACTGGCCGATATTTAATGCTTCTTTTAAATCTGCGGCATGGCGCCATTCACCATTTGCCGGACAGAGCTTGCGGCAATGACACGACCGCGAAGAATCTTTGTTGTTTTAAAATTCGTGTAATAAAGGTCATATATACTAGGTTATATTTGGTATTGTGAAACAATGTTGCTCGTTTCTGGTTACAATGCAGGCTTTTCTTGCTTTTTCAGGTCGTGGCGTTATTCTGTTGCCCCCTTTTTCCAGCTAGGGGTCACAATATTGGCACCAGCATCATTTCGGTTGTCAAAGAGGTGCACGAATGGTAGCGAAGCTTCGGGCGAAAAGCGGTTCAGAACCTATTGCCAGCGATATCAGCATGGGGGGCTTATGGAAGTGGCGATTGAAGCGCGACTAGGTGAGGAGGGAACAAACACTAGTAACGAAAAACCAAGTTTTGTTCAACAATAAAACAACATTTATATTTTTACGAACGATATTTATTTCTGAATCACATTTATTTAAGCACAGTATGTAAATAATTTATGAAAATGTTCATTTCTCAAAATTTTTTTTTTGTAGCGCCATCTGAAGAATGGCGTTGCTTTGTGATGCTTTGTGATGCAGTCCTTGTAGTGTTCGGAAAGGCGCTCCTAAAATTCGTCTGCTAGGGAAACGCCCCTCGCGTGTTTTGGTGGTGCGCATTTTGCATTCGTTTTTTCCTTGTTAATTTGGTGTGCACTTAATTTTTGGTGTGCGTGGAGTTGCGAGGTGCGTTGTATCGTCGGTGAACACGTTTAGTACCGTGCCCGGCGGGCACGGTGAACTACGGGACGATAATGCCAACGGTTGGAGCGGAGCGCTTTCCTCGGTACCTACGGAAACGTTGTGCTGTGCAAGCTTGCAACAGCAACTCCCGTATGCCTGGCGTTTTACTGCACCATTTTCCTCCCATTTTCACAGGTAACGCGAAACTATAGTACTGTTAATATGTGCACGGGGGTTGTGTGAGGGGGCGTGGTGGTTCTTCGAAAAAAAATGGGTCTAAAGCTTTGTTATGTCACAGTTATCTCTTGATTTCACCTCAGGCCGGCTCGGAGCAAGCGGTGTCAATTACTCTAGGACTGCTCAGCGTAGTACAACTCGAATATGAACGAGTCGCTTTAATTGTTTATCTCAGTGTCCTCTCTATTGCATTACAACGCTTGTAGTGCTCGTTGCTTCCCGCACTTGTATGCGCAAGCATTATTTCCATCGCAGTACTGTGTTGGGCTGCTCCGTGCTTTCCTGCTATGTGCTTTTACATACTGCCGTCGCTTTCGTTTGAATTTATCCATTTTTCCTCTTTTTACTTATCTGTTGCGACACTTGCTTATAATGCAACCAGGAAATTGCAGGCGTGAATGCTGAGTGAACTTCTGTAGAAACCCATGTCTACTTGATAAGACGCCGGGACAGCTGCGGTGTGCTCGCTGCACTTTCGTGAATCGGCATTCCTGCGGCCCGGTTTTCTGCGTCAAGATGCAGTGCCTAGTTCTTTTCTCTTGTTTCGAAGTAGTTCTGCTGTTGACGCTTTCATTGCTCATAATGGTATGTGTTACGGGTAAAGTCAATTTTTCGGCGCGTAAGGAAAATCATAATGCATGTAGTGCCCACGAACATTTGTATACTTATTGTATACGTGATGATTTTGTGCACTGTGATAAATTTGTTTTATGTTTATCCTGGAATAAAATTCGAATGTCTTGATTATAGCATGACTATGCGTTATTTCTTCTCTTAGAACAGAAGTACACAAACTGAGCAAGCATTATATAACCTTGATCTATACTTAAGGCACGCACGCAACCTGGGTATGTGCGACGCAATTAAGCCCAGCAGTGGCGTTGGTAGAAATTGGTATCGGGGTTAGGAGTGGGCACGTTTTTTATATGAAAGGGGGCAAGAAGAGTGGTCAAGTGTCGTTTTGTGCTCTGTATCCCAAGGCTGAAAAAAAATTCCGGTCGGGAATGGGGGGGGTGGGGGGGGGGGGGGGGGGTACGTTTGCCACTTACTGCAATCAAAATAAACAACTGATTGCTTTTATACAGCAGTGGAAGGCATGAATACAGAATAAAGGTTCAGAGAAGTTGCAAGATGTTTTTATAAACACCTAGGTCAATCATACGACAGTATGCTAAAGTACGTTTCTCTAGTGACGAGTATAAGCTGGCGTTGACTTGAAGCGCACACGCCAAGGGCTCGCCAACTTGCGTCAGATGGCAATGACATGAGCCCTCAGCGATCAGAAGCCTGCTAAGGCTATTTTGAAGTCAAATTTTCCCGCTAATGCCACCAGAATGACGTCACCTTCTGACCGGATCTTGCGTCACATCCTGTTTATTTTTTGTTCCGCCGGAAGTGTTCCCTCCTCACAGAGATGGCGCTAAGCCCCATGAGCAGCTTAAGAGCCGCCATTTTCTGAACGTATGGGCTTCTATGGAAGCTTCGCTACCAGATATATTGAGGTGCTTTGGTGGTGGCATAAGTTGCGGACACGGCTGGCAGCCATGTCTGCTAAGAAACGAACTTCACTGCGCAGGCGCGCGGTTCGCTCAAATCTCGTATATTTTCTTTTACCTGGGCCGTAGTATCATTGTCCTTCTTTCCACAATCTAATTGCAGCTGCTCGGCATTCCCTATTCCGGGAAGCCATCGTATCTGGGTGCCTCTGTAGTATTTTCCTGTTCGCACTGATGACATATATCTTCCGCGGACGCTTGATAAGCGTGGCTGATAGCGGACCGCTAGCAGCCACGGTAAAATCCAAAAATGAGCCTAATAAAGCTAGATCGTTAAAAGAAACAGTCCAAAGACGAAGGGCTAAAAAACTGCAAAGGAGGTAGAGAGTCAAAAGAAAGTAAAGACCTTTTTTGGTCTTTCGGCTTTGCGCTGTTTCTCTTTTTTAGTAGTAAAGTTCCAGCAGCTCGCACATCCCCACTGACGCCCCGGTACTCAAAAGCGATTAAGACGTCGACTTGAGTGCCTCTGCCTGAGGCAATTCCAGTCAGGCAAAGTAATAAACTGGAGGCATTATTGTAAGACTGTATAAGATAGCGTTACGAATATGTGCGATCTGATATCTTGTATTCTTAATATACAACGCCTTGTTAAGTTGAACAAAGAATACTAAACCAAGAAAGTGTGTTCGAGATTTCGGCGCACTTTAAAGGTCTCCAGGTAGTCAAATTAATCCAGAGCCCTCCACTATGGCGCGCCTCATAACCTGTGTAGCTTCGGTGCCTTAAACACCGTAATCAATCAACTATGCCAAGAAATGCGTTTCATCGACCTGCATCATTAATAAAGAATAGCCTTGATGTGCGGTGCCCTTGTTGTGAAACAAGAGCACAATAATTTGAAATCCGCGTTTATTCCATTCCAGAGAGCATAGGATTTTCATTATGAATAAATGAATGAATGAATGAATGAATGCAAATATTTTTTTCCAAAAGAGGATGGCGACTCAGTTGGTTTGAGGCAGGGGTGGTTGTGGTTTTAGAGGTTAAAGGGGGCGTGAAGAGAGCACAGGTTTGTTTTATACGAACGATTTGGTGTTTTATAGTGCCCCCAACGCTTTCCCAGCAGCGAACGATAATTTACTCATAAAGAAACGCCTAAATCTTTGTCTTGTTTACTGTCTGCCTTCATAGATGGTGGGACGATACCGCTCAACAACCGCTGTACGCACTTGCTCTATTATGTCTAGATTTGTACCTGGCTTGCCTTTGTTACGGTTGATTGTAATCATTCACGAAAAATTGGGTATGCTCGACAAACAGGGTCCCGTAAGTGGCGGTGGTGCTTATGCCAGTTGGCCAGTGTCAGACAAGCCCAAGCGCCCGACGGCTGTGCAGCTTTTGTCGGCAGAGCGCGCCATACGCACTGGTACTTCTACGTTTACGTGTTCGTTCGCAACCATTCTTACTGCTATAAAAAGAAGGTCCCCTCCGTTTAAGCGCAAATAGCTCTGTCTGCAAGCTTATAATAGCTGCTTAAATTGCGTTGGATTTTGCTGGCCTCAGCCAATCGCAACCAGCTGCCCATAATACGTCATTAGTTCAGTGCGAAAGAGTAGCTAGATTGTCGTATGCCTATTCTCTATTTTCCTCATCACACAGCTTAATTTTGTCATGTTCGCATTAAAAGTGGTGTCAGTGTTATTCTGGCAAGGCAATCTTTTTAACGAACCAAACTTGCATTTTGTCTTCATGGCCCATTTAAGCAGTCTTCACATCCGTGGGTAGATGTCGCTTGCTTGGGCGAATTGCGAGAGGGACGTGAAGATCTGCCTACCATCCGCTGCTGGTGGATATATATCCACTCGTGCAGCGATGGTGTTTTTCTCTTGTGTTAGTACTTTTCCTACCAGGGCCCCAGGCAACCCCAGATGAGGCTTTGTAAGTCATGTCTCGATCCGGTGTTGCGCGTGTGGCACGTTGCGTGCGGGTTTGGAAACAGGTTCTTCCTGCCTCTTGACCCTGTAACCGTCGTCTTCCTTTTCTGGTGCCGTATGCTCTCCACTTTTAGAGGGCGTCCTCTGTCAGTGCTGCTAAAATGTCGGCCTTATGGTTGCTGATCTGGCCTTTCCTGGGCAGGCCTTTCGGTCGAGGGTAGTCGTTGTTGGGAGTCATGCCTGACAGTCTTTTCTTTGTAGCCTTTCTGGGTGTAATACGTTTCTCGTTTGTACCAAGCGGAAGTTCATTGTGGGAAGCCATTGGGCATGAGCGTTTCTTAATAGCCTCGCTTTCTAGTTTCTGCGCTGCTCTATTGCCTCTGTTTTGCCCATCCTGGCACCCAGTCAGCCTTATTACTTCTTTGTTTTCAATGCTCTCACAGTTTCCTAGTCGTGTAGCTCAACGAACCTTAGTTCGGTGTCATTCCAAATGCCTTTATCGCTTCCTAGTAGACCGTAAGTACGGTCAATTGTCTGCAAGATGTCGGTAGTTTGGAGTCAGCAATCTTATTGATTGCGAGAAAACGACTCCCACCTCTCTTGTGCATTGATGAAGGTCCCTCTGCATACGTCTGTCGGAGAGCAACTTTCTAGTTAGTGTTATAGGTGCTTAAGCCTGATGTACCGCATTCTGTGTCCCACGCTACGTCCGTGACACAATGCCATTCTGTTTTTCTGGATATCTCGATTTGCTTTGTTCTTTTGTGTGATCTTATTTGCGACATTTTTAACAGCGAAACTGTTGATCAAATCGTTTGTGTATGGTGCCCGTAGTTAAAAATACCAAGATAATTCCGAGCGTTCGGGCACGCGTGCCTCGAGCGCACAATCGTCAAGCTAAGCATGCCGAAATAGGTAGATTGGCCATAGTTGGCAAAAATAAAACTCGAGCGTTCGCCCCGTGCCTCGAGATCACGTTCGTCAAACCAAGCATACCCACTTAGGAAAATTCTCCAACATTGGCCGCAAAAAAGAAAAAAAAAAGAAAAAAAAAACTCCAGCGTTCGCCGTATCGTGGCAACACCTGCTCGGAACGAGAAAGACACGTCATAGTGTACGCCCCACGTTCATTCGTCCTCGAGTCGTCGTCCGCATGCGCTCTGTACCGTAGAAGAGCCGCGACTTGAATGTCGAAGCTGCTGTAGGTGGTCATTGACTCCACATGGTCCGGCCGCGGATAGTTCGCACGGCCGAGGAAGGGGCCGCGCTTCGAGATGCTCGGTGTGCCAAGCATCCGCTAGAGACGATAAGTAGCGCTTGCAGAGTGGCGTACGAAAACGTCGACCAAAACGACGAGCCTACTCTGGCCTTGCTCAACATAAGGTCATTGAAATGCCATGCCGCTGACGTAAACCACGACACCACAACGATATTAAAACTCAAATTTATGTCCATCAATGACCACCTACAACAGTTTCGCCATGCAAGTCTGGCGCGTGAGTGCAAGCTTCTTGTTTCCTTTTTTTGCGTTCGCGGCTTGGGATCGACTGATATCAGATTACTCCTTGAGGGAAGTTTGACTAGCAGGGCGTCCATTGTATCCATGACTACCTGGCAAGAACTTAGGAGGGCCTTAGCCGCTTTGCCAGATTCTTTTCTAGCTTCATGTCCTTCCTGTCTCGATTGGATGATTTCAATTAAAGGTGGCAGTTTGGTTTGTGTAGCGGTACAATTCTTCACATCGGGTGTGCTGAAGCAGCCCTGTGACGACTCCTGTGCTCTGTGCTCTCCCTGAGCAGAATCTCTGCCAGCTTCTGTTGTCATTGTGTCTCGTCAAAACATACCGCGCCATAGGTTCCCTCACTTGTTAATACTAGCTCTGTGAGGACTCTCAACGTTCCTGTTTTGGACCGTCCCGCTCAGTCGCTAATATTTGGAACGATGGGCAGTTGCTTCTTGCATAACTTTTCAGATTGGTTTGGCATCCTGTGCAACCCATGTCCTCTTGTATGCGAACGCCGAGAACCTTTATCCATCCTTCTGTGACTGGTTCAATGGATTCCCCGGTGAAATGGAACAAATATGCGTCTGTCTACTACCTTGTTTCTTAGAAATGTTATATTTTGCGTTTTTTTTTCAGGGATGGTGACATTCTAGTGCCATGTTGTGCATGTTCTATGCTAGTGAGTAGCTGTTTAACTTAACGGCGTTTGGACTTTCGCTGGATTAAGTGCTGTCTTCCTTGGATCAATCTCGATCGTGATATCATCTGCGTATATGATGGTACACTGAATGTGTACGATGCCCCTTAGGTTCTTCGCTACTTTTGTCATGACAATGTAGAAGATAATTGGCGAGATCATTGCCCCTACGGTACGCCTTTTTGGTTGGTGTCGTTCTCCGGATGCCTTTTGACAGTACGTATTTCAAGCGCCCCTGCAGGTAATAACTCTTGACAAAATTGATATTTCGTTGGCCTACGTACAGTTCGTGCCGCCGATCTTTCATGTTCCGCCGCGTCAAATGCTTTTTAAGGCGATAGCGTTATTAGGCACATTTCTCGATTTCGCCGTGCCCGCTATAGCCGTCCCCTATCAGCCGTGCTCATCAAGTGTCCACGAAATACGTCACCTTTGCTTACCGGGAAGTACGACTGAGGCAGGCAGATGCAAAGTTTAACTGGAGGGTGGGAAGGAGGGCGACGATGCTATGGCGGATGCTATGACAGAAATGATGCGGGGTTCATAAAGGGTCGCGCGTATACGCAGCGAGTTCGTTCTTCCACCATTGGTGCATGCGCCGATGAGCCGCTGTTGACGCGATACCGTTACTCGGCTTATTCGGCGACCTTCCGTAAAGGCTAACTCTCTGCTATCAGCCGTGCTCATGAAGAGACCACGGAAGACGATGTCCCCGTCAACCGGGAAGTACGCCTGCGCACCCGAAAGAGAGCTCGCGCCTGAAGCTGTAATCGTGCGTGGTTGCTTAAAACCGAATGTGGAAAGGAGAATGCGGGCCGGTAGGCTTGCCGGAAGTAATACTGCTGCGCAGAAGACCGAGAGGGTACGTGGTTTTGTTAATTGCCGCTTCTGCGCAGTGAATCTCCTTCTCCTACATAAGGCCGTTGTTCCTAGTCTTGTTAGGTTAACTTTAAGAACTCAGAAAGCATGAATGGCGAATTCCGCAGCTCCGTTCGAAGCTCTCCCTTGACGACGAGGTAACGCTATCGCGTCTTACATGTTAAGACCTAAACGTGCATGTCCCCTGCAACTTTTTTTAGAGTCAATTACTACGAACACTCCTACTTCATGAGGTATAGATTATCGAAGGTGCCAAGACCAGGTCTGGACCGCGTTTTCCCTGGATAGCAGATAATTGTGGGGCCTGCAGTGCTTTTAGTATGTCATGGGGGCGCGGGATGACCATGCGTTTTTATTGAAACGTAATTACGTGAGGAAGATGGGCCTTTGATTTTGAAGTGCAGCTTGCTGGGCCAGTTGGTTCCTACTAAAACTTGAGCAAAAATTCTACAAAAAAAGCGACGCAAACATGAAGGAAAGAAGAGGCGGTGGATGTGTTGGTTTTTCTCTCTTTCGTCTTTGCGTGCCTTTTTTCGCTGTTTTTCCCTGAATCCTTTCAGTCGTTTTGTCAGCGCTTTAGGGTGCACTATACGGAGTGTTTCCGTGAGTCCGAGGGGTGTCCTGTTTTTCGTACCTAGTTAACTTTCTTGCACTGATGCTCGTCTGCCTTTTCTATTAGGTTTCTTAACATTTGCCATGTTACTTGGTCCTTCCGCGGGGTACTCTGTGTTTACCGATTCTAGTGGTGTGTGAAGTTCCTGCATAAAAATGGATGCCCCTCGACGTCTCAGCTGTCCGGTTACCGCTGGCGTGTTTAGGGCTCTGTCACCCTCGTCTTGTGGGAAGACTCTGCGAGCTGCCTGTCGTTCGAATTTATCTTCTTTCATTGGCAAGAGCTTAAGAATCTCGTCGGGTTTCAAGCACTGCAAAATGGTTTTGTAGCGTTGCTGTCGCCTGTGCACCCATGATCAGATACAACCACAACATTGATTGAACCCATTTTTTTCCCCTGAAGTGGCAGTCCAAGTTTTTTTACCTTTTTTTTTTGCGCTAATGCTGCACCTTGGCCGTGAAGTGAACCGTATACTGGAGAGTTCCGGATTAATTTAGACCACGTGGGAATCTTTTGCGCTTGCGCCAGAGTCTCGACGCGTGAGAGTTTTTCTTTTTCAGCTCCTTCACAAGAACGGCCGCCGCTGCCTGGAATCAAACCCGTTACCTCGCGCTCGGAAGTACTACATGTAAGCTATGGTTGCACCGTGGTGCTTTCTTTAAAACTCCAAGCGTCACCAATACACTTAAACTTTCTGCGTCTGTCTTGACAGGGCCTCCAGGGTGACCAGCGTACTGAGAACCTTCAAAAACAAACATGCGCTGGGATCATCAACCGGCTGACTTCCTCAATACGCGTACACGCACGGCTTCCTCGTATTACGACCGCCAACGACAAGGTCTCCTCTTCAAACAGTGACTGCTCCGCGGTTCGATATACGATGTGGCGAAACATCTACAAAATCGTTAATAGATTGGAACGTTTTTCAGCTCGCATATCTGCACACGTGTCCAAAGGCTCCATCTCTCATTTTGGCTTTTCCATTCATTTAATAATACGTCTAAGAAACAGTTAATGTGAGAATCGTGCAACGATGTTTACTTGGGATCCACATATACAGCCAGAAAAATTCCGCCTGTTTTCAGCAGTGATATTACTGAAACAGTTAAGTGGGCGAGAGTGCCCCGATAGATGTCCCGATGTCTTCGCAGCGCGCTGACATGCACATACGTGTAAAGAGGGTCGCATTAAACTAAAGCTGGAATTTCAGCTAATTAGTTACATGACATGTCGATGAGGACGTTAACGCAACAAAGAATGAACGATGCAAGATTATACCACGCTTTTGGGAGCACCATTTCTTGCCTCCAGTGTGCCTCGACATGGGCATGTGTTAAATTCAAATTCAAATTTATTTATTTTTCGACATATGGCAATGTTGATAGCCTCCCTGGCAAGGAAAATGAATGCCTTTATTACCAGAAGGGGCATGAATGCCCTGCTGGGGAAGGAGAGGGATACGAAGGAAGGGAGGGAATAATCGAAGAAAAAACACTGTTCAAGGTTCAATCACTTGAAATGATGGATAGCATTTTAAAGTCCGTTAACATATAGTTCGCAAATTTCGCGAGGAGATAGGTGCAACGTTTTTAAAACTGCCGATGCATCTGACGTGGCCAGAGAGCCATATTGGCAGCTCAAGGGCGAATGTCGGAAGTAAAGTGCAAATATGGAAAAGGGTATATGACAACGTACTCTTTTTGACAACACACACGGGATAATACTAAGCCGATAAATAATGTAAAGAGACAAATTTTTAGCATAAAGATAATCCTGACTGCATCGGTCTGATGTCATACAATCAATTACTATACAAGTAAATGAATAGAAAGAACAACTGCCGCATTTTATCGATTTGTACCTACACACAAATAACATCAGCAACGTGAATACACTTAAAAAGTCGTTTCTAATAAATATATCACACTAACAAGCACGAGTTGATGTTCCAAAATAGGTGGTACTGCTTTTTAGTCGATTCGATGTTTGGAATGCTGTATGCAAAGTACTGCCACACGTAATTGGTGCGTGGCCGTGGACCCAAGAATTGTTTCGAGTCACGAGTGCTATAAGTGCTTGTTCGTGGAGCTAGACCTGTCAGTTGTGTTAGAAATGTCAGATGCTCGCCATTTGAAAAGCGCAGATTTCACAGCAGGAGGTAAGAATAAAGCTGCTGAAAGTAATTATTCTATGCTGTTGAGCAGGTAGCAAGTTTAGTTAACTGTTGCGCAATGGACACCAATCACACTACTTACTTTCTTTAGGACAGCGGTGGCGTAGTCCGCCGCAAAAAAAAAGGGAGTTTCTCCTTTCGTCTCAGTGTCGCCTGGTCCAGAAGACTGATCCCAACAAGCAATGCACTTTATGATGATGGGATCACTATCACCCCAGCATTGCACATACCTACTTGGCTTAATGAACAAAACACACTCAACGTGAACCTATTTCTTAGGCAACTACGCCAAAATATTGAAATCTTTGTTTAAGCTCTCAATTATTCAAACCTGTAGAGATCGAGCTTTCACAGCGATACGAACAATTTCTGTAATTTTTAATCGTTGAAATTGGTAGTATCGCTGCATGCAGGTATACAGAGGGTCAGATATACTGCTCATATTATACCATGTTTTTTGAGAGGCGAAGCCCCTTAGGGGCTCGTGCTGCCGGCGTCTCATGTCGTCGTCGTAACCGTCGTCTCATGTAGTCACGGTACCAAGACACCGGTGCACTCGTTTATGCCTCGCGCTTGAACGTAACGCATACTAAAAAACACCGGGACATTCGTTTACGCCCCGCGCTGGGACGCTTTGCAACGCGTGCTAAAGAACACCGGGACACTTGTTTACGCCTCGCGCTAGAGGGCTTCGTGCTTCAATGACAGGAGACGTTTACATCAAAGCTGTATACCTCTACCCCCCAACGGTTTCATCTCCGTTGGAAAAAACACCAAGGCGCCAAGAATACACTTATACTCCACAGGTTTCACGTTAGTGGAGACGGCCCGGGATTTTTTTTTTTAGTAGAAACTGTACCTGTAGCGAAGAAGCCAATTAAGAGTAGCCATACGGATAGCAGATATGGCAAGGCCAATTATTTTTGTCATGCAATGTTTCTGCGTGCTCGTTTTGAAAGCTTATTAGCTTTGTACATCGGCTTGCTATGAAAAAATCATACTTACTGCTCCAGAGGAAGCTGTCGAAGCAGCCAACAGCTCGGGGCAGCGCTCGATCCCTTCCCGGCTCGGCCTTTGGGCTCTATGTTCGCTCGCGAACCTCGCAGTTGGCGCGAGTGTTACCCATCAGGAGCGGCCGACGCAGTAACTCGACACGAGCGGCACAACAGCCCGCAGCCGCCCGCTGCCGCTTTCGCTTCGTGGCTGCTTCCACCTTATGTTGCTCGTCATTTTGGGGTCACCGTATACTTTGGGTCTCCCGCTTCCTTGCTAGAAAGAACGACGGGCCCATAATTCCTTAACTACTGCATTAGGACCGCTATTCATCAACGAAGCAACGCTGTTTTCCCATCAGTGAGTTGCCAGGTTTATTTTGCTGGACATCGCGGTGTTAATGACACTTTGCAGTTTGTCTTCTAGCGGTTTTTTATTGCCCCCCTCGCCCCGTCTGTCGGGTGGCAGGTGGCAAGCGTCAACGCGTTTTGTAATAAAGGAAGCACTGCTCATGTTGTCACCCGAACACGGACTATTACCGAATGCTGAAGAGAGTCTTAGCCCGCATCAGTTTACCAAAACTTCCGGTTTTATTATTGCTTGAAAGGCACGAAGGTTGCTCATCAGGCTGGTTGAAAGACGATGGTAACCACTATTCACCATTTGGTGTCTTACGCTTCAACCGGTCAGCCTGAGGCCAACTTGGCTCGAAACTTGAGTCCGCCTCCGTGTGTTGTAGTTAAACGCAATATAGTGTAGCCTTTTCACTCCGATTAACTTACTGGCAACAATAATTGGGTCTGCGCTCATCCAGTTCACGTAGACGTTCTAACAAAGCACAATGCGGTCGCAATTATTGATAAAAATCGTAGTTTCACTTCTAAATTTAGTGCTTTTAATTCGCTGCAAACCACCGCCAAACGACTCTTATAAGACCTCTCCTATTAACCAAATCTACCGCTAATTTTAAGAATTCCCGAACAACCCGCACACATCTTTCAGCCCCCAGATCGCCCATAGTTCGTGTGTTTTTCTCGTATAAATTCAAATATGCAGCGCTCGTGCATTTCGACGGGCGACAATCTACAGCTCCTTTTGGGCGCCCATTGTGAACAGCGTGCAGAAATTGTCGAGCGCAAAAAGAAAAGAAAAGACGCGAGATTGCGTAATTAATTTCTTTCACAATGTATCGGCATGTGTTCGTTTAGAAGTAGTTTATTTTTATCGAAAGGCTCACGAAGGCTTAGGCTAGGTTCAGACTGCCGACGCAAAAGCGATATCGTGATTTATAGACGCAAAAAAACGGCGTGTCACGCAGTTCGGTTGCCTGAGACGTAAACAACGACATTCTTTAAATTTATTACGACAGGTGCGGCAACAGTCTGAACCCGGCCTCACTCACACACTTGTTACCAGCATTAACACTGGACGCGGCCTCGAAAACGTCACGGCATGTTTGTTCCTTGAACCTGCGCAGTACACTGCAGGCACCTCTAGAGAGCGGGACGCACTGGCGGCCGTAATCAGCTCAATGGATCCCACCGCATGGCTTTGTACTGCTGCGCGGTGATCACGAGAAATGGCATAATGCACCTCGCAGTTCGTTCAGTGCAACATTTACCACACGTATGGCTACGAAAAAATACACTCCACGCACTTTGGCTCATGCAAAATCGGTGTGGTGGGCAAGTTGCCCCTTGTACGAAATAAAGATACTTATTTCGCAAAACATGTTTGATATAAACATTTAGCATTACTTGTACAGGCTTCACAAAAAAGTAAAAGTTCAGAACAAGCTAATCATCTTTTTCCTCCTTATGAATCTCGCTTAAGACGTAGCATAAGCGATTCCGATTATTTTGTTCTAGAGTATCAGTATTCCTCCGACGCATCATCATTCATCATCATATCATCATGATGTCCTCGTATCGAACTGACAAATCAACTGCTCCTCACCGACCTGAGGGGTGAGTGAGTGAGTGAGTGAGTGAGTGAGTGAGTGAGTGAGTGAGTGAGTGAGTGAGTGAGTGAGTGAGTGAGTGAGTGAGTGAGTGAGTGAGTGAGTGAGTGAGTGAGTGAGTGAGTGAGTGAGTGAGTGAGTGAGTGAGTGAGTGACGGGGAGATGTGTGCTCTTCATATTCTGATATTTTATGTGCGGCGCTTGTCTTGGTGATCTCCCAAAGTCTTTTTTCGGTGGCTCTCTGCTTTCGCTTTCTTAAAGCCTAAGTCAACAGATTCGTTTCAATGGACACCTTACACGTCCGAAATAAAATAGTAATAATTAAATTCAAAACATATCAAGGCCTTTTCAAATTGCCCCAAGAGGACAAGTGTACTGAAGGAAGTTCATACAAGTGAACGTTTTACCCGCAAAAGAAGCCCTGGGCGGTTTTAAATAAAGCTTAATGGGAAAGCTAAGACGCGTGAACTGAAAATATTGTTTGGTGTCTTCTTTTTGTGCGGTAATAATAATAATAATAATACACGTATAGTTTTAAGGGGATTTTTCGACGCTGAATAAAGCTCACAAGCTTTTATTAGGAGGGAACGTTCTAATTCAAATGCTATCAGAATAAATTGCACCGGCTTTATACTGTATGGAGAATCTGATTATTTCGGGATTTAACGCGCCGAAGCGGCACCTGGGCTGTGAGGCGCGTCGTAGTGGAGGGCTCCGGATTAATTTTGACCCCCTGGGGATCTTTAATGTGCGCCGAAATCTCGTACACACGGACGTTTTTGCTTTTCGCCGCCATCAGAAAAGCGGCCACGGCGGCCGGAATCGAACCCGCGTCCTCAGGCTCAGCAGCACAACTCCTTAGCCACTGAGCCACCACGGCGGGTCTATGAATAATCTAAAGCCAGAAAAAGATTCGTTCACTTCGTTCGTAAGGAGTGTCCTTAGTCGCATTTTAAAAATGACATTTATGGTGGAAGCACAATTCGATTAAGGTTTTTTTTTAAATTCAAACATTGTTAATGCCATTAGAGTCGGAAACTCAACCAATGAGCTTGAAGGTTAATGTTTCATATTTTGCGTAAGGGTGTGGCAATGGGAACGTTGGTACGTTACATGTAGGAGTCATTTTAGCTAGGAAAACACAACACTCCGACAGGACTGCCTGTTTCGTATCATCTTCCCTCTTCCTGTCGTTGTCCTTTTCAGTGTTAAAATTACCAATCATCAGTACTTCACCGAAAAATTGTATGCCGCGTTGTCATCCACCACCGTCAGTGCTTAATAATGTCCCACGTAGTAACGTCGAACAGATAACTATGACTACCCCAACACACGTATCTGGTAGTCAGAAACTCTCCGAGACCACAAATCTAAACGTAGCACTACAAGAGAGGAAATGTGCCCATTCGCTTTACGACCAGTTTCAGGGGCGGGTCTGTCAGCAACTAGTTGACAGATCACTCGGCACAAGCTTAGTGCAGTGCCCCGTGTCACATGTGGACGCGAGAGCGTCTAGAAACATCCCAAAACGCGGCCGTGTGTACATGTGCCCTTGGTGAACGGCGTGCAGGCGCAGCGTTCGAGTCTGCCGCCGCCTTCGCATTTCTCCCACCACAGACGTCCGCAGCAGGATGCCTCAATGCCACGTCAAGCTTTGATGAAGTTTCGCAAGATCTCCAGACGGCTCCCGCGCAGTTGTTTTCCATTTGTCTTTCGGGACGTGCCATTGACTTTCGTTTATTGTAGTTGCTCCTGCCGAAATCTCTTTAAGACAGGTAGGCAAAAAGTCCGCTCAGACCGCTCGGTAATCATCAATGAGCAAAAAAAAAAAGCAATGGAGTGGATGGAGAAAGAGAAAGAGGGCGGCAGTAAAATAAAATAAAATATGGCTTCCAATCAACATTTATGAAGTCGACGCGATGCCCCTTTTGCTCCTGCGAGTTAAAATCAAGCACACTGAACGACGCTTACAATTTTCAAAGTAAACAGCTTGATAGAAATAACTCAGTTTCTTTGCGTGCATACAACCATACTCCCTTAATAAGAATGATCAAGCGAAATATTGAGCGCAACTGCATCCTTTCAGTTAGATTGCAGAAGAACGTTAACTGCTGGCGCGTCGTGCATCGTCACCTGTCGATATACTCCTTAAATACCAGCTTGCTGAAGTATTTGCGTCATAGGTCATAGTAAGGGCAGAAGTGAGCCGATATGTGATAAATCTGTACTCACTGGTTAGCTCTCTAGCTTAATTATTTAAAAAAAAAAGACTCCTGAACATTATCTTTGCTTCTTCAGTTATTTCAGACGCTTCAGACATTGCGTACACTTTGTGCGTTAAAATCATTGCATTGCTGTTGATGTCCTCTGTACGGATGCCCCCTCCGCCCCTCCATTAATTCGGGCGATTTGTTACAGGATACGGGACACTTCAATGCCTCAATGTGAAGCCTCAAGTCAAGTAGCAGCGGAGCTTTCATTCCGCAATTCGGCTAATGTGATCATCATGTAGATGAACTATACGATATATTTATGACTAATCTGTCAAGCATGGGCGTGATGCCTTTTTCTAGTTGCTCTGAGCTACTGCGAAATAGCTGGAGACG
Organism: Haemaphysalis longicornis; assembly: GCF_048455015.1. NCBI lineage: Eukaryota > Metazoa > Arthropoda > Arachnida > Ixodida > Ixodidae > Haemaphysalis > Haemaphysalis longicornis. The sequence goes on from NW_027526203.1 coordinate 398,600,835, forward strand.
AATGTCTAAGCGGTCTACTCTACCCACGGAAATGTTGTTTCACTCAAGCTGCATTTCGCAACATCAAGGTGCGAGATCCCTGCACTCCATCGAACTCGAGACGACACTGGGAGCTCTGGGGCCGTAAGAGGCGCCAGAGCTCGTAAAACTCTACTCTCTCGACCTCGCTCTACATGGGCATCTACCTGCTAGCATGCTCTGACGCCTGCGGCGTTTCTTTACAACAGTACAACACTGGCCTAGCCCTGCTGGACTGGCCTCTCTGGGTCAACAAGCAGCGACAGCAGCTTTCTACCTCACTTTTGCAACCAGGCACACCGTCCATGTGCGGTGCAGAGAGCCTTGAAAAACTGCCATTCACCGTATCTATCGCAAAAATCAACGTGAGCCCGACATCGCTTTATGAAGTCATCAGGTTTGCAGGAATGGTTGCAGTGATTTTGTCAGCACTCTCCGTTTAGCTGCTGTTACTGTATGCCGCTATAATTTTAGAATCTTTTCTTGGCTTGTTATATTGAAGAGCCAGCCGTTACTGCGGCTCTTCCAGCCGATCGAACTCCAGCCGCATTAACCAGGCACCAGGTTCTGATCAAACAAAAATTCTAGGACGCATAAGCACTCCTCCGAATTTAGTGAACGCCAAAGCAATAGTGTTGAATTGTTGCAGGAAATGCCGGTATTGTGTTCGCCGTCATAGTATTTGGGACAACGTCGACGCGCGCTTCCTTCGCTTTAGTGCATGGAGGTTCTCGCCATCCCACGCATCGTAACAGCCCCTTTAAAACATGAGTCTGCTTCACCACAATGCACCTGAACAACGTTGAGTGCAGGAAAGATAACTTCGCAAACAATGGCGCCCAGAATACGATGCGAATAAAAACTAACACTTGCACTGTGACATCACACAATGCGAAACGTCACTGTTGCACCCTGTAAACAACCACATTGTGGTGCTATGAAGGTTAAACTTACTATTAGATTTCTCCTCAGGTATATAATATTTTAAAGCATTTTAAGTGTCAAACATAAGTCGTGCCCATCATGATTAAGTATATCTGTGCGATAAGCTGTCTCTGTGAGTTTGGGGGTTTCAGGGATTGGTTTGGGCCCTAATGTCTATTTAGTATTTTAATGAACAATTTACTTTCAGGTATTCCAAAATGCCGAGCACGACAGTGCACTGGCGAAATGTCTTTCTCACGAAATACGGGATTGTGGGAAGGCTGAACTATACGTGATTAAGTAATAATGGAAAGGCTGGACTATTGTTCAAAAAGAACGCAAGCCCAGCAATGCGGTGGTTTAGCAGAAGTTGCATTTCCATGAATTTGCATATAAATAGAAGCTTGGAAAATTCGACTCTATCCATGACGAATCTATCGGCGCTGTTTTGCATGAGCCCACTTCTTAACGAGCTACTATCGAATATGTAATCACAGTCAAGTATGCCGGGCCGCTCATAAACAGCGATTCCCCATGACATCATCACCTCGGGCCTTAGGAGAGTCTTTTGGTTCTTTTTACCAGAATAATTTCGCTCCACTTTCCGTAAGTCCGAAAATCACGCACGCATTGGCCGTCAGGTATAGTACGTGCAATAGACTTCGCGCGTGCTCAAATACAGTGTCAAGACCTTCTGTTACTGCTCTCCCCGGTCGCCTCGCAGAATCAACGCTGGTCTGGAGAAGAAGGATGTTTAGAAGTGTTGCTCACGACTTCGCAGTACCAAGGAGTGGGAATGCTTTTTGGTAACTCTACCTGCCTTTGGACGCCCGTTTGTGATGCTGCTATGTGATTTGCACTTAAGACTCAGTTTTTATTTAACCGCCGTATTTCGTCACTCCCGGCATTTTCATTCGAAAACCGCAAACACCTCCGCGTTTTAAAACGAAGGTTTACTGTTCTCACAGATGGCGTCTGTAACGCGAAAACGGGTGAAGTGTAAGAAAAAAAAGCTTCCCGTGGCCGCTATCGCACCTGGGTTTCTCGCGTTATGAAGGCGGCGTCTATCCGACTGCTCCCTTTCGACGTGGTCGAAGCGGTTTTGATTTGGAGAGGGGTGCATGGGCGCGCAAAATCAGACAGGAAAATCCTGCACACCACCGTGTAAGAAGGACGACGATGATCCGTCACGAGAAAGCTTCGCGTCCAACCAAAAAAAAAGTCCGAAAAGTGTATAGTATAGGGTGCGCGTAAATGAAAGACTTCAAAATATTGAATGAACTGCGTTATTAGTTATTTAACTGATTCCGATCTGGAAACGAAGTTGGAACTTTAACAAAATTCAAGGCTGAATTTAAAGGACACGTAACAGCTACGTTTGTTGTTAAAGCGTTGTTGAGGGCCGCTCTGAGGCCAAGCTCTGAGGTCCAGCCCTTTTCGTACTTTCAGCTCCTGCAAAAGGCAGTGTTTCTTGTTCAGGCTGCAGAGCACTTGTAACTTCTACTCTGCGTGCGTTTGCAACACCTTACGCCATCCGTTCTGTTCAGGACGTTTCAGAGCGGAACATCGCTCTTAATGTATCCCACAAAACTGTGTGGCAAAATTTTTCCCCGGCGCCATGTGGCGCAATTTCTGTTTCTGTAGTAATAGTTGGCATCTTGTTCTTCCTATTTACAACGTATGTAGTTCAAGATAATTATTTTTTTGTCTCACTGCTGTGATGTTGACTACGTCAAGGATTCTAAATGGACTCAAAAAGAAAAAAATTCTGTCCATCTGTGGCGCTTGATGCACCACACTGTCACCGCATACGAAAATGACATTAATTAGATGCGCTGGGGGCTTCATACTTTGACATCAGTCTCTTTATATTGACCCTAAAAAAATTCCTCGCCAAACTGCATATGTGCATAACAGAGAAGCCAACGTTAAAGGGGCACTGAAGTTAATCTCTCAAAACTTTTTTTTTTGCATTGCATAGACTGGCTCAAATAAACACACTTGTCATCGTTTACTCGGTCGAAAAAGTAGTATTTCATTTATACAGCCTCAAAGAAGAAAAAAAATACCGTGAGACATTAACGGCGGCAGCAACAACTACAGCAGATGACGCGTAGAGTTAAACCAGGATATAACAAAGTTCACAAAAATTCGCAAATTTTTCGTCAAATCCAAGCTCTCGTTGCATGCAGGTTTGTAGATAAGGCTTGCGTGAATGAAGCGGAAAAGAAACCAGATTTCTAGACATCAGTGACGGTAAGCTCACCATTCAAGCATTTATTTCACAGTGGAAAACTGCGTGATTTGCGCCTGCTGCTTTCCCACGAGCTTAATCACTACAGGGCACTCCAAACAAGCGAGGTTACTTACCACCGTATGCACAAAACGCCACCAAACACATGATGCTTCCCCACACTACGCCACACTTGTAGCACGCGCGCACACGGCAGTGGCGCACTGAGTCATAAGAGCGCCAATTATCCATCGCTCGCAGAGCGCACACACAAGTGTGCGCGTCTATAGAGCTTAGCCTGGTCAGTCCCTGGGTCATGCATACTTCGATCGTGTGACTGCAACAAGCGGCTACGTCGATACAGCTTGACGCGCTACGCACTCACCGCAGGGAGCGCGTGCATAGAACTATGATTGATTTGTGGGGTTTAACGCACCAAAGCTACACCTGAGCTATGAGGCGCGCCGTAGCGGAGGACTCCGGATTAATTTCGCCCACCTGGCTCCTAGGGATCTTTAACGTGCGCCTAAATCTTGCCACACGGGCGTCTTCGCTTTTCGCCCCAATCATAAATGCCGCCACCGCGGCTGAGATCGAAGCCACATCCTTGGGATCACGTGCACAACGCCCTTGCCTTTTGGCCTGCATTGATGTAAGTGCATTTGACACTCAAATGGGGCAGAATCGAAACACCGTTATAGCTTGAACGAGTATTTGAACAGCAAATTGTGGAAAAAGAATGCGATTGTAAGCGGTACGCAAACTACGGGCACGTGAAGCACCGTTCACCTTCCGCTCCTATGCACCACCAAGAATGATTATCTAATCATAAGAGCAACGTGTTCGCAAAACAACACACATGCGCGGTGGGTCATACAAGGTGTTACATCGATAGATGGAACATTTTTAAAAAATTCCTGAACAAACCGCTCCTCTGCTCGTGCTTAAACTTCACACGAAGTTTAAGCGCGAAGTTTAAGCGCATTTTGAGTTCTATTTTGTTCGACTCCGGGAACGACGGTGCTTACCTGTTTATTAAGAAAATAAATTAATGAATGAATATATGACCTTTATTTAGGAAGAGGCCTGAGGCCCTGGTGTGGGTTAGAAGGAAAAGGAAAGGGGAAGACCCGTATTTCAAATAATGATCACATGATGTTGTAATCGTTTAGAGTTTCTGTTCCGGTTAGCTACAGGCACGGAAATTTGAGTGTTCAGATAGGGACTGGTCGTTGATATGTGGAGCACTTTCAGGAAGGTTCACACGAGTACAGTCGCGTGCATGAACCCTTGAAAAAATGGTGGGAGTCAGTCAGCCACCATACAACTCTGTACAGACCACTTTGTAGAGCAAAGCATGCTACTCTTTCAAGCCAGTTGGTTGACCGGCGCTCCTGGTGTATGTGCTGGTGTCCAAGCCATGCGGACTTTGATTTCTTCAAAATTGAGTTCTTGTACCGTTTTTAGTATGGAATTGGCTGTAAAATTTGCGTAAAGGCTTTGTTGAGCTCCCAAAGGGCCACGTAGAGTCCGTTATGACTATGAAATTCTTTGTTCACGTTTCTTCCTTTGTTCTTATTTTACTTTTATTATTCTGTGCGTGCTTGACTTTGCTTGTGACATGGCTTCATGACATCATTTACTGCGGACGAAAAGGCAGCCTGTTCAAGTGCAGTGAATGATCTCATGACGCCATGTCATAAGCTCAGACATGCACGCACAGAATAAATAAAAGTAAAATAAGAACAAAGGAAGAAACGTGAACAAATAATCGTGAGCCTTATTTTGGAAAGCGGGGTAGCGTGGCGGAGCATACGACAGACGATCTGAAATTAACCGCGGAAATACTTTACTATGATTCGTATGAGCTCTTATGTAACTATTTGTGGCCATCATACTATCGACAAAAGAGGTTTTCTGATCGTCAGCTACCTCATTTGGGTCCTTCCTGCCGTGAATCACCATCGCGCGTTTTGTTTTGCATATCCCAGGTGGCGCCGTCGTTCCTAGATCAGCTTGCACGTCCAAATTGGCCGCCATTTTCCCATAAGCAAAAATGGCTCTTATTTATTTTCAGAATAAACAGGTAAGCACCGTCATTGTTCCCGGTGTCAAACAAAATAGACCACAAAATGCGACCTTCGTGTTAAGTTTGAGCGCGAACGGAGCAGTGGTTCACCCAGGAACAATTTGTGAAGTGTTCCCTTTATCGATGTAACACCCTGTATTTGGAGGTTGAGGCCTCTTGCTCCGTGGTTAAAGCTAAAGAAGCGATGAATCTACTTACGACATTCATAGAGCGCTCGTAGCTACATTCATCATGGACGAGCTGCGACATCTACCGTTCGTTTACTTACCGACGTCAAGGAAGCCGCGCTGCTGGCGCCCACGCCACCCGCCAGGTAGCAGGCGCGCTGCACGTGCGATTGAACAAGAGCTAATGAGCGGCTGTCACCGTCGCTTCGACGCCTTTATTTGCAGTTCGGTCAATGTCCCTTCACGCTCGGGCAAGCAATGTGCGCGTACACCCTTGTTCGTTGACGGAGTGTGGAACACACCACAAGAGTTCAAAAACACCCCCATCGAGGGGCACACCGACGAGTGCTATGTCGAAGGCGGTCCAAGCTGCGTCCGTGTGGCCCTTGCCTACGCTGCCATCGCCTTGAAAATGAACGACACGTGGAACAGGTGCAAGGCTCCAGTGACCAGCCCCATAGCCTGGAAGTACACAACAAAAATGGCGGGTTTTGTGAACTCTGTACGCTCAGCAGCACCAGTGTCACAGCTAGAAATAATCTTCAAGGCAACACGCAGAATACCATATATGGGTGCACCCAGGTAGCGCACAAGAGCCTACAGGCGTACGTCTGCTATCACGATTACTCATTCCATTTCATTTTATTTATTTCATCCTTGAAGGCCCGAGTGCATTACATAAGGGAGGGCAACTGGCTAGGTACAGTGCAATGTTCAATATAACACACAAAAAAAAAGCAAAAGAAAACAAACAGAAACCAGTATCCAATCGATGTAGACAGTAAAAACAACGAAAAACGGGAATGTTGCCCGCAAAATATAACAAAATTACATAAGAATTACAAATATAAGGTACGTACAAATCTAAAATTCTTGACAGAAAAACATCAGGTTGTCAAATTATCACAAACAAGCAGGTGTTCGAGATTTCGGCTCACGTTAAAGATCCCTATGTGGTCAAAATTAATCCGGAGCCCTCCACTCCAGCGCGCCTCATCGCCTGTCGTCTCCTAATGAAGAGACTGTGGCGCGACGGCCCTAACTAGGGCTGTTTAGAGAATACAGATCTCTCTCTCTCTCTCTCTCTCTCTCTCTCTCTCTCTCTCTCTCTCTCTCTCTCTCTCTCTCTCTCTCTCTCTCATCCCCTGTGTAGCTCGGCGTGTTAAACTTGATAAATAAATAAATAATAATAAAAACAGGCAGGTTGCTCAGACAAGTGGTCGGTGAGCTTAGAGCGGAACGATTCGCGGTCGGTGCATGACGCGCAGTGTTCCCCGGTAGAGCATTCCACAGGACTGTTGCGTGGGGAAAAATGAAAAATGAAGTGTTAAATGCTGATGTCTTGCCGGTGATACGAGCAATGGGTCTGCTCTGATTAATGCGTGCTGAAGTTCAGTGCGCTGGTTGCAGCAAGGGATGCCGTGAGCGGGGATGTTAGCAGTAGCTGTGAAAAAGGCACAGCCGGGCGACAGTTCGGCAGGATTTAAGCGTTGGAAGGGAGAGAGTGTGTTTTATTGCAGTGACGCTGGTTCTGTGGGAGTGTTGCGAAGATATGAAGCGAGCGGCACGTTTTTGAATGGACTCTAGTTTGGTTGTTAGGTAGGCTTGTGATGGATGCCAGATTGATGCTGCATATTTACGTTTCGGGCGTACGAAAGTGATACAAGCTAGTTTTTTAACACGAAATTGTTTTATGCCGGGGTCCACCACGATCTCACTGACGCCGTATCCATCACGGAAATGACATCGCCAGAAATACTTCAATTGACGCGGCTGCGCCGGTATTCGAGCCACGAACTCTTTCGCCGCAACGACAGGTAGGAAACGCGCTCCTAATTGCGCCATGAACAGCCGCGTAAATAGGACGACAAACGCGCCTTATATCATTCCCTTCATATGGTGTTGCCGTCCAGGAGAGGCGAAACGAAGTAGTGCATCATGACGTTATTGAGCGTCGACCGTTGGCGTCTCGATGCCAGCGCCTACGTGCACGGGGGACGTGCAGCGCATAGAGTTTCGCACTAGGTGATATTGAGAAACTCCATGGTGCATCGTAAGCTGTGGCGGAGCCGGCAACGACGCCGACTTGCGAATGTCGCGGTCGTGACAGGGTCCGCTGCTCCTTTCGCTGCAGTGGACCGTGTGTTCACCAAACGATTCGCTGACAACCCATTTGGTTTCGTTCGCACGGACGGTTTGCGAGCGCCTGTGGTTTCAGTCGGATTTACGCAATGCTCCGGCACGTGCGATCCATTGCCTAACGTTGATCCGCATAACGGTGTCATACCGACGAAATATAAATAGCGATGTGCAAGTTCATATCGATACACAATAAACATTCAACTGCTCCTGTGAAGGCACATTTCACTTTCGTGTTTTACCGGTTCCTGTGGAAGAGGGATCGACCACATTTTTTAGCTTCTTACTTCAGTGGATGCGCACTTGAGCTTGCGTCGAGGGTAGCCAAGAGATCTCGATGCTGCAGAGAAGATTGTATCGATATGGGTCCTCCAGGATATATCGATGACGTCAAGTGAACCCCGAGATATTTGTAAGATGATACCGAGGCGATGGGAGGGGCATTAATGGAATAAGGGTAGGGCACTGCTGTACGTTTACGACTGAAGGATAATGGTTTGTACTTAGCTATGTTTAGTGGTATGAGCCATTTATCGCACCATGCAGCAATGGAGTCGAGGTCGCTTTGAAGATTTGAAACATCGTCGGAGTTGTTTATAACGGTGTAGATGACGCAATGATCAGAGAAAAAGTCACGGCGTTAGTGGGATTTTATGCAAACGGGCAAATCATTACCGCAGATGAGAAAGAGGAGGGGCGATAGACCAGCGAAAGAAACGGCTTGTAAACATCTCCGACAATTGGACAGAGCATTAGGGTGGCTCCACGGAGGTTTTAAAGCGCCTATAATGTTCAGCGGCTATCGCCATTTAGGGCAAGTTATTTACCTTGTTCAAAAGGTCTTCAAAAGTACGCTCTAGAAATTGAATATGCAGGAGCCTTATGGATGGGCCAATCTGAATTTTCAGCACCTACTGTACAACGTTATGAATAAATAAATAAATAAATAAATAAATAAATAAATAAATAAATAAATAAATAAATAAATAAATAAATAAATAAATAAATAAATAAATAAATAAATAAATAAATAAATAAATAAATAAATAAATAAATAAATAAATAAATAAATAAATAAATAAATAAATAAATAAATAAATAAATAAATAAATAAATAAATAAATAAATAAATAAATAAATAAATAAATAAATAAATAAATAAATAAATAAATAAATAAATAAATAAATAAATAAATAAATAAATAAATAAATAAATAAATAAATATGCGGGTGCTAGGTTACACCTAGGTAAGCCATTTCTCTGTTTCCGCAGCGCAAGGGGAGGGGGCGGCGGGTTGATTCAAAAAGATTCTATCGCTTTTTAGTACATGCGAAGCTTCAACCTCCTCACGCCTGGTCTCGTTCTAGTCAGCTAACAAAATATCTGCAACATCAAAGCATGACCACACCCACATTTGCAGCAATGCTTAGTCAAGTAGGAGAGTGCGTGGCTTCCCGTTTCACCCCTGTGCTGACAAAGCATACGCACCGCCCGTCTTGTGTAGCCGTCTTGTCCCCCTCACTCCTAACGGCCTTCTTTGCAAGGCTCTTTCGTTTAACTGACGTTTTCTTTCAAGGTGTTTAGTAAGAGCTTAAGCATTGTGCATTGTAAGTAAGCAATGGAAGTACACGTCGCTTGTATGCTAGCATTTTGTTTGTGAAAGGGGCAACCTATTGTTCATTACGTGAGAATGCTTTTTCGAGGTTTTCAATCCGATACTGATTCTACGCTTTTTTTTATCGTACTTGGAATCAGCACTGACAACTATTAAGTGTATTCGTTCACTCGATCGTTCCATAAATTCATTCCCCAGGCTGATGGGCTGGCTGACTGCTTGAAAGCTGAAGTTTACTTTCAATTTATTTATATTTATCTTTAAACAGTTGAAACTGAGCTTTCTCAGTACAGGTCCTGGGTGATCATTTAAAGTTCCTCTCCAAGCACGCAGTACGAGACGACGTCATCCTAAAATCTTAAGTGGCTTGAATATTCCCCACTTCACAGTATTCCCAACATCTCCCCGATTAAGCTTCCTAAACACACCCTCAAGAGAGGATGAAAGTCATTTCAGAGAGATCGTGTGCCCTTGTCTGGCGCTTTCCTCAATTTACCTCTCACCCCAATTTCGATGCATTAACGTCTCCGAACATTCTTTGTTTACGCTCACCAAAATTCCCATGTAAGCCTCCTCAGCTCTCCGGTATATTATTGCTTTCACGGCTGTGGCGGTTTCCATAACATGCAACTATCTTTTCCTAATTTATAAAGGCACCGTGCACAACATTCTGCGAATTAATTCTTTACGTGGTTGATGGTATGAATGTGGTACAGGTGCCGTCAGAAGTAATTGGAACACGGGAGCTGTGGCCGAACCGTGTTGGAGCGCCGTGTAGCTCCACCGGCGGTAAACGAAAGGAGGAAAACACTCATACGCGCCTGCCGATGGCGATAACCACGCGATAACCCATCTATATCTCTCAAACCACTTCTTTTAAGCTGGCTTCGAGCATTTCTCGCAGCGTACGGGCACGGCCGCTGGATGAAGGGCGCACTGCGGTCTCATCCAGCGGCCGTGGTACGGGTCTCGGGGATGACGCTAATTACATACACACCTAAATATATTTGAAAGAAAAACTGACACTGCAGATTCCTGTGACAGCGCGCCGGTTCTCCGGCAGCTCGCGTGCGCTGGAAGTGTGCCAGAGCATCGCCTCCTGTATTTTTTTCAATTGAAAACGCATCAGCGCCGAGCGGCCAGTCCAGCCCTTGCCTTCTACTCCGGCCACTCTCCCCCCAACTGCTTGCCTTCTCAGTGCTTTACTCCCGTGACCGGTTAATCTTGGGACGACGATTGGTGGAAAGTGGCAACGTAGGCAAAAACGTGCTCGGCCGCGGCGTCGAATTTCCTATTGCTGGCCAGAGCGCCGCTACTTCACCGATGGCCTCCGCGATCGGCTGCCGGCGACTGCGCCGCCGGCAGGAGTCCATGCTTCAACCATAGAGTTTCTTACAATATACACTAAAGAGGAATCTGGCGCTAGCGTCTATGCGGCTCACATCAAGGCCGTGTGTGTCGTCATGGGCCGCCATTACATCATGCACTCGCCTTAGTTTCATCATTGGCTTGGATTGAAGCGTTTTCGTGGTCGCAAATTTAAACAAAGTGCCACAAAACCGCGAAGAATATTGTGCAATTATCTAAGCGTAAAATGGAACAGGTTGTTTTAAGACTAAGTAAAAAGGAAGTAAAGCGTATTTTTGCCGGAAAGGTTGTGCCTGCTATTATGCAGGCCAAGGTGGTAGCTACGAACAATGTTAATATTAAGGGGGGGGGGGACTCATTAGAGATTCTTATTTTATTAATTTTACCATTTCTTCAAATAATAAGTTGTTTGAAGAGTCTGGAAAGTTTTCTGAGTGTGCCTATGAAAACGTCGCCTTCGTGGTGAACCGGTGCACGTACCGTCAGCTACAGTTTAACAAGAAAAACGAAAACGTGGCGTTAAACAGTCGTGGACGATGACAATATAGGACGGATACAGGCGCCCGTATCTGTCGTATCTTGCCTTCGTCGAAGTACGTTTTTTTTTTTTTTTGTCAGCTAGAGATTTCGCGGCGGCATATTACCCGCTCAGCCATCCGTCCTTCGACCTTCGACTGCGGCATGGCCAACGTCAGATACGATCACGCACTGCGTGCTGTTTCACCGAACACGGCTACCGCAGAACAGGGAGGATTTCGGCGTTTCGGCGACCTCGTAGCTCGTAGACGTGTTAATGAATAGTGAATGAAGCAAATCCCAAAAACCGCTTAAGAATCCAATTGTCATACCAAGCTCCAGCCAAGAGTGGCCCCGGGGCCTTCCCATAAACCCGCATGACGACATGGATTACGAGGCACAGTTTCCTCTCTAGTACACTCACTAAGAAACTCTATGACTTCAGCGGTCTCGAGCATCGGTTGCCTTGGCAACCAGGCACAAGCCGCTCTCGAATTTAGTTACGCTCTGGGACACGACCGGGGATCTCGGTTAATCTCGGGGCCCCAGCTTACGACATGTGGCGAACCAGGCGTCCCACTCACTCCCATTGTGAAGCGGGCGACGCGTTTGGCATTGAAAGAGTACAAAAGGCAATGGCCAAAGACTCTGCCAGGTGCGTCACAGCTATCAGCGCCACCACCGAGACCAATATGCTGCGAACAATGTTCGAATCCAGCTTAAAAGAAGTGGCTGTCGCCGTTGGCAGGCGCGCATGCGTATTCTCGTCCTTTTGTTTACCGCCGGTGCAGCTTAGACGGCGCTCCTATGCGGTTCGGCCACAGCTCCCGTTCCAATTACTTCTGACGGCACCTGTACATTGTCGAATAACCTTTCTTAAAGGCACCATGCGTAAATAGAAAATGCAAGTTTGTTACATTAAAAAGGCTGCTTGGTCCAACAGTGATACAAATTGCATAACAAACTTCAAACAAATAATCGAGATATTAAAGAAAAGATAAGGCGCACTGGCGACTCTCCAGCCCCTTTCCGGCGATATTTCCATGGCACCACAGAATCTTGTTTGTGCCATTGTCGGAGGCCGACCTCCGCCAAAAAACGTGACTGGGCGACTGTAGTGGGGTCTCTACTTCCGTTTTATCATATCACTTGAATGCGAACGTGCAGTAAAAATACTGATAAAAATGTTTTTAGTGCTGCCCCGTAGTACATCACACCTACCCATACTACGGCGCAAAATCTGAGTTTATCAACATTTCTTTCGTTTTTTAACACGAAATCGTTTTATTCCCGGACACACGAAGATTTCGCTGACGTCATATCCGTCACGGAAGGGACACCAGTACAACGAAGCAAGCGGCCTGTAAAGGGTGCACCCGTGCACATTGGGTCTTCTTGCGGGGAAACAACCTTTAGGGCGAAAGAGTACGTTATACTTAGGGTTGTGGTTTATATTTTAACACGAAAGTGTTTTATGCCGCCATACCCCAAGATTTCACTGACGTCATATCCGTAACGGAAATGACGCCAGTACACCTTTGCCGAAGCGACCCAGCCGCAGGACGTCGTTCACCTAGCACACCCACAAGGCAGCCGCCGACCCGCCAATCATGCTCAGCTGCACATTTCGCTGCACATTTCACTTTCGTGTTTTACCGATTCCTATGACAGAAGAATCAACCAGTTTTTTTTTCGGTTAAAAAGCGTATTTCGTGGCTGGAATGAAGTTGAGTGAACTACCGAAAGCTAGTTATTTGCAATAGAATAGATAGAATTATTGCGTCTCTCATGCAGTCTATTATTTCATCGACGAACAACTTGCGAACCACGGAGAATATAGCTGAGGCTGCCCGTAAATGTTAAGCTCCTTGGCATCTCCGTTCTTGTGGAAAAGAATTTTGTTTGCGTTTTCGCAAGCAAGTGGTACTCGCTGTTTCCATCGACTCTTGTGCAACAATTAAAGTGCTGAATATTCATGTTTAACTTACACCAGCTGCGTTCAGAAGGTCGACGTTGATCTTTCCGTAGGCTGCATGCTGCTGCTCAGTCAGCTCGCCCGTCCAGCGGGCGATGAGGACCAGGTGTGCAATGGAGACGACTATGAACAGTAGGGACCCGATGACGTGGAACGTGAGGAACTGCGAATCACATGCGCAAGGATGAGTAACACAAAAAAAAGCCTCAAGGCCAACCTTCATGCAGGTAGAAAATTATAACCCCTTCCCTACGGAAACGGAGGTGCACGCGAAGCTTGACCTCAGTGAAAGCGAAAATGACCAAAATCGTAACGCAATGACCGTAGAACGAAAACGAAAACAATTGTGCCAAAATCAAAACACCATGGCCGAAATTAAAACGCAAAGCCATTGCTCGATCAAAACGAAACCCTTTCATTTCTCTGAGCTTTACCCGAACGCAAATGTGTGGTATACGTTATTGTCAAACTTCTGTGATTATCTGGAACGTTTGCATTGTTAAATGGCTGCCTCGCTGCCTGCTCTTCTGCGGAGCAAACCAAGCGTGGCCCACCCATGCCGCGCTAGAAAATGGACTCCCCGACCAAAGCGAGCGACCGCACCTGCGATGTGGGGTGATTCGAGCGACGACGCTGACTGGATCCCTTTGTGGCGTGATGTAGTGCGACCCTGCGCGCGCGGCCGCGACAGCTGCGAAGGGCGAGCGAGGGCTGCGCCCGAGAAGGGAGTCCCCGGGAGGGTTTCAGTCTATACCTCAATTTATAGGTTCTAACGGGGGCACAGTCAACACTTCATCCCTGCTTAATTTCACCGAGTGGGTACACGGCAAACACTTCAGGGGAATCATCATCATCATCGTCGTCGTCGTCGTCGTCGTCATCAGCGCAGCAGCAGCACGTGGATAAAGTGGGTTATGCCAAAGGCGTTTCGGTGTGCCCCGCGTACCGACGGCGCAAGTCAGGTATTTTAAGCTTCGCTTCAAAATTGGTCGCGCATGTGCTTGCTTGGAAGCTTATGTCATCGAAAGACGAGTCTTCAGCCGCCCCTGCCTCGTAACTCCCCCTCCCGTCTCCCCACCCATCAAGCTGTTCCCCCCTTTCCCTCTTACCTAAATGGAGCAATCGTAGTTTGTTCGATTCGGTTCAATATTCCCGGCTTCGCATAGCTCGCGCGAAGGCAGGAGCAATGCGAAGGCGAGCAAACTCTGTTCTTGTTTTCTTTCGTTGTTCTCCTTTTATTTCCGTTGTTCCCCAAAACAGTTCGAGGAGAAACTTTTTAGTATTTATTTCACGGCAACAAATCGGACGTGGTGGCAACTAAGTCGAGGGTAAAGAGATGGACGAAAAGGCGGTTCCGGAGAAAATGTGCTTGGCGGCTGCACTTCACTTGCACGCAGCTGTGCACAGAGAGCAGCTTAGAACCAGCGCCTAGCGTTGGGGACGTTGTGGTATACACGTAGGCAGCCGCAGCGCTGCACGTGATGCGGAGGTCCGTGTCGCTATGCCGTTGGGGGGCCTCGATGTCATAACGCTCCACCAGAACACCGTCGCGACGCCTTCAAAACACCCTGCCACGTAGATGCTCCCTTTGAGGAGCACGGCCAGGAAGGTGCGCCTCGGGAAGGCCATACTAGGGAGCTAGACCACTGGCCCTTGCGTACGTCCAGTCTCTCGGCAGTGCCGAGCCGAGTGTCGCCGTCAAAGCCGCCCATGACGTAGGCATCGCCACTGTTAACGACTGCTTTAAAACCACTGCGGGGCTAGACATACGCGTTACTCGGATCCACGCGTCGGCTGACGGGTCGTAGTATTCCACGGTATCCAGTACATCGAGACCCCTGAACCCGCCCATGATGTAGATGCGGCCGGAAGCTGATACGGCACTGGCATCACTGCGGAAATCATGCGTGGGCGCCACGAATGGTTGCGCGCGGCGTCATACCTTTCATAGGGCGACGTGCGGCCTTCACCGTCGAATCCGCCCATGGCGTATATGTGCCCTCGGGGCAACGCTACGCTGACGTAGCAGCGATCCGTGTGCATGCTGGACTTCGCGATCCACTTGTGCTCCTGGACGTCGAGGCAAAAGACCGAGTGATGGCAACGCGTGCCTCAAATAGATGAGTAGCCGATGAAATAGATGAGTCCGTCCAGCATAGTCACACCGTGGTACGCCCTCGGCGGCGTGTGTTGGTTGGGGTGAAACACCCAGCGATGCGAACGGCAGTTGTAAGTAAACAGGCTGTTGGATTCGCCGCGAGTCCAGCCGCCGAACATGAAAATGACGTTTTTAGGAACACGGGGTTGGAGCCAGCGCCGATCGACGAGGTACGGCCAAAATCCCCAGTCTCCGTTGTCTAATGCCTCATTGTCCAGCGTCTGTTTTATGAAGTTCAGGACTTCGAGGGCCTTCTTGTCAGCGCGTACCAGCGGCTCGGCCTCCACTTTCTGCATGTCCGCGTTGCTGCCGAACAAGAACCTGACAAGGGGCAAAAGTCGAGACAAGAACCCTCGTCTGGCCTCGGCGTCCCCGGCGGCACTTGAGAATCGCGCCGAAGGAGCCCTCGACTTCGCTAGTTACATGGAGTTCGTCGTCGTGGAGCACAGTCCACAGCTCCTCGAACGCCAGCGAGTGGAACTGTGGGCTTGTGGTCCACACCATTTTGAAGTTTCCCACTATAAAACGGAATGCCTCATTGCTCAGCTGCTAGTAGCCTTTGCGCACGGCCAGCTAGTAGGTACCTACGCAGTTGCCCGCTTCCAGGCTCTCTCCTAGCAGCTTGAGGCAGTGTTTTCGCACCGCTGAGATGTCGACCGCGTCTGCGAGCTCCAGAACCTCGACAACGTTATGTGTAGTAACGTGCTCGTGGAGCGGGACGTGGTATGTGAGGTCGACGACGAGGTTCAGCATTTCTGCACTCGGGTCACTCATTAAAACCTCGGTGTTGGGAGGCCACTTGACTTCATTTAACAGCTGACCCTGCTCGTCGCCTACAGTGGCGTCCGGTGCGTCACATACACGGGTGAAGAGTGCGCAGAGCAGCCCCGGCGAGAACGAAGCGGTGGGCCAAAATAGTACCGCCATCTGGGGTCCTGAACTTGACGTCGCAGTACTGGCCGGCTTGCCTAAGGGCCCTCAGCTTGGGCTTGGAGCGAGCCACGGTCCCTGGTGAGTATGTGGACTGGCGGCCGCCGTCGCTGAAGAGCTACTGGACAGACGCGGTCGCGGCGGCGCTGTTGTTGCATGTGCCCTGTCCCTCGACGACATCCTCGGTGGCCTTCATAGTGCGTGGGCTCCAAGAAGGCACGTCCATGCTGGTGGGGAGCCGAGCAAGCAGCGCCGATCATTCCAATCGGCAGCTTTCGCAAGACACCGCAGTGTGGCAACCAATGGCAACACCGACCCCAGCGCACACGATGCCCGGGGCACGAGATGGCCGTCACTAGGCGCATAAAATGCTATCTGCTCTTCTTCAGTTTATGGCTGTAGAAAGCTGAGCGTCCTCGGCACGCTTAGTGGCCTTAGCCAAAAAAAAAAAAAAAAAAGAACTGGCAAAAACTCCGAGCGAGAAAATGGCGAGCGCTTGTGAGCGTGTGCCTCGCGGCGACCGCCGAGACCCCGCTCGCGCGGTGGCTTTAGCAAAAAAAAAAAAAAAGCTCCTGCGCGGTTGTCAAGCGGTACCGCGCATGTAAAAAAAAACTGCAGCGCTAATGCTAAAGGTGAAAAGACAACCCGTTTGGTGACCACGGCAACCGCGTTCTCTAGAAGCCATTATGGATACGTTAAGTCTCCTGCCACGCGCGTGGCACGAGCCACGCCCCCCCCCCCGCAACGGCTGCTGCCACGCAGAAGTGACGTCAAGCTAAAGTAATCACGTGACTTCCTGTGACGTCACAAAACAAACTTCATATTTACGTCATTTGATCATGCCGCTTTTTTGTGTTAACGACGACGGCGGCCGGGTGTTCACGTCTTGTGTCCCGATGTTCTCCGCCCGTGTTTCGAATGGCAGGCCTGACACAGCGGCTGCCTCGCGGCGCTTTTTTCTTGTTGGGAGGTGTGCTTGTAATTATTTAGGTTGGGTATTTTTTGTGAACTTGCTGTTGCACGTCTTGGTAAGCCTAACGCATTGTTTTCTGCACGCTGCTTCGCCCCGCTTTTTACATGCTCCTAGAACTGTAGTGTTGTCGTTTAATATTTTGTAAGCTTCACGTTGTCTTGCAGTTCGCGTGCTATCGGCTTTACGCGCCTGCATTCGTTGTCTACTTGTGCCTCGCTTCTTCCATGCCAAGCCTTGTGTTCTAATTCTGGAGTGGTGGCTCAAGTATAAAACGTGGGGATCAGTATTTTCCATCGCGTCGCGCCGTGGCTAACGAGGTAGCTGTCTTTGATGACATGCCAACGCGAGCGACGTAGTGTCAGCGTGTGCATGAATCGAGTGTCGTCAGGTAGCGCACGGCATCATCGAACGCAATCCGACCTCGCATGTAGCTTCTGCAATTTTTCCCCCGGGGCAGTAGTACTATCGCCGAGAAATGTATCCTGACTATTCCGCAGAAACGATCTGTGCACGCGGCGTTGCAGTATCCGTGCAGGGAGCGCAGCTTCACTTCCGTGGGTAACTGCCCGTCCAAAGATATCTACTCACGATACCACTGAAACCATTCGCTGACTGGCTGGCTTCTTGTGCAAGGAGGCTCAAGCTCCAACTGTGCAAGCATGGGAGAAGTGCAGCCGATAAGATCGCCGTGTGAGCAAAGTTTGGAACTTCTGCTAATAGTCCTTTAAAAGTATGGTGTGCATAAGGTTAACAAGTGACAGTTCAGTTATTGTTCATCTATGCTCAGATTTGTTGCTTAGAGTACCATTGTGCTTTCAATTCAGAAATTCTTAATGAAATGATAGGCAAGGCTTAAAATTACTGCTTGGCTTTTATTTCCCTTTCCTTCGCTCCAGTACCGTTCGCCTCCTCTAACCTGGTTAGGCAACAAAACTTCCTCCTGCATCTGCTTTGAGTATGTATTTTTTATAGGCTCGTTCCTTCTTTACTCTTGTGTTAGGCTTGGTTGGAATTGAACATAACCAGCCACAATACTTTCATTCACTCTCAGCAGGAAGGGCTAATGATGATGAAAGCTTATATCGGAGGCTTTCAGTCTATGCACAAATTCCAAGTGGCTGTGACATCTATATGCCCATCCCAAGCACTCTACGGAGTTCAACTTGACACTAATGCTTGTATTCGCAACTGGTGAAGCATGCTTAAGCGTCTACTGTCCAAGCCTTTGGGGTAGTGAACAGGAAGATATTCCAATTGTGAGGGGAGGTTTCACATTCTATTGCTTTTTAACTCCGCACTGTGTAAACTGTTTTGAAAAATTGCTCAAGTGAATTTACTTAGTGGTAGGGGGCATTATAAAATGTCCCTCATTTCGTTCACAATGATGCAAGTCTCGTCAGAAGCCAGCTGCTAGAAAACACATTCACGGGTTGTGTGTTGTGTGCCCATTAGCTGTTTCTTTTTCTTCCACAAAAGGGGCACTTAAACAATCCTTTAAGCCAACAGGCTTAAAAAATAGTTTATCAAGTAAAACTTCGGGGTAATGGTTGGTGTCGAGCGTGACACTGCCCACTCGCGAGAGTACTTCTTAATACCTTGTGCAAGAACTGGAGCCAAGGCCACGTGCGTGGATGTGAATACCTGTTGGTGTTTGTGAAAGTTGCAGTACAGCTGGAAGGTGTATGGATCGTGGGTGGCTTTAACAATAAAATGACTGCTGAACGTACTTTTACTCTGGTATCAATAAACAGCATGTGAGCATTGATAAGTGTTTCACTGTTGACATTTTTGTTACACAAAATCAGGCCATGTTAAGGCCCCCAGGCAAATATTCATTAAAAACACTGGACCAAAAAGCTGCCAACACATGGAAACCATGTTGATCACGGCACCTTTCCTAGTACTTCAGTACCGTTTAATAGCGCTGTGTTTCCCCCCCCCCCCCAACTAGTAAACTATCCCAGTGTTGCACTAAGCCAGAAATCAAACACTTGCTTGTCAATGACAAGTGATCTGCCAAACTTCTATGTCTATGCAAAAAGTGAGTAGCTCTACTTTCTGTGCACTGTTTGTGGTGTGAAGCTCCATTTCTAAACAAAATGCCAGGGTTCTTCTGGAAGATGCACAACGTTAAAACCTCAACAAAAAGGAATAAGCAAGCGATACTTTCTTGCACTACACTAGAGCCCTGCGGGAAAGCCAAACCAGCAAGTGATCTTTTTTTACAAAGCGCTGCAGAGGAGCCAAGAAAAAGATTCCTTTTTGCGGACACCAAAGCTACGCTGGAAAGCCAAAATGTGTGGTGTCTGTTACTGCAGATTAGCTGCAAGATTGGCATGTTCACGCAAATATTTATGAACCAGGCTGGCGGGGTAACAAAATCATGGAATGAGGTTACAACAAAATGTGTTATGCAAAATGATATAATACTGTTTGCTATAAATAGCAATTAAAGGTATACAATGGTTTTGACACTAGTTAAGTGGCCTGTTGGAAATCATTGGCAAAACCTAAAGAGCAACATTTCATACAGCTGCAATTGTGAAATAGCAAAGCGTGGTTGGGGCCTAAATTCAGCAGGCATGCTCCAGCTGAGAATGTATAATTGCAGAGCAAAACAATTATAAAGGCCTAGGGAAAAGGTGAGCTTAGTTGAGTTACCACCAAGGTATTTGGTAGAGAGAATAGTTTCAAAAATAAAGAAGCAACATGGGAAGCTTTATTTTCTCTGATTTAAGTTTATCAGCACTGAGCTTCATGTTCTGCATGTCCCATTGAAGAATGTTACACCTGCATGCACTCGGCACATCACATTGCGGTATAACACAGTAGCGGTATAACATTTTGCGGTATAACACAGTTTACTTCGAACATGGGTAAATAAGAGAATATTGCATAAGCAGTTCATTTATACGTTAAATAGAAACAGCAGGGTTTTTAAAACGAAGCCCGTAAGTGTGCTGAATGAAAGGGACCAATGATGAGTTTATGTTGTTACTAATAACAAATTTCAACGACCTTGTCAGAAACAAACCCCTTCCATGGAGGGACTGTGTGTAATCGTAAGATTTTTTTGATAAATGCTTGTAAATGCCCCGTAAATGTATGTCAAAAGGTATTTTAACGCCCTAGTCGTGGCCTGCTGGTGTTTAGATGATCAAGGGCTGTTGTACGGGATCCACCTTCTCTTCTCACTTTGGTCACCGTCTTTCTTAGTCACTGCATTCATGTGCTTGGTCAGGGAGCTAGCAAGCGAGGACGACAGTCGGCACCAACTATCAGCCGAGTTCCTTCAGGCTGGGACAATTGCTGGAGAGGCTAAACAATGTTTTTAAAATCCCTAACTGAGAGCTTTCACTTTTTCTTTTGTTAAAGAACATTTAGGCAACCCTTGAAGAACTGTCCGAAACAACAAAAATGACTATTGTGCCCGTTAAATAGTTAATCTGCGCACAGTGAACGATGGCATAAAATCTATCAATGCGAACCTATCCTTTGAAGCTGCTTAATATTTAGCAGAGAGTCACTCCATTGATTAGCTGTTTTATGGCACTGTGTGGGTGGGCTACTGGTTTCCACCTACGGAGCCTGTGGGCCGCGCTAGTTTCCAGTCCTCCTGTCAAATGTTTTTGGAGACTAGCACTACCCTGCAGTGTACGAGACATGGATTCCTTGAGTTGGCCATGGGAAATTCTAGTGAATCATTACAAGCCACCAAAGAAAAATAGCATTTGTTTATCGACCACTGTTTTGGTCGATATGGTCGATTGACATGGCAACGAGTGGGCCATTCCTTACCACGACGACTTGCAGATCCCGCCACCGCAGCCTCGAGTCGATGACGTAGAGCTCATGGAAGTCTACAATGCTGAGGATCACTTTTCATCCACCACTCGATGCAAGGAAGAAGATGACCTCTTCGATGCGAATGGCGACAATTACTAGCGCCGAAACTATACAAATAAACAATGATACTGAAACTTAACTATGTGTCCGGCAATGGTTACCTACACCAGCTCCGCCATTTAAGTCTCGCGCGTGAGTGAAAGCGTACCTGAATTTTCTTCCAATTTGTGGAACCAATCGACCTTTCCTTTTGCGAATTCCTATGTTTGATTGTCCGCTCTTTTCTTCATTCAAATTTTTTGGTTCCCAACTCACAATTTTGTAATTCGGGCGCGCTATAGACACTCACAGCTCCCGATTCCTGGCAAATCCCCTAGGAATTGCCCAAGTGGGCATGCATGTGCCTGTGAAAATTATTGTGTCAGGTTCTTGCTGTTCTGCTACAAGAAAAAGCACAGAGTGAATAGTTCCTTCAAAAGGAAACTGCACTGCTTTATTCAAGGGTCGTAAAAGCGAACACACGTATATCTATACAATTGAAACGTGAAACCTTCAAGGACATGTAAAGAAAGGCTGAGAGAAAGAGTACCTAGATCAATGCGAAGCCGTCCTTGAAATGCACAAGACGGACGACCAGATCAATGAGTCCGAAAATCACTCTGAACACGAAACGGAAGAGTCTCCCAACAGTACAGCAAAAAAGAAAAAACGGGAACAAAAGTGTTTCCACGAGGTGTTGGTGTCCAACGTCCAGGTTGTTCGTCAGGCATCACAGAAACGGTGGTTGGCAGTGAGGTCACGCAAGAGCGTAGCGGACAGGCGGGAAAGACACGTCGAAGCCGTCGCGTCGAAACGAGCGACGAATCTCGAACCCCAAAATGGTTCTTCAGAAGGCCGTCCGGAACCGCACGCAGTGGCGTGTTCACGCGTATACTTGCGGTCCTTGCAGTGAGATATGGCGTACCTCTCTATATAAGCACCATGTGCATTTTACACGTTGTCATTTTGTGTTTAGTTGCGCTGCTTATAGAGTACAGTGTATCACTCACTAACCCAAACTTATGCCCGCTCCTAGAAATAACGAGAACTGAAACTGAATACCAGGAGTTTTACAAGGCAGATGCATGCAGCTCTTGGAATATAATTATGAACTGCTTTCGCAATATCTCTGGATAAGGTTTCATGCATATTTCGAATCAATCATGAATTCAACTTGCGCTGACAAAACAAAACCATTGTGACAGCGTCTGCGGGACAAATATGCGGAGGTATACTACCAACTTACGTAGGGCGTCGAAGGAAGCACAGCGCGCCTTGTGCTTAAGCTCTCTGACAGGATGAACAAAACGCACTGGAGCCAGTAGCTAAAGCTGAGCGCCATCAGAACATTCCCAGCGGCTGTCGACTGCATCGACTGGAGGGACAGGGCGTAGACCACGATGGACAGCACCTGCACAGAACGACGCGATGCGCTGAGGTGGCGAGAAAAGTCGTTGGCGACCGCATCACGTGTGCGGCTCTCCAGCCTTTGCCATGTTGCACACAGGTGGATATAACAATTGCTAACCACTTAAGCAGCTAGGGTTTGCTGGTGAAAAAAATTATCAAATAAAACAAGCAAGTCTTCGACATATATCAAGAGGTTTCGGGCAATCATGTGACTGAAAGCACTTGCTAAGTCCCGGCAAACAAAAGATAAAAATTGTGGTTGATCCCTCTTCCATGGGAACCGGTAAAACACGAAAGTGAATGTGCCTTCACAGGAGCAATTGAATGTTTATTGTGCATCGATATGAACTTGCACATCACTATGTACATTTCGTCGGTATGGCACCGTTATACACATCAACGTTAGACCCTGGATTGCACGCGCCGTAGCATTGCGTAAATCCGACTGAAACCACCGTCCGTGCGAACGAAACCAAAAGGGTTGTCAGCGAATCGTTTGGTGAGCTCACGGTACGCTGCAGCGAAAGCAGCAGAGGACCGTGTTACGACCGCGACATTCGCTAGTCGGCGTCGTTGCCTTACAGGCTCCGCCTCAGCTTACGCTGCACGTCACCGTACACGTAGGCGCTGGCATCGAGGCGCCGACGGTCGGCGCTCAGCAGCGTCATGATGCACTACTTCGCTTCGCCTATCCTGGACGGCAGCACCACCTGAAGGGAAGGATATAAGGCGCGTTCGTAGTCCTATTTACGCGTCTGTACATGGGGCAGTTAGGATCGCGTTTCCTATCGTTGCGGCGAAAGAGTTCGTGGCTCGAATCACGGCGCAGCCGCGTCAATCGAAGCTTTTCTGGCGATGTCATTTCCGTGACGGAAAAGGCGTCAGTGAGATCTTGGTGGACCCGGGCATAAAATACTTTCGTACTAAAAACGTCAAATAAAATAGGGGCCGGTAAAAACCGTCATTAAAGGCAATAAAAGTATGCTCAAGATAAAATTATAGTAAAAAATGAAAGCCGCTTTCTTAAGGGAAAGATGGTTAAAACGCGATGCTTTTTCCCATGCAACCAGAGCCAAAGTCAAAGGCCAAAATTCAAACTGTTCCAAACGTGTTTCTATTGTGTGTTAAGTGTCTTGTCTTCTAAAGTTTTCTAAAATTTTCATGCATTGAAGAAAAAAAAGTGTAGGAATGGCCAGTCGGATGTACAGTGCTCACGGATTGAAACGCGACACTGTGAGCGCGTGGCCGCCGGTACATGCAGCGCCGCCCGTGGACGCTCGTGGAGGTTAGGTGTTGTGGATGAGAGCGTGTTGACCGTAAGCTTACTTCTTCCGGTTGCCCATGAGTGGGACTGTGGTTCCCCGCAGCGACAGCGGGGCGCTGCGAGCCTGGAGCGCTTATAGTTCCTGTATATCGCGTAGCGCAAGAGTTGCGCGTCTGATTGCCACATGCCGCGGGTTCCAGTTCGACAGAAAGCCCGCTTTCAGTGCTGCGCACAGTAAGTTCTACTCAACTGGGCATCGGCGGTTGTGGAAGCGGCGGCAGCGGCGACCGCTCATCTGATAAGCAGACGACTATCGTGCGCCAGTTTTTGCCCGGCCGCTCCTCGCCACTCCTCCACGGCGGCCCGGCGGCAGCTTTTTCACGCGAGAAGGGTGGCTTCCCCGCACGACCTGGAACTCAAGATGGCGGGTGGACGCGCAACTCTG
The DNA here is from genome assembly GCF_048455015.1 of Haemaphysalis longicornis. Taxonomy (NCBI): domain Eukaryota; kingdom Metazoa; phylum Arthropoda; class Arachnida; order Ixodida; family Ixodidae; genus Haemaphysalis; species Haemaphysalis longicornis. The sequence continues at coordinate 398,624,945 of NW_027526203.1, forward strand.
CTTATTCGCCCCGAGCGCGAACAGAGTCGGCCCCTGGCGGCGGCGGGACGAACCGCTCCTAGTGTGGATGGCGCTCTCGCGTCGTCTGCTTTTTCACGTTGCGTGCGGCGCAAGACGCGTGCTGCACACGACAAAACAACCAATATGTGTGCTCGTTTGGCAGTAAGCAATGACATAGTTACCTCTGCTTGCGCATTTCCTCTGGAAACGCAATAATCAACGGCCGTTGCGGGTTAATGCGCTCACTGAATTCCACGAAACATCTTCGCCGTGGTCACTGCTTGAGTGTGAACATTGCTTCCACACATTGCACTTTTCCTATTGCTGAGTGCAGTCGTCTGCCGTTTCGGGAACGTCGAAGGGTGCTTATTGAAGGTGGCGTGGTGATTATTTAAAGGATAAAAGTTTAGTACGCGAAACGGGTAAGAAGCGACAAGACCTGTGCATACGCGTGCAAATTCCACACCCTTGTAAAACTGCGCTGTGTCCTTATAGAAAGAAGAAACAAACAAAAACATTTACACTGCACACGACCCCTGAACTATCGCCCATACATTACCGGACACGTATTTTACACCAGCAAGCGCCTGTGTGATCGTGTCCTTACCGTACCTTTTCTAAAATAAATACCATTTTTGGACAGTCGTTGTTTATACTGAGGAGGAGGAATAAACATTTATTCAACTGTATCGAGTTGCTAATTTTACGTATTATTTAAAATACGTTTCTATGGATGCGCAAGAGTATTTAGGGGGGATTTTTCGGTAAAATTAAGCAGTTGTGAGTTTGCGTCTGTCGTGTGGCATTTCGTGTGTCATTTTCATATATATCATTTTCAAATCCGACATGAATCACCTTGTCCAGAAACGTGTCTCACTCAGCATAACCAAATGCCTAATATGGTCACGTCTTAACCTATTAAGGTGGACCTAAGTTTAAAGAAAGAGGAGAAAACGTGTAATATACTGCACGTTGTTGCCCACATGTGTGAGGAGTGTGTGCCTTGACTCGTTGATTTTTTTTTTAATTTTTTCCCACAATGCTTGCTTTCAATACATTTTTTTAAAAAGGCGAGCCACAATTCCTGGACAATCTCGGACCAAAGGGGGCTTAATTAATTTTGAAAATACGTGTTAAAGTACTGCTTTTTCACCGCTACAGAACACACGCCTAGTGTAGTTTCCATTGTAAGTAATACTGATAACCATAGTTTGGCTTTTCGCGTTACATGCGTTCTCTTCTCTCTGCTCTTGCAACGTTGCCAGGACCCCCTCTTCCCGAAAAAAAAAGGAAATGCACAGAATTTCATTTTTTAACCAATCCTCAAGAATTAAATGCCAAGACAAAGGCGATATTCAGTTTGCAAAACAAAGTAGTTACCGGGAACCCGTTGCGCTGATTCGCAACGAGAAATAAAAAGGAAATGTTTTACTACATCTGCAACAGCGCAACTTCGATCATTTATTGCCATCTTTAGGGTTCGTAAGCGACCTTATACGCAAGAATGCAAACACATGTCGCTGTTGCAGGCACCTGTTAGATTTTAAAAGGAACGCAAATGGTCAAAAGAGCAGCCATAACAGAAAACTTGTGCTCACTGTGAGATCCCAGAAGCTTGGTTTGCACACTGTAAACCTGCTTGTCACTTTGCTAAAACCTAGCTAAACATGAGATGTTGATTGTACTGCGTGCGTTGACAATTCAATTCGCAAGTTCACTTGCGACGAAAGCCGTAAATAAGTGATCTGAAACCGTTATTCATCAAACCTTCCTTCAGAGTCGCTAAAATTTAATTTAAAAGACCCGTTGGTTACATTTATATCTCTGCGCTGATCAAAATTCAGTAATTTTATGTTGCCTTTTGAACACACAAGAAATATCGTAAGCTCTTAGAAAGAATTTCGGGGCAGTTAAGTAGTGTTACCATTTCAGGGCATCCCACAAATGCAAGAATGCGTCATGCTACCAGTGAAAGCGATTGAGATTGCCGTTGTAAACTGAGTTTCAGAGATCGAGGATTCCTGATTTGTTTCTATTTATGCTTTTATTGAAGGCTCAAAGCCATAGTCTGGAAAGATCGAGGTTGCTACGAGCCACAGCGTACAAATTCATTGTCACAATTACGGCAATTCTGAGATTCCCGATGAGCCGTCGCTTTTTTTGGCGTAGTAATGAAAACTGACTGCCGCTTCCATGCTATACATTGAACGTTGAGGAACCGAACTACAGCATACCACTCTTATTTGCGCCTTTCGTGCGCACATACTGCGGGAAAAAAGCACGAAGCGCGCCCACAGTGTGTATTCTTACGGGCCGCTCAGCGGAGCATCCACACTAGCAGCGCGACGCTGTCGCCACCTACATGTCGAGCTCGCGGCGACAGCTGGACGGGTGGCGCCACCACTCGGCGCTCACCTCGTCAGTGGAATGAGCCGGTGCATTGGACTACACAGCCTCCCGTTGTTTTTGTCGTGTTTGCTTCGGTGCTTTGAACGTTTTGGTGGCGTTGTGACCGTATATGTGCGGTGAAACAAAGTATAGACAGATGTGTTGGGTTCTTAGATGCAGTAATGACTACGTAAACTTGTCGGACGCTTCTAAAGTTGGGTATCGGCTGCAATCGCATGAGCGCTTTTTGCAGCGATCTGCGCTTGGCTACACCCGTTCTGAGTACGAATAAAACTACTATTAGTAGTATTATTTTCTTCTTAAATGCACTAACGGCTACGCAAACTTATTGGATGCTTGTAAGGTTGGGAATGGGCTACACTGACGCGAGCGCTTTTTGCAGCGTTCTGCGCCTGGCTCCGCGAAATCTGAGCAGGAATAAAGCTATTAGCAATATTATTATTCATTTCTACCACTTTAAATTATATTCACTGGTTTCAATGACTACGGTTTCCACGCCAGCCTTAGCGCTGGGATACCTCGATACGTGTGCTTTAAATAGAAAGGCACCTGCATACGAGATGGACTACCGTGTAGCCGTAGAAATGTTGCGGTAGTTTACACTTTCTATAACCGCGAGCTTTGTGCCTTCGGTTTTGGTGAGCGACACTGTGACAGCATGGGAGCCTGAAAGCCGAAGTGTAAATCCAACATTTGTGGTGCTCATTTTATCAAGAGCCAAAGTTATTCACCAACTCAGCAGCCCAAGCTACAAACCATCCACCATCCCTCCTCCCCTTCCCATTTTACACCTGCGTAGAATAAAGGCTGGCACCGATAGTTAAAAAATGTGGCAGTGTTAACGTCAGCCGGTGTTTTTTAATGCTTAAGTATTCTTTACAGAGTACCCAAAAAAATCGTGTAATACTTGGTGAAGACACCAAAAACGCGCGATTAGTTGCCTCAAATATGGGTGCATCAGCCCGAGTCCTCCAGCACAGACACGTTTCCGACACGCTGGACAAAGTTTAGATTTGGAGAGGGGGGCATGGAAGTTCAACATTAAACAGCAAAATCATCTAGCCCTCCGTCTAATGATTATGGTGGTTGAACGCAAAGCTTTCTTCCTGCGAAATCGAATGGGAAATGGTCAAAGTCAAAGACGGTGCGATCAAAAGACCAAACTGCGTGCTGGTCAAATTCGACGCTCAACTAGTCAAAGTTTAAATCCAGAAGGCAAACAAGGAAACCCATACGATAGAGCTTTGCGATAAACCCTCATCGTCGTTAGATGAAGGTGTGCATCATTTTTCAAGCGTAGGTGGCAGCTTGTAAACCGACCGCAGCATTCAATTGTAAAGCTGCATGAGTACAGGTTTCGGGCACCCTCCTGTCTTGCGTCCTTCAGCCACGCAGGAATTGGTTTGTGAAAAACCATTTACCAACTAGCCAGCAACCATTGCAATTCTTGTAAAGCAATGCTTCTCCACGACAAGCAATAACGCTCTACTATCATGCGGTATTTCTTCTATCAACGATTCCCGATGACTGTAGTAAGAGCATTTCTGTGAAATTAAACACGTTTCAGCCGTAGGTAATGAAGTTACGGAAGCGTCGTCCATCACAATTTCGGTTTTGAGGTAAATATTAGAAGACACCCCCCAACTTTGTCTTTCGCTTGTGCACGACGTCGACGCCGTTTCGTCATCAACTGCCCAAGGCCAGCGCTGCGGCATTAACTCTATGCTAGATCGGTTGCACACACCGGCTTTGTGGGAGCATTTAGCTGCAGTTATAATGAACTAGAATACCCAAGTATTCTAGTTCACTATAGCTGCAGTATACTCCTCGATACGCGAAACTGCATGCAGGCATCAAAAATTGCATGAAGCAACGAACTTTCACTTCCAGCTTGGCGCATTGAGCGTCGTCTGCTATTTGTAAATACTGAGTATGGGCGTAAATCACACACATGGCATGCCTCGTAAACGTCACATCCACGCTCAAGATTTACCGATCTGAAAACTGCACGTGGGGTTACGTACGCTTTGCAAGCCGCACCGCAGAAAAACGACAGAAAGCCATGCACAGTCACGCTGCGCTGACCGCCACCGGCATTCCACTGACGAGCGGTTCGCCACGGGCGGCGCTGTTCGCTGAAGCGACGGTGGTGCCATACAACGATACAGGAGCGCTGGAATGCGTTTGTGCGCCGACGGTATCAGCCCGGCTGGGCGCGCAGCCGATTTCGCGACATCGTGTGCGCGCTCTCTTGTTACGCGTGCCCTTCCAATGCGGCACAGTAATGTTCATGTAATGCACATTCACGTTCATCTGAATAAAAGAAACTTCTGTACTAAGGAACAGCAAACTTTATTCCAGGATGTAAACTAAAAAAAAAAAGTAAAGACGCCTTTGCAGGCACGTTCGCGTGTGGTGCTGTGCATGAGTACTTCGTCGGCTCTCCTCTTTTTTTAGTTTATATCATGGAATAAAGTTGCTGTTCCTTCGTGTAGACGCTCGTTTTATTCAGATAAGCGTGACCGTGCCTTACATGCACAATGTCTGTGTCGCATCGGAAGGGCACGCGTAAGAGCGCGCGAGCAGACGATGTCGCGAAATTGGCTGCGCGGACCGCCGCCGGCTACCACCGGCGCACAAACGCGCCCCAGGCTCTCAGCGCACCGCTGTCGCTGCGGTAAACCACAGCCCCGCTTATTGGTAACCGGAAGCAGCAAGCCTTCGGTTAAAACGCTCTCATCCTCGTGGTATACCACAATGCTTCACCTAGCTTCCAAGGGCGTCCACAGGCGGCGCTGCATGTACCGCAGGCCACGCGCTCGCAGCGTCGCGTTTCAATCCGTGAGCACTGTACGTCAGCTTCATAACGAGAGGGAGCCAGGTTCGATTCTCACCCCGGGAGAAGTTTTTTTTTTCTTGAGGCACTTGATGTGCCTTCGTGGAAGCCCATTGTGTAAGTTGGCTTCCCTGCAGTGCGTTTTGGGGCAACGATTTGGATTTTGACCTTTGACTTTGGACTTTAAAGAAATTGGCTTTAGACCAGAGAAAGCTTCGCGTTTCAACCATCTTTCACTTCGCTCACGATCATCATCATCGTCAGAAAAGGTTGGTTTTCCTGCAGTGCGTTTAGGTGTTGACGGTCGCCATCAGTGAGGCGATGAAAGTTTCGCTTTAAAAGATGAAACACTCAACGCACACACCATAGGAATTCTAGAACCTAACCGCACTGTTCTCGTCCATCGTGTCCCTAACGCGAACACATATTTCGCGCTGAGGCACCGAATAAAACGGGTCTTCCACACCACGTGGAAAGCCATACTTGACAGATCAATCACTTTGAAAGAAACGGGTCACTACATCCGAATTCTTTGTGGCGAATTTATCAATCATAACTATAGTGCATTCAGTCGGTTTGCACGTTGTCTGCTGACCTTTCTTGCTAACTATTGTTCCAAACGGCACACCTACTTGGGCGTTTTCAGCAATCATACCTAACATCTCCTGCTCAAAACGCCGGGTTTTCCGTCTCATAGGGCCGGGTTTTCCGTCTCATGGGGCACAGACGCAAACAAGTATACGTTCAGTGCCTAGCAAGTCAAAGTCACATTGTACTGTCATGGTCGCGCTCAGAGCTCGTTACGCGTATTCGCCCCCCCCCCTCTTTTTTTCAATCTTTGTTTTTGTGTGTTTTATTGTTCTTTAATTGTATCCCTTTCTCCACCGTTTTCCGAAAGGGCTTGAAAACTTAGCGCACTGTCTTCAAAATTAACATGTACCAACCACCCCACAGGCAAGTTCTCGTTGACTCAGTAACGTTCTCAGTACACTACCTTCCGCCTTCCTTTAAAACAGCATCACTTGATCAGCATCATACTTTACTGCTACATCACGGATATTTCATGCTGGTTCCGTGAAGGTAACATGCATATAAAGATGCGTAGCTTCGCAGCACGGAGTTGTGAATGGTCTGCGGTCTCGTAACCGATGAAGACAAAGAAAGGAAAACGATGAAACAGACGTACATACGATGTAGCTGTACAGAAGCCTTTGGTTAGTGTCGCCAGGGGAAGGTATGCTCTACTTTCGCATCCCAACAATGTAAGCAGACTTAAGTGCCCCGAGGGATTTGTTTGTAAGTAGTTCTTTTAAATGTAATTCACTCAAAAATTTACTAAATACCTACCGTGATGTAAGAAAATCATGGACTATTTGTTGCCGTTCAAATAACATGAGGCAAGCACGTGGCTTCGTATCCTGTACTAGTAACTAATGAACTTAATTTATAACATCTGAACCGAAAATGCCCGAGGAAGCATGCGTGCACTCAAACACAAAAAAAATCTGAGAAGGGTCGTGGTCCACTACAGGCATTTCATGAACCAGACACCGGGTAATAAAAATCCCGGGTCATCTGTACTAACGTGAGACCTGAGGAGGAAAGAAGCATGCAGCGTAAAAGTGTATCCTTGGAGCCTTTCGGCAAGACTCTGGATGGAGGCTGGCGAACAAATGACTCTCGCGGAGCCGGCGCCGGTAGGCCTCGACGCCGTCGACAGACGCTGCGGCTGCTACCAGGAAGGCGGCTGCATATGCCAGGAAAATAAGAGCCTCGGCTTTTATAAAGGCTGCGAGCATGCCGGCACTGCCGAAAGACGGAATCAAGATCGTGTTATGACCGCGGGGCGGTCTGAACGTCGCCAAGACTGGACTCGTGGAGGTGACCGCAGCCGTTCGGGCTGATTTTGTGCATCAACGCTCAGCAGAACATCGCGGTGATCAGCACCGCCAAGGAGCAGCGGGCCACCCGATACGATAGGATCAGCGAGATCGAAATCAAGGGCAAGAAACATGAGGTCAAGGGAACCATGAGGAGGATCCCGCTAAGCGAGACCCCCCGGACATCTACACGAGCATCGTCAATGAGTACAATCCGCTGGCCCTCGCGGCCAACCGGATCGGCAACACGACGACGCCGATTCGAAAGCCCAAAGGTACCGAACTACGTCAGATACAGCTCGGCACGATTGAGGTGCTATTTATATCCGCAAGCAAGTAGACGTCTGCTATCAGTGCGGGCGTGTCGGACATCGAAAGGACGTGTGCCCGAAACCCGCCGAAAGGAGATGCAGAGGGGGCGGCAAACTCGACCCCGAGGTGACTCTTCTATGTACGCCAAAGTGTGAGCTGTGCGGAGGCGGCCATTTAACTGCCGATAAGAAATGCAAGGCCAGATACAAGACACCGTACGTGGTTCGCAAGAGACAATGGGAGCGACATGAAGCAGCCGCGGAGGAGCAGCAGCTGCAGATCGAATGCGACTTCTCGGTACTCGGCTTGCTGTCTGCGTGCAAGTCGAGATCTCCTAAAAATCGCTGGCTGTCGAGAGACGGCAGCAAGCAGCGGCGTCAGAGCCGCAGTGCTAGCGCCGGGAAGAACGGAAGATCTCCCTCCACGGAGCGCGTTAGCTGGGCCGATGCGACCAGGAGAACCAAGGCCGAGTCAACCAAGAGCAAGAGTAACAGAACCAACAAGCAACAAATGAAAAGCAAGCAGCTCGAAGGTTATCGATGCCCTACGCAAGGAGAATGAGGAAATGAAGAAAGCTATCCGGCGACTCACGGAGGTCATGTCTGCCCTCTTCTTCAGGGGAGTTAGCGGGAAACTGGGAGACAGAGGAGCCACGGAGCAACCGATGGAGGTTGGGGCGACTGCAACATTCGAACCGACTACCAGCAAGCCCATGACACGGGAGGCGGAAAACGCCCAGGAACCCAGGGAACCGGCACACAAGAAGAGAGTTACCGAGAAGTGGGGTAGCAAGGAAATCACCAACATCGACGCTCAGCTAGAGGCGGTCGATGCCAGACTCGGCCGGCTCGAGAGGAAGACCGAAAAGATGTTCACGTCACTCAAGACCACCATCGAAAGGAGGTTCCCCGAAGTCGACAACACATACACAGCGTTAGAAAGAAGCAACCAGTTGATCATGAGCCATCCGATATTTGCACAGAAACAGGACCCCCGAGTGGCGGCGGCGGAAGGCAATTCCAGACCCGATCAACCATGGCCACAACAGTAACGAGCAAAGTGGTGTGGCAGTGGAACTGTAGCGGCCTGCAAGGGAAGCAAGTAGTTTTACAACAACATATCGAGTATGCCGGACACAATCCCGACATCATATTACTACAAGAAACTCTCACGGCAACACCGTCCTTCCCTGGCTACAAGGTGCAATCGGGACTGGCCGACGGCCCAGGACTGTGTACCGTTCTAAGGAAGGGACTCACATGGTGAAGCACCAAATTACAAGGGCGAATATGAAGCACGCTTTTTCTGAAATAGTGGCGGGCAAAGACAAGAAATAAAGCGGCTTTGTCCTTAATATCTACAGCAACCCAGCGCAGACTCAAGACGATCCTGCACAAAGCGAGTATGGCGGCGGGCAACGCTAAACTGCTAGTGTGCGGAGATTTTAACGCCATGGACCAATCGTTGCACTACTTCAGAAGCAACGCCAAGGGCAGGAACCTGGCACAGGACGCACTGGACATCGGGTACGTCCGCATCACGGATCCGGCCAACCCCACGAGAATAGGAAACTCGGTGTCCAGGGACACAACCCCTGATCTGGCGTTTACCAAGAACATCGTGGCCTACGAAGTCACCTGTAAAAAAACCGGGGACGTTCTAGGCAGCGAACACATGATCGTGGCAATCGAGGTACTCACGCCAGGAACCAAGTCGCCCCCCCCCCCCCACTCAGGCACACCTGGGTTGACTGGGAAGAGTTCAGGAAATTAAGGAGCCAAGTGGCTAGTAATACTCAAAACATCGAAGATATTACGGAATGGATGTAGGAGATCGTGAGCGACGTCAAGACTGCGACCAGGAAAATTGAAACGGAGGTACAGGCCGACGGAATGGACAACAGACTAGCTCCCCTCCTCGAGCCGAAGCAGTCCATCCTGCGACGGTGTAAGAAACGAAAGACTCAACAGCAGGTTAAGGAAGAGGATTGCGGAACTAAATCGAGCGATAGAAGAGCCGAGTGCTCAGTAACCAACGGTGGGACGAACTCTGCAACATGGCGGGCGGGCAGCACCATAACAGAAAGACGTGGAACCTGCTCCGACACCTGCATACGCCCTCTCCCACGCAACATTCACCCAGTGCACAGCAAAACACGCAGGGAACAACGACCACGGGCCTTGACTGAGAAATACCCCATCAAGCCAAGCACGCTTTACGTAGACGCGGCAGACTACAGGCATCATGACGCGTATGCTGTGGCGGCAATGTTCAGCCGTAACTCCCCACCCCTCAGCTCCCTCACAATACGCACCCGCCATCCGGCAACGGCGGAAAAAGCGGCAATCGCCCAAGCACTAACGCAAAGGCCAACTTCCACAATCATCATCTCTGATTGGAAAACGACCATTCAAAACCTTGCCAGAGGTACCATCTCTCCTCAGGCGCTCCAAATTCTTGTTCAAAATCCCCCTACAGACTCCGTGGAGTTGATTTGGACTCTTGCCCATAAAGGGCTGGGCTGCAACGAGGCAGCCAACAAAGAAGATCGAGAACTCACTGTCCAAGCCGGCCCAAGCCTCGTCCCCTTACACGGAGACCGATCAGCCCGAGACAGCTTGCTTAGCTATCGCGAAATAACTGCGCATTACCGCCTCACCCGCCGCATATTCCCGCCGGTATCATCCTACCCTCTTTCACTCTGAAGAACGCTTATGGCGCCTCATTCAAACAAACACCTTGCCCTATCGTGCCAAACTGCACCTCATTCACCCCACCCTGTATCAATCCCCTCAACTGACCAGCATGTGGCTTGAAGGACACCATCATTCATAGGATGTGGGCACGTAACAAAGATCCCTTCCCATTATTCCGTACCACCGAGCAATGGGAGGTGGCGCTGGGTAGCTCCGACCCACAGATGCAGAAAAGTCTGACGGAACGGGCCGCCTTGGTCACCGGCAAGCTGCAACTACCGGTCACCGCCCCCTCCTAATTACGAATCGCAATGAAGTTTATTTTTTCTAGCGCGAGGCGTTGGAACACGAGTGTCCCGGTGTTTTATTACCGTGACTACATGATGCTACGACGGCATGAGACGACGACGGTATGAGACGCCGACGGCATGAGACGCCGACCGGGCCGTGCCCTTAAGGAGCTTCGCCCCTAAAAAGCATGGGAGCAAACGAGAATCACGAATAACTGCATCTGAAGTTGTAACGAATTTGAAAAGGTTCAGTGCAAATTCCAAACGTGTCAATCCGGCCCAATCCGGGTTGTTTGGCGAGAACCCCCAACTGCGCGTTTTTTGCTGTTGTCGTTGTTTTCTTAGCTCAGCTTGGGACAGCAAGTGGTATCGAACGCAACATTACACCCGCCCGGCCCCGCAAGCGTCGCAACTTACCATTTCGCCCACGATGAGGAGACCGGTCGTGCTGGCGACGAAGTCTTTGCTGAACCGCGGCACGATTACGCGCCGCGGGAGCGGTTGTGAAACCCTCGGTCCATCAGTGATGCTCACAGGCGTGGGGGCCAGGGCCATAGACATCCCAAGGCCTGTGCAATCGGCAGTGCGAAATATAGTGGTGCATATCTTCATGCACACAGGTTGCACTGGACGGAATCGTGCTCAAAACCTACAGCACCGCCCCCCCCCCCCCCCCGCCCCGCATAAAAAAAAATGTTTCAATTTCCGGAGCGTTCCACCAAAATTAAATTTAGGAAATTTCTTTCCTGCTTTTGTTTTTCATGCCATCGTCGTTTTTATTAAAAATTGCCAAACTCTTGGTACAGTTCTGGCTCTACAGGCGTGTCCTGGCTTCCTATTTTGCGGTGCCCACGAAAGCGCAGCATTGGGCTCTCTGAGAAATTTAAAAAAAAATTAAGGAAGCTCGCACGACAATTCTTCGCTGCCGCAACGACCTTTACTCCATCATTGTTGCTATAAGTGTGAACTGAAGGGACGGCCCCGCCGCGGTGGCTCAGTGCTTATGGCGTTTTGCTGGTGAGCCCAAGGACGAGGGTTTGATTCCCGGCCGCAGCGGCCGCTCTTCTGATGGAGGTGAAAAGCAAAAACGCCCGTGTGTTCGAGATTTCGGCTCACGTTAAAGATCCCCAGGGGGTCAGAGTGAATCCGGAGCCCTCCGCTACGGCACGCCTCATCGCCTGTGTAGCGTCGGCGCGTTAAACCCCACAATCGATCTATCAATCGAGCTTAGGGGACGCCGAGAAGTCGCCGCGAGGCCCGCGCTTAGGTGCGCGTGCTCGGAAATTTCTTGGTATTTTTAATTGCGGACACGAAAAATTAAGATTTGCTAAACAGCTTCACTGTTAAAAGACATGCCTACGTGCCAGGGGCGTAGCCAGGGAGAGTTTTTCGGTGTCAGAGCACAGCCAAAGTTTATGCACGCAGAAAAATGGCATGTTAAATGTCCTGCGCAGTGTCTCTTTCTGTTTATTTTTTTATTTCCCCGGTGGCGTGCAACACCCCCCGAAATATATTTCCGGCTACGCCACTGTACATGCAAATCAACTGCCACCTGCACGCTTGCGTGCGTGCCTGTGCGTGCGTGTGCGCGCGTGTGTGTGCGTGCGCACGCACGCACACACACACGCACGCTCTCTCTCTCTCTCTCTCTCTCTCTCTCTCTCTCTCTCTCTCTCTCTCTCTCTCTCTCTCTCTCTCTCTCTCTCTCTCTCTCTCTCTGAAACCGAAGTTGTCGTCTCCTTGATAATCGGTCGTGCCCTTTTTTTGTGGTACCGTATATTTTCTTCCCTTAATTGCAGGAAACTGGAACGAACGGAGCACAACGATAGCTGTCAGCGTTTTCATTATTCTCGCTTTTATTGTCGCGTTGATGGCAGCAATCACTACTGAAACAGACGACTGATATGCTAATTTGCTTATTGGATAACATATCCTTGTCCTTGTACAATTAATGGTTGAATGGCGAAATGGGCCGATCATTCCTTGCTTGTGGTTTGTGGCAATGGTTCTCCAATAAGCGTCTGCAATGGCAATTATAGTACTCTCATACTGCAAGCGGAGGGCCCTCATCCGGCAAACCCCTCTTTTGTGTCGCATCCCTGCCGCCACGCGAATGGTTCGCTTTGCCTCAAAGCTCGCATATCTCTTTGGCTTCCCATTGCGATGCTCTCCTTGACGTTGCTCTTTTTTATGGCGTCGAAGGTGTGCAAAAAGCGTCGTTAGACACGCATCGAGAGGGCATGAAAACAAGTGTGCGGGAGAGATTTTTGGTCGCATGAAAAAAAGTCTACAATACGCCGCCTGCTCATATCCCCTCACTTCTGTCCCCGTCCCTTTTCGGGTTCCTTTTTCCCTATCGCTAAGCCGCGAGGTATCAATTCTCAGTGCTCCCATAGTTATAAACAACTGATTTGGCGATTGCTAATGCCGTCGCAAGCCGTACCGGCATTGGGTACTGAGGTAATCGGAGTATGCACTGCGCATGGGCTCATGTCCTGGGTGTGTTTCTCGACCATGGCTACGGTATTTCTATTAGAGACGGAATAAATAAATAAATAAATAAATAAATAAATAAATAAATAAATATGTCCGTGTATGGGGACACTTTTGAGTGCACAATGTTGTCTAAGTATAATCCTACAAAATGTGGACATTGAGTTGTATAATGCCCGCGATAGGCCCGAAGTGACATAAACTGCGCTCAGCGAAAAAGTGGTCACTTATTAGCAACCTTTCTACCATCAGGCCTTACCGATGCCCCACTTGTACGACTTCTGCCTGCGCTTTCATTTGACAGTTGATTACATACTCACAAGTGCGCCCTACATATACACAATGCGCCACTCAAGACACAATGCATTCGAAGGCCTTCGGAACGGCCAAGTATCACAGGTATCAGTGGCTTCAGATTGCTTTACAACCTCAGAAAACAAATCCTAATTAGAAAGCATCGCGCTCAAATCTTCATTCGTGTAACCCAAATGAAGAAAAAAATCCTCTAGAGAACACGGGACGCGTCCCAAGGAAAAGCTAACCTTGACACTGCAAAAACGAAAGATGTGTGCAAATGAAGAGAGCAGGGAGACCTGCACGAAGGGGTATAAATCTAGACAGCGATAGTATAGCATTTTAAGCATGACATCGTAGGACAGAACAATGACCTCTGACGAAGAGCAGGTGGAAACTTTGGCACCTGTTTTTCGTCCATGGCTTTGCACGATGTCCCTGCTGTGCGCTATTGTGCATGTTTGAATGAGTATGGCTCGGGCGTCTCCCCGACGTCTAAGAGTTGTAGTTTTTTTATATATAACGTTCTGAAGACAGGGGCCCACTGTCCGATTTATCTGCCTAATAATAAGTTGCGTGAACGGCAAAGCGGACACGGGGATGAGATAAAAGCCACTTTTTTGTTCTACTGCAGCGCACACGGCACAATTCTAAACCCCAGATACTCTCGTTGGGGGCGTGTACTTAGTCGTGTAGACCTCAGAAGGGAAACTGCTTCAGAAAGTGCTGCGAAGGGGAAATTTAAATACGAGGAAAAACGAGAGCTTACCTTCTGTTTGCTCCCAGAGCGAGGAAAAAGCGCTGAGTTCACCAACGCTTCAATAGCGCAGAAAACAGTTCCGAAGGGAAAAACATGTGCAACATCAACTCGCGCTGAGCTCCAAGTCGAATGCCAGGATCGAAGAACTAGGAAGATAGCCGAAGAATACAAGTGCGTTTCGACACATGAGATAGTAGCCAGGACAACGGATATGCATCGAACAAGAGGCGCGGACGGCACGCACACGGGAGGGTGGGCAAAGTGGGCGCGCGAGGTGGGAGCGGTCGCCGCGTACTCCCCTGCCAACCAGGATGATGCCTGGAACTTAGACAGGTATACACCACGATTGAGCGCTTAAGTCACTGCGTCCTGGCGTCACTGGGCGAACTAATATTAATAAACAACATCATGCGACTTGTGCGTGCAACACAGCGTGCGTATCAGGGGCAACCCCGGTCACGCGAATATTTCTACGCTATGACCCAGATTGCTGCAGCACTTTGATATGGGCCTCCAAACCGAGTTACTCGGCAGAGAGCGTCCAGGTTGAGAGCCATGCCTCAAAAATGCCTACATACAACGAGGAATATGGATGATAATTACAAGGGCGGACGTATACGAGCTTGTCAATCGGGGCAAAATCTGATTGTTTACACCAAGCCACATGGATCCGGACGCGTCGGAACAAGAGGCAGGGGATGATCGTTCCCGGGTATTTTCCGTGTCTGCCGTTCGCGACATTCCTTTCTCGGTGGGAAGCCGCACACGCCATATGACACACGGGGTTCTTTGGTCGCTTGTGCGACGCATATTGCGTTTTTTTACAGCGAATCTCTCCATTGCGACAGGCTCTGCCCGAAATTGGATGCGTCTATCAGGTCGCGTCGACATGGAATCGTACGCGCTCACTCCAGAGGTAGTAGTGTAAAAAGCTCTGTAGCTCTCAATGTAGAGTAGGTATCTTGGAAAAAAGCATACTGAAATTGGCCGCTAAGACGACTCTATTATTACGCTGAGCTTCGCACGTTTTCGCTTTTCGCCTCCATCAGAAAAGCCGCCACCGCGGCCGGGATCGAACCCGCGTCCTTGGGCTCGGCAGCACAACGCCGTAGTCACTGAGCCCCCGCGGAGAGTCGATTGCGAAGATTCTTGCGCGAAATAAGGAAGTACCAGCAAAGTTATTCGCTCAAATGCAGGTATGCGAGTATGTCGTTAAACTTGCACCGTTCGGTGAAAGCCAGGATCAGTGCGTTGACGCGCTGGTATACCTGAGGTTGGTGAAGTCACCATCAAGTCACAGTCGATCGCAAGCGTTGCACAAATGACCCAAGCAGCCTGCAGTAATTCTTTGTAGAACGTCAAAATACTTTCCTGAATGCTTTTCATGAAAGAGCCGCAAAAACGTTTCGTCCAAGGTGACCATGAAGCGGCCACGTAATATATATATATATATATATATATATATATATATATATAGTCTGGAATCAAAAACTCACACAGAGCGCGAAAAAATAAGGTTAGTAGAGACAGAGACACACGAGAAAGACATTGAAACTAAAAATAAAAGTTTACTGACGTTTCAGGGAGAGGACTCCCTTTCTTCAGAGTACAAAATAAGTTCGTTTCAGAGCTATATATATACAGAAAATGTAGCAAGGGCGAGGGCAAGATGAGAGAAGGGAGAGTTTGTACAAATGGATCATGGTTGGTGGGTAGCAAAAGAATGACGAGAGAGCGGGAAAATAAATTATAAAAAGGATAATAAGAACACACAGTCACGCGGTACGAACATGGAAAGAAAAGAGAGAGAAGAACCGAACACAGAGAAAGAAAAAAAATAAGTAAACAAATAAATAACAAGGTAATTTTCCTCCGCCGTGGCAACGGGGGTCAAAGAGGGGTCAAAACAAGATATGCCCATGCACGTGTTTGACATGGGCGAAAAGATTAGTAACGCGGAACAGAGACGTTCCAAAGAAGATATACACCCGTTCTAGGAATCCGGGTAAAGTCTTTGAAACAAGAAACACGTGGCTTCTGTTGGTGGGAGGCAAGGGTCGCGCCCAAGAGCAGTAGGGCAGGCAGTTTCGACAGGAATGAGTGTACATTGGTATACAAAGAGCGGGGAAAACAAATTAACAAGGTAATTTTTACCTCCCTCGTGGCAACGGGGGTGAAAGAGAGGTCAAAATAAGATATGCCCATGCACGTGTTTGACATGGGCAAAAAGATTAGTCAGGCGGAACAAGGAAAAGAAGATATGCAACTGCACACAAAGGATGAAGATCTGCCCTTACACACCCGTTCTAAGAATCCGGGTAAGGTCATTGAAACATGAGACACGTGGCTTCCGTTGGGGGGAGGCAAAGGTCACGCCAAAAAGCAGTAGGACAGGTAGTTTCGACTCGAAATGAGTGTACATTGGTATGAAAAGAAAAAAAAAAAAGTCAAGGTGAAACAAGTCATGAAAAGAAAGAAAACAGGCAGGTGCAAGCGTATGACGCGGCAGCAGGTGGTATTCATCTGGGCGGCGCATGGTGCCAGTTCAGGGAATGCCGAGGCGGTCAGCAACGAATAGTATTAGAAAACAACAATACAAAAAAAGAGGACACGAAAGCAATCACACACGCTCGCATTCACAAATTAATTACAAGGTGAAAATAACAAAGCTAAAAATGGTACTGCAGCCTTCTACCCAGAACACAATGTCCAGACTTGTTCATCAAATTAGGTTCAGTGAAGCCATTGTGCTAACAAACGTCGTGCTAGCACGAAACTATACCCAATAACGGGAGCTTGCCAACTAATGGGAGCATATTATCGAGGGAAAGAAATGAACAGGCATAACTCTAGCCTGAGAAATGCAGCCGAAATTTTAATCGGAGGAAAGACACGTTAATTTCCCATAACTTTCATTTATGCCAAACGACGCTGATTTAAACTTATAGATAAGGTAGGACTCACGAACCTCGCGATCGTGATGCGTTTTAAAACTAGATTCAAGAATTGTGGCCTTCGGTTGTTCAAAAGAATGACCAGGAGTGTTAACATGCTTTGATAGAGGCAAAGAAGGGCAGGTTTTTGCATGAGAGCGGTGATTGTTAAACCTCAAACGAAAGGGTGTTTCAGTCTGGCCGATGTATTAATACTATTGAGCAGCATAGGACAGGATATAGTACCGTGAACGAGCTTGAAAAGAAATAAGAGATCGGCGCGATTTCGCCGGCAGCGAAGTGAAGGCAGTGACAATAGTTCAACGGTGTTATAACACGAGCCAGAGTCATTTTTAGCGAAGCGATGGTTGTAAACACTTAGAAATTTTTTTCTGGACACGCTCAACTACGTTACTTAAGGAATTAGAGATGCCATTCCAGATCACAGATGCATACTCAAGTTGAGGAAGACATATTGCGGTGTACAATTTGCGAAGTGGCATAGGAGAATTGAATTCTCTCGATATTATACAAACACAGCCGAGAGAACGAAGACCCCGCATAGCAACACGCTTAGTATGAGCTGAAAAATGCAAGGTGCTATCAAAGAGAACGCCGAGATCATTGATCTCACAAACCCTACATAAAGGCACAGAATTGACAGAGTATAAAAAAGATACGCTAGATGATTTGCGAGTGAAACTCATGACTTTTGTCTTTGAAATATTGAGAGAAAGGTTATTGTTATTACGCCATTCTGAAAAAGAACATAAATCAGACTGCAACAAGCGACAGTCGTTAAATGAATGAATTTCCCTAAATATGTTTATATCATCGGCATACAAAAGGAAAAAAGAATTGCGAATGGCAGAAGAAACGTCGTTAACATACATTAAAAAGAGGAGTGGGCCTAATACTGAACCCTGAGGTACACCACTGGTCACTTTGTAAAAGGAGGACGTTTGGCCATTGACGGCAACATAACATGATCTGTCACGAAGGTAGCTATGCAATAGATTCACAACAGCGGTGTAAACATCAAAATGAGCAAGTTTAACCATAAGGATTGAGTGACTGACTACATCGAACGCTTTGCTGAGGCCACAGTAAATGGTGTCGACCTGTCCTCTCTGGAATACAAGTGTAGATATTTGCGTCATGAAACTGGCAAGATTAGTGACGGTTGAGCGGCCAGGGACAAATCCATATTGATTATTATTCAATGAGTTTTCACATTAAAAGTTATTAAATATGCTAGTCAGTACTGGGACCAATATACTGCTATAAGCTTTTAATATGGCTGAGGGGATACCATCTGGACCACATGACAAGGATGGTTTCAAGCGCTTAATGCATTCCCTGATTAGATTTTCATCTAGCGACAGAGCATTGGGTGTGTTGATTTCCAAATGTTGTTCGATAGTAGTGCTAGAGTCAGAGGCTTTATAAACGGAAGAGAACTGCGTGGCATAACAGTCAGCGACGGCTTGTAGTTCTGCTCCATTGGAGTCCAGTAGTATTAAAGGCTCTTCACTTTTGTTAGACCGTTTGCGTACATACTTCCAGAACTCAGCCGGCCTGTCAGAGGCGCTTTTTTCTAAGTGTGCAATATATGAACTGTGATCCCGTTTATATAGGCGTTTACAGAGAGTTCGAAAGCATCGGAATTCTTCCTTGCGCTCGAGAGATGGAGTGCTTTTAAGCTTTCTGTGTGCGCGATCTTTATGCTTTAGAGCACTTATAAGTTCAGACGAGAACCATGGGGGATATTTATGGAGTTTAGGAGTATATTGTGGAATATATTTGCGCATACTGCTTAAGATAAGTTCCGTAAGCTGATCTACTTGGTCATCAACATTGGTTTTTTCAGTTACCAGAGACCAGTCAATGGAGGATAAGTCACGGTGTAAGCCAACGTAGTCACCTCTTTTGAAAGCAAATCTGGGCGATTTGTTGATGTTATTTTGAAAGCTCTGTTTTTCCCCTGACAGAGAGAGTGTTAGTTTAAGTGGTGGGTGAAATTTATCGGGACGAACAAGAAAAATGTCAGAGAGTGACACTTCAATAGGCTGATTGTTCGAAATACACAGGTCTAATATGTTACCGCAAGGATTGGCAATAGAATTATGTTGTTGAAGGGAATTAAAATCAAGAAAATCTAATAGCAGGCCGCACTTATTCTCTATGTATTGATGGTAATGAGAATATTTAAGTGTTCTCCAGTCGATACCGGGGGTATTAAAATCACCAATAACAACAATCCTGTGCTTCCTATGAGAAGCTATGACATTGTCAATAGAAGAGATGATGTCATTAAAAGAGATTGGGGTAATGCTAGGCGGCACATAGAAGGACCCAATCAACAATTTTTCGCAGCGATCAAGGCTAATTTCGACCCATATTGATTCAGGAACAGTTTCAATGTCACTTCGGCGTACACATCTCAGAGAATTATCTACAGCCACAAGTACGCCACCACCTTTTTGTTTGGTTGCACTGAAGTCACGATCACTGCGGAAGGTGTTGTAACTTGATGGAAAATAGTCTGATGAGGGAATCTCATTGCACAGCCAAGTTTCGGTAATCACAATGACAGGAAACGAAGACGAAATAACATTAGCGAAGAATTCAGTTGGCTTAGTTCGTAGACCACGAGCGTTTTGGTAAAAGATGTCCAAATTACACACCTTCACTGTCAATTACAGACTCTGAAGGATGGAGCATATCATCATGTAGAATCCCACGGAATGGCTTGAAAATGCAGCCACGCGGCCACATTGAGGGGTCGTTCAGACGCTTCATGTTTTCTTCGTCAACCATGACGTAGAACGAGGAGTACGACAAATATTTTGTTTTCAGCCGCCGGCAGGAAAGGGGACAAATATATTGAGATTCAATGTGCTTCTTCAGGTCAGCAGTGGCAGTGTCAGGGCTCAACTTTGAAACAAATAGTGCCCTTTGACGCTGCGGCCGCTCAACCACCGACAATGCACACGACTCCATGGCTCCAAGGAATGCAGGCCTGTTTCCCTTCTTTGTATTCTTTTCACCCTTTGTGGCAATTGTTGTCAAAGGGGGTCGGGCAGGATCGTCAACGCGTTGCTCCGAAGGGGATTGACGAGCTGGCGGCGTAGGGCAAACAGGACTGGTCTCGGTGTCTCGAGGCGTGTCGGAGGGCGAGGGGTTGTCGGAGGTTGAGGGGATCACGGAAGCTTGAAATGGAACAACCGTCGGGGACTTCGCAGGCTCGGGGGTCACACGGCGGGCCAGCTCCTCACGTAAAAAACGAACCTCGGAGCGGAGGGAGGCGACGATTCGAGCCTGCTGTTCGGCTCCACGGGAATGGTCCTTTCGGAGGCGCTCATTCTCTTCTCGCATTTGCGACACTTCGTCGCTC
Source organism: Haemaphysalis longicornis (assembly GCF_048455015.1). NCBI lineage: Eukaryota > Metazoa > Arthropoda > Arachnida > Ixodida > Ixodidae > Haemaphysalis > Haemaphysalis longicornis. The sequence continues at coordinate 398,645,245 of NW_027526203.1, forward strand.
AAAAAAGAAATTCCCTCCAAATAATAATAATAATAATAATAATAATAATAATAATAATAATAATAATAATAATAATAATAATAATAATAATAATAATAATAATAATAATAATAAATTCACTTCCTGTAGCACATGACCCCTTAGTGCTGAGTGTCGATGTCTTTCTCGATTGTGCAACATTTATTTTCCGACCGTCGCCCTCGGCACTCAAGCCCCCCACATGCTTCGCATCGTCCTTTCTAAGCGCTTCCCCACAGCCCTTAACACCCGCACTCTCATATAGGCCTTTTAGCTTTTCCTCCAAATAAATGGTTCCGTCCCCCCTCCATTATTTGCTATTTCTGTACTGTTTGCGTCTATGTGAACCAGTAATTAATATATTATTACTGTTAGTATTTTGGCATGTTATAATTACATTCTTTTATTGATGTAAATGACAAAATTTATTTCCCCTGTTTTATTAGAGGTGCTATATGTCTTATTGTATATAGTCGTGTATATTACTACTTGTAACAGATATTTGTTTTCGTTTTTTTTTTTTACTTGTTTGTGCGCCAGCACACTCTATATCAGGGAACGTTCATAGGCGCAGGATGCCATATGGACGTGAATGGAGCACATAGCGATCAATCTGTTCACATTACCTGCTCTTGTTCATATGTGCAATATTTTATTTATTTTATTCATTTATTTTTACATACTGCAGCCCAATTGGGCTACCGCAGGAGGGGGTGTGTACAGGGGGAATTAAAAGAAATGCGAACGACATAGCGCACAGCCTCCGACGCATTGTTGGGACTTGGGTGGTCTAATCCCACCGCTGCCACCAGTTGTTGTGCGTTACGTGGTATGATCCCACCACGTTCAACAGTTGTTGTCATTACGGGGTTCGGGAATCCATCTTGGTAGCGTGACTGGTGACCGGAGACGTTGATCAAGAGACCGATGCTTGCTGATGAAGGAGAAAAAAACTTTATACGCGTATTTACATGATGAGTACAAGTTTGGATGCTGTGCTCGAACAGCAACAGCAACTGCAACTGCAACTGCAAGAGCAACCCCAACAGCAGTACTCGGCGGCTCGCAACACTGGCTGCGTTTTTGTTCAAGCCAAAGTCCCTAGAGTCCTCCTAGGGAATTCAACTCCCAGACAGAGAGAGAGAGAACAGACTTTATTGTCATCCCTTTTTAGACGAATGTACCGTGCGGAAAAGTCCGGTAATGTCTGGTCCAATCATAGACCCGCAATCTCACGCACTTCGGCACCGCCTTCGCGCGGAGCCGTTCTGGTTTCTTGCCCACGCGACCACGAGGGAGAGGAGGCGATGGTACCGCCGGTACGAGGAGACATTATTGACGCGCGCCGTCGGTCTTAGATTCCATGCCCTGCGCTATCGAAGTCGTCTCTGCTGTTTCATCAGAATCGCCCGTGCCGGGATGGCTCAGCTATAGGAGTCGCGTGCCCGGCCTCGCATGCTCGTTTCCGCTAAAGTCACTCAGAGGTGACGAGATGCGGTTGACGCAGGGTTGATGAACTGCTATATTCAATGCGGATTGACACGTGGAGGTCCGTGCTTGGGTGCGCCGGTTCCGGAGCCCGGTCATAACAGCATGCTGCACCATCTGGCTACAATGTCAGTAAACTGCGCGCATGCGCACTTCGAGAGCGTTTGAGAGTGTGGCCTACACATGGATGGGCCTACATTTATGGGAAACGCTTGATCAAGAACTTAGAAGCGACGCCAGCCGTTTATTTTGAGGCGCCTTTTCACACTGCGTCGCCACTGAGCAGGATGATCGTTGAAGGGCATCATGATAGCTGCAATCAGCCTGCTGCGCGCTTGGCTCCCAAATGTAGTATACAGTCAAACCCGTTTATAGCGAACTTCAATATGCACCGCGATTAGTTCGATATATCCAATAGTTCGATATAGCCGAACCCGCCTATAACGAGCTTATTGTTACGAGTTCGCAATCCGCTGGAGCCCCCCGCCGCCTCCCCAACTCCGCCATCCGCGTAGGCAGAAACGAACACAGTACAGTAGCCATTACCATACCGAAATAATCCATTTATTGCAAGTATCAAAGCTACTTTCCGCCTTAACTGCCCACGTTGCAAAAAAAAAAAAAAGCCGGTGATTTTTGTTTTCACTTTCGTTTTGGCGGCTTCAACTAGCGTAGCATTCTCTACACGAAACATTGTTTGCACCAGTTCGAGTCCGCGTCCTCAAAAATCTAAGAAGCCTTGGCGGAGCACATCGACTGCCGAAAGCGCTTCATTATAAGCGTCGGACAGATTTCACTCGCGACATCATCGGGAACGTTGGCGAGCTCTTCCCACCGTTCACCGATGCTGCTGTCTTGGTCCGGACTCGCTGACTGGGCGGGTTCCGTCGCGAGTCCCGCGCATCGGAAACAGTTACGGAAAGTATTAGGCGTCACGTCGCTCCATGCGAGGCGCAATGTCTCAGTCGCCGCTCTTGCTCCGTGGTCGCGGCCAATCCACATCTCAATCGCCGCTCCGAGATCATGCATTTCGGCTGCCATTCTAGGCACCCAGAGTTCGATGTATCGGATGTGAACTTCGTTATAAGGAATATGTTTCCCATGTATTTCTGTAACTGAAATATTTTTGTTCGATATATAGCATAATTCGCTCTATCCGGGTTCGTTATAGCCGGGTTTGACTGTATAGATTAGAGGATGCTCAGTGGCGACAGAGCATAAAAAGACGCCTCAAAATAAATGACCGGCGTCGCTTCTTTATCAAGTATTTCCCTAAACAGTAGGCCACACTCGCAAACGCTCTGAAAGACCGACGCATGCGCAGTTTACTGGCAGCCAGACCGCGGTGCGGCATGCGTCGGAGGCTGTAGGCTCCGTTGTTCGTATTTCTTTTTATCCCCCCTGCACATAGAGTGCAGTAACACTATTCTGCACAGATCAATACAGACATAATTCACAACCCATTAAAACTAGCATATATTTCGCGAAGTTCAGACACAGCAGGACTGAGCAGGTAACAATATATACAAGAAAGACTGAATGAAATTATTGGCGGTGAGATTAGAGTTCCTCTATATAGCTCCCGCAGTTGGGTCTATTCGATTCAGCCTGAACCTCTTGAACCAGTTCACAGCAATGCAAAGTGGGTTCCGCCATCGGCGGAACCAGCCCTGCACTTTTTTCGTCTGCTTCTGCACCTCCTCGGCAGGGAGTGCAGGCAAAGCCATGAACTCGTCCTGCACCCGTCGGCACCACCGGTGAATCGAACGGTGCGGTTCAGGTGCCGCGAGCTGCACCACTGAAACGAACGGCGAAGTGCCGCACCGCCTGAACTGGTTCACGTGGTGCAGGGGAGAATCTCCCCTGCACCACGTGCCGGGAGATGTTTGAGTGGCGCCCCCTGGCTCTGACGTCGGCTTATGGACTCGTGCGGCTGTCGTCTGCTACCCTCCGCTTGCGAGGGGCAGCATTGCCTGCGCTAGAAATCGCCCGCTTTGGTGCTTTAGTGCATTAAAAAGCGTACTTCTAGTAATTCTTGTTACTTTCAGTTATTTTTGACATCTTCTGACACAGCTGGATAATTTCAAGCTGTATCCCCCACAAGTTTGCAATGCACGAAAAGAGCGAGAACAACTTTCTTCAGAGCATCGGTCAGAAGATCGTGTGTAACTCGTCCTTTCTAGATTATTCGCGAGGTTCAGGGCTCAGAGCTCCTCGATAACTATACAAAATGCGTAGGCTTCCCTACAGTATTTTTGAGATGCTCTTATGACGACTCAACAGTCTAATGCTACGTACCAAGCAGCGGGCCCCGACACGCGCATCGCACAGCAAGGAATAAAGAAGCTGTCTTACATTTCTTTCGTTGTTGTTGACTTGCCTCAGATGAATGTGTTTTTTTTTCTGTGCCCAACGCATTAATTTTTCTGCACCGTTACAAGTTCCGTCTTATTACTAGGTTTGGGGATGTTTGGGAGGCTCACAAAGATCGTTTGGGTATTTTCTTCGGGCTGTATGGCACACATTCCTTCTTCACAAATTGGCTTTAGTAATGGCTGCGTTCAACAAGGTGCATATCCGCAGCGTGCGTTGTTTGTTCAGATGCAAATACAATGAGAAGGTTAGTGCTACGCCATCGCGATCGCGCCCCAGACAACGTTGTCCACAGTAGGCGGCTTTTGTGCTCTGTATTTATATCGTAACCATCGTTATCGTAACGAACTGACTCTCAACCCAAACAATTATGACGTGATTGCGGCGTTTTAGGCTTGATATAGTCGCCAACGAACGCAATAAATAGTATACGTGCATATATTAGAAGAATCGAAACGAATGAATATTTCCGAGATGCTCTTCATTGTTTTCCAACTCTTCCAGGTCTAAAGAACATAGGCGTGCGCACAGGAAGGGCAGGGGGGGGCGGCCGCCCCCCCTAATCATCTGAAGGGGGCGCCAAATTTGCCCCATGCCTTGCCGATGTAACACATGAAAGTAAAATTTCTGCTCAGAAATATTTTGTGTGTGTTGCAATTCCATCACATTGAAATAAAAATTTTATAACCATCCCTCTTTGCACTGCGTTCGCACCGCAAGGCCTTCAGTGAGAAGAGGTCGGGAGTTGCTCTGGGGGGGGGGGGGGGGGGGGGGCGCAGCGGTAAGACTTTGCCCCCCCAAATTGAGAACTCTGCGCACGCCTATGCTAAAGAACAAATCCTGGTCTTTTCGGGATGGCATTCTATGAATTGAGGAAAATTACTCTTACTCTGAGCACCCGCGCCCACTAACCAGCTCGATTTTACTATTAAATAAAGTTTTCTCCTCCTCCTTCTCCTACTCCTCCTCTTGAGTGCAGTTTTCCTATTACGCATATCTGAATATTGGGAAGATATGGCTGTGAAAAATGTACCGAAATATCCGTCCAGGTCTGACCAAACATAGTGTTACTGTATATTTACCGTAGGCGTGACTCATTTTGCTCAATATATATCTCCATACTGGTTAGAAGCCTGGTATAAAACCAGCACGCGCCTAGCTATACATACAGTGGGTTATTTGGAACTCAACGAACAGTTTCGGCAGCCTATAGTGCATGTCGGCATACTTTCATGCCATGCAAGGTAAATTGATGTGATACAATACTTTCGAGCGTTCGGCAAGGTTGCACTGCTGCTATACCTTGTATATGATCACCGGGAATCGTAATGCCTTCTGCCAAAACCGACAGCCCCAAAGGCCTGGAATTTGTTTTGGTAGATCTTGTATTTTTGCTGTTATCGGTTACTAGCAGCTGCCTGCTCCCTTTGTTCGAAAGACTGCTTAATACAGAAGCTTACGCCTAGCTCTGACTCTTCGCGTTCCGCACAGCACCGCGGCTTCGCAAGGAACGGGGCGACGCCGGCAACGTTTCTTCCGTAGCGCCATCAAAAACTATACTTTAACTCACGCTTTGAGCTAGTGTATGCGATTTTAAGTCTATTATTACCATAAAAAGTTACGCACACGCAAAATCTGGTGCGGACAACCATCAGACGTCAACCGAGCGCAAAGAAGCAGCAGGGAGAGCGAGCCCGAGTGAAGCAGACGACAAATGCGAGGAACTCTACGGAGGCGCGCTTCGCAGCGCCGCTCGTGGTCGCGCTCACCGCCAATACAAAAATTCACGCAATACAATCAATTTAAATTAGACAAAAATTTCGAAGGGAAATTACCTAATTTCATCATCATCATCATTGTCTACGCCCACTGCAGGGCAAAGGCCTCGCCCTTAGATCTCAAATTATCCCAGTCCTGTGCCCAGGACGATTGGGCAGCTTTTTCCCGGTCCTAAGGGCACGGGGGGGGGGGGGACTAACTTCACCTGGTAGTAAGTTGCATTTTTCAATTGTCAGAGGGAATAAGCTGTACTTAATAGATTAGTATGTGGTTAAAAAGGTGGAAGGTTATGTTTGTGGCTATTTCTAGTACTTTCAGTTAATCACCGACAGATATAATTGTTTAACAGCGTGGAGTATTCGCAAGAATATACAAAGTTTATGACATCTGCGGTCACGGCGTTCGGGCAGGGGTGTACTTCATATAGTGTGGCAAGGCGGGATGACAGTAAAAAGCTCCAGTCAGAACAGCGGCAAGTAAAATTCGGATTGATTTCTTTTGTACTGATTCAAGCATTTAATTTCAGATATATTTTTTACGGGTTCTTGATGGTGCTGGCGTATTCTAAGATGGGTCGGATGAGCGATTTATGTAAGCAATATGTAAGCAATTTCGTTTCAAGTTGAGCTTCGCGCAATGTATGATTAGCATAATTTTGTTAGTGCTTAGTTGCATGCATATTCAATGTGCATACAGGGTGTTGCAACGATAACTGGAACACTTTAAAAATTTTTCCTGAGCGATCCGCCGCTCTGTTCGCGCTCAAACTTCACACAAAGGTCGCATTTTGTGGTCTATTTTGTTTGACACCGGGCACAACAACGGTACTTACCTGTTTATTCTGAAAATAAATAAAAACGATTTTCGCCTATGGGAAAATGGCCGCTGATTTGAACATGCGAGCCAGCGCAAGTTGATGTTGGAACGACGGAACCACCTGCAGAGTGAAACGCACGTTTGGGATTCACGTACGGAGCCAAATGGTGCAGCAGACGATCAGAAAATGCACCTAGAAATGAGCTAACAGACGATCAGAAAACCCGGTTTTCGGGCTCGCACGTCCAAATCGCCGCCATTTTCCCATAGGCGAAAATCGTTTTTATTTATTTTCAGAATAAACAGGTAAGTACCATTGTTGTTCCCGGTGTCAAACAAAATAGACCACAAAATGCGACCTTTGTGTGAAGTTTGAGCGTGAACAGAGCGGCGGATCGCTCAGGAAAAATTTTTAAAGTGTTCCAGTTATCGTTGCAACACCCTGTATATTCAATGTATATTCAAGGTGGATGTGAATTGATGACACCTAGATACTTATATTCAAACACCCGCTGTAGGGAAGAGCTGTTGAACGAATATAATTAAACAAAGAAACAGAACTGCGAGTACTGAAGGATAAAGTTACTGTTTAATTTATATTCATTTGGCATTTGCCGCACCACCTGCAAAATTGTGTAAAAGAATCATTAAGTGAAGTATTGTATAATATCCCCCGGAGTCATAGCCCACACAATTACAAGAAATCTGAACAGATCGGTCGCTACGTGCCCTTGCCCAATTTACGCCAACAAAGTCCAGTGCGTCACGGAAGATGGCCTAGTCACGGGCCCGAATAAAAGATGGGCGTGGCTCGTGCCACGAGCGTGGCACGTACGAGATGCCATAAAAGATACCAAGTAGACTTCGAAATGTAGGGAACACTTTTATTAAAGTTTTCGGTTAGAGTATTTTATTTTATTTATTTTCTTCTACGTTTGCACTCAACCGGGCAAAAGTTCAGTCGAAGATGCTCACATTCACGCATGCACATACAGCAGGCTAATCCCGCTAGCCCCTTCCTGGAAAAAAAGAAAACTTTGAGGCGGCACAAAAAGAGAAAGAATATGATGCAAACAGCAAGCACTGAGTGCTAAAAGTACGAGCCTTCCCTTCTTTGGAGTTAACATAATGCTGTTATAGATAATTCGCAGGGAAACAAAAAAAAAACAGAATGCCGCCAGTGAGGTTTGAACTCACGACCCCTGGTTTACGAGACCAGTGCTCTACCACTGAGCTATAGCGGCACATGAAAAACGAGGTCGATGAGGCGCATGCAACTTTTTTTCTCTTGCGGTAGTCTTCTCCGTTAATTCGATCAGTCATGGTTTTCGGCTACTTGAAAATAGACCAAAATCGTACTGTGATCTGCGTACATGTTTTTCACGAGCTCGGGCCGGCGGACGTCCGACCACACGGCCTGTAGGCGTGATAGGTGCTGCGTTGCGAGGTGCTGCCGAGCACCTAGCTGCAAATTGTGAGAGCCTCGGTTCAGCAAAGTTTTAGCAATTAGGCCGGCCGCGGACTCAACTCTGCACTTCAAGCTCTCTCTCTCGTTGCTTACCGCCGTGTGTGGGGTTGTTTTCGCGCAACGGACCCTTCTTCTACTCTGCCTACGACCCTCCTTCCTGTCATGCTTCCCTGGCCGGCCTGTTTTGATTGAAGCAGGTGCAATCAAAACAGTACCCACTTAAAGTCCTTAAAGATACGTCCGGCGTATCTTTGAGAGCCTTGCTGGTACGTCCGACGTACCTTTAGACACAGCGTTGATCGCGAAACAGCTATCAAAAGCGTGATCAATTACTATAAGGACAGCATCTTTCACCGTGACAGAAATTGACGGTTTTGGAAAGGGGTAAGTCTCTTCAAATCGCGACGAAAAGGTGGGCAAAGCGATACAAAATACACACACACACACGTGGCTTATGCGTACACACGTGGCTTATGCGTACGTGCGTGTGTGCGCGCATGCTTGTGCGTGCGTGCGCGCGTGTAAACATGCAATTGCTGAGGCCATTGTAAAGTCAAAATTTTAAAACGGTGGAAACAGTTAATCAAGACTTCATCCAACGTTCTACTTGTGCAAACGCGCAAATACTTGACCAGTACATACTTGACAGATCGGCCACAAAATTTTACGGACCACGCGAGTGCGTGTGCATGCGATCGCTGCCACTGCTGTCGAGACGTGCGCTAAAAGAAAATCACGGCTTTTCCTGCTATACTCGGGAACAAGTTAAGAACCGCAATAGCTCATAGCTCAACAGGCTTTCGCTTGACACCCTCTAAGGTACTGCGCCGACAGGATTCGTTGCAAACGCGCCGGTCCTCCGGCATGGTTATGGCGCGATTTGCATTCTATTCTTATTAAAGATTATAAAAATTAAATTTGTTTGACAAGGAAAGGGAAGGGGAAAAATCCTCCAAAATGACGCTAACCGATGCATGGGTTAGAGCCATGAGTCGTCATGTCTAGTCATGACATGACGACTCATGGTGCGCAGCTTTTAATTTATTTTTAGTCCAAGCATTCTAGGGATACTTCCTTAGGAAAATCGTGCGTCCGCCAATAACGTAACGTGTTCTGCTGATATCAATAAAAGGCCCTATGGCTTTTATATTTTTATATTTTCCCAGCAATGGCGCATAGCAGTGCAGCACTTCGTAAAGATGGGTTTCCCACATCGATTTCATGCATAGCAGTGAACTCTCGCGACAGTAAATGAGCCTCGTTAGAAAGCCAAGGAGGCCTGTGTTACAGGCTGCGTGAGTGCGACGGATGAGGCCAGCGTACGCTTCCAGTCGCCAAAATGACAAGAGACACAGACGCGTTGGATAGCAGAGCATGCGCGTAGATGAGCGGCTGGAAAGAATGCTTACGTTTTATCCGACAATTCCCTGCAGAGAGTTTTTCTTTTTTTTCTGCGCTGAATCCCTGTGCAGCGAGGCTGTCTATCCACTCGTTTGCGAGTTGGTCTTCGAAGCACGTACCATATAGTAACAGGATCGCACGAATGAGTATGCCCTGGGGATTTCAGCGGAGTTTGGCCACTGTAATTGCATCACGACTGGGTTACAACCAAATCTAATATCGAAGTGACGGCCGGCGAGAGAAATTGTATGAATGTAACGTGTGCTCTGAGCCCTCTCAGAGGCGCGCATCGCCCTTTTCATCCCTTGTATGTATGCGAACATTCGAATCATTCCAGGCAAGTCACGAAGGAAACAGACGTCTTCGCGATTTTCTTTCACTTACCTCACCACCTTTGTGTTATTTGGGTGACCATATATGAGGCTATCTAGCCTCTTACGCCGACTTTTGTGAAAGGCTCAACTCGCCTGCAAAGGGTGCACCACGGCACGAGGGATATTATGGCGATGAAGCTAACAATACGCTCCTATTCGCACTACACTCACTCACCACTCACCCTGCAGGTTTTTTTTTTCCCCCTGTAAGTAGGGTCCTTTTTATCAACGGCTACCTGCGAGTTAACAGTAACCGATTCGGCAGGGCAAAGAATTCTCTAAATGCATAAGAACAATAATCAGATATGAATTATGCCCGTCATTCGTACACGGGCGATGGTGTCTCAAAACATTTCGGCCAAGGTCATGGGCATCCGGAAGGGGGGGGCAAGGGGGGCAACTGCCCTCCCCTGGAGATTCGGCTATTTTTATGCACTCCAAGAAAGCTGCACAGCTTGGTTGGCGTATAATTAAAATAAGTTTGCCCTGAAGGACGGAAGAGAGGAGAGAACGACACCGACGTTCTCTCCTTTGTCCGTCTTTTACCACAAAGTTTTTTTAATTATGTATGTGAACCAACTAGCCCAGCAATCCACGCTAATCAAATGATTAGCACACTCAAATCCTGCGTATCCGTATGGAACGCCCTTCATAACTGCGGTCAACATTGCACTTTAGACACTGACTAACATTGCCGGTCATGTGACGGCAGTGAAACAGACTGCCTGGGCTGGCTATTGAAGATAGCGAACAATTCTGAAAGGTTTGACGTTTTTTTTGTGTGTTTTTTTTCTAAACTCTAGATTTATGCAGTCTTACCGCAAGAACTTCAGTTTTCGGACAAAGTTGCAGCTATATCTAGCAAAAAATCTTCACCGCTACACCTAGTAGGGAGAGTTTAACATCCTCCCGTGCCGTCCGATCACCTTGTACACCCTTTCCTTCGAAATTGCGAAATGTCGGCACCACCCAAGCCCCGAAACAATACCTATAAATCAGCCCCTCAAAACGCTTGTACGCCTGTACTCCATTGAAAGTCAGGGAGGTGAGTAGTATCTTTATTGTGTGAGCCATTTCAACAGACTTCATAACACATATCTCGCAATTTGCCCAGAAAAACTTGAGGCGTCTGCAGCTGCTATTCAAGGAAGATTGACGGAGTGCAGTTCTATGTATGTGAATGTACTGTACTGCGTGCTGGTGATCAGTTGGCGTGAGTCGAGAACCCTCACGTAGCTAGACGGGCCACTCTTCTTTACAAAGTGACAGTAACTTTTCGCATTTTCTTTATTAACTTTTTTTCTTTGTTCGGTAATAAAATCCAATGTATATTCTCCAAGTCTGGTTCTAATTCGCTGTTTGTACTTTTTGTAACCACAAATAGTGCCTTTTTGGTGCTATCCAACCGTACCCTCCCCCCCACCCCCGCTAATGGATGCCCCCCCTTGCAAAAAGTTCTGCGGACGCCCTTGGCCAAGGTAGCTTAACGGCTTGGTCGTATGTGTACGGTTGAAATGGGGCTTTTACGCGCTGACGCTACACATATATGGGCCGAGTTGATCACCGTTGTAGAGGAATAGGGGTCGTGCGCCGAACACCTTTTTGTTTTCTTTTGCCTCCACAATAAAAAAAGCAGCCACAACAACAGTAATCAAACACATGCACGTACCGTAGCTGCTGGGTGGGCATGATTGCACGAAAACAATTCAGAGCAATTGCTTTTATTTTACCTTTTTTGCTCATTTAAAGGACACATTATTATTGCTATTGTCCACATTTGTTACGATCACCAAACCAGACAATTTCGAATCTACTCGATAACAGCGCTTGTCAAAATATTTCTTCCACATTTCACAACCTTAAAACTCGTTGAGAATTTAGGGACTGTGTGCTGCTCAATGCAGTTCTGCAATGCCTACAAACGTTGGCAACAATTAAGCCCCAGAGACAGCGCGAAGGGCACTTTGGCGACCTTGAGCGCGTGGTGTCAGTTGCAAGAGGAGCATGCGTTGTTTCGAGTGGCGCTATATATTACTGGGACCTGTCAACAAAGACAATGCACTCGCACCTGCCAAAAGATGAGCCAACTTCCAGCCAAGAAACGCACATGCCGATAGAGGCGTACGGCAGAAAGAGGCAGCTGGCTGTGAACTATTTGGTACTCTGCGCCTACTGCCGCCATCTGCGGTTACAATCTGACATTCGTTTAGAATTGTCGCCCTCGCACTTCTTTCCGCATGCTGTGTGTAATTTTGAACTACGCAGGATTTTGATCGAACGCTGCTTCATTGAACCTGTTTTACTGATGGATGTTTCATCGACCGCTGCTTCTCCGAGGCATTAATACATATTATATCTACTTAGTTATTTAATTTGGAAATTCTGGCCGTTCTTTTTTTTTTTTTTTGAACTTGTGAAATTTCACTTAATTAATGATACAAAACAAAAACAGCGGCGTCGATTTTTCGGTGCCACATTTTCGGCGTCACCCGTTTTCTTCGAAGCACTTCTGGCAGAACTTCAGTATCTAATACAACATTTACAGCGTTCTTTTAATTAAATTGTAATGTTGGATCGGTATGAAAATTTTTACAATATCCAAAATAAAAAACGAGATGAGAGCAGAACAAAAACAAAAAGATGAAGAAAAAGACTGCCTCATGCTTCTGGGGAACGTAATTAAAAAAAATAATAAAGAAAAAGACACGGGCTCGCACGGCGCCAATAACGACGTCCGGATCGGCACGTGGTTTCAACCACACAGATCCGCTTACAGTCTGCGTGAAATGAGGGCAAAAATTGGCAAGCTGAACCATTAATATGGCGGCGAATCACCCAACGAAGTTGTTTCAGATTCATTGGGTAGCATACATTCACAAAACCTAACACGATTGACCGGGGCGCAGCCCGAAGGAGGGCATGGAACTGCAGCGTCTCGCCGTCCGGCTGTGTCCACGTCACTGGTGGCAGGAGTGGCTGTGTCACGTTTGACGCCACGCTCTCTCCGCCCTCTACTACACCTCAGCTGCTGCGTCGCGCCCTCTATCCTCTCCGCGGCTCTAACGCAGCACCGACACCACTCTCTCTCCACCCTCTCCTGCCGTGCCCTTTCGATTCCTGCCCCCCCATTTCTGTTCACGGACATTTCCCAGCTCAGGTGCCCCCTCCCCCCCTGGGAACGCATGCAGAGGAGTGGTTCGAAGTAAACAGCTTAGCTGTAAAAGATAAGACAAGCTGCTATGTGCTGCCACTGCTCTCATGAGCTTTGGAATGACATGACCTAGACAATGCCGCCATCATCACTGCTCTGTCTCACCACTCGGCAGTTTGGGTAGCTGTGGCATTGCCCTGTTGGACTTCATTCGACTTGCCTATGTCTCCTTATTCACTTGGGCAAAGGATGCCTTGACGAGTTGAAGCTCGTCATAATAAACTCGTACCATAGTGCCATTACACAGGCTTGTTTTTGTCAAACTAAATTAATGGTCTCAGACTATGCCTCTTAGCACGTCCAATTATATGCGTCATCCACCGCGTACCTTGAATTAATCTCTTCTATAGGAAATTTTTTTCTGCTTCACAGATTTTTCCGTGCGACATATAAAAAAAAGACGAGGAGGAGGTGAAAAGAAAGAAAGGAAAAAGGCAATGGGAGATGGAAATTAAAGATAGCAAGGAAAGCAAGAATAATTGGTGGGTAAGTCTACAGGAGAGTGTCTGGTCTGGTTCTGCACAGGAATCACAGTAGAGTTGCAATACCTGTCTTGTTAATAGTGGTTGTAGTGATCCAGTATATCAAAACCAGAGATGAGCTTTGCTGAGCACACTGCTTGTGTGGTTGTCGTTCCGGCGGGCACAGCTGATGTAGACGTCTCGCATCCACTTCTCCACCGGGGGTGAAAGACGTCTCGCATCCACTTCTCCACCGGGGGTGAACATTTGGTACCAGCTCTTCCACACGAGAGAAGTTAAAAGTTGCGGGTAAGGAATTAGGGCACATGTCAGTCATCTGAGGAGAGATTCATTACAATCACACAGCACAGGTAGCGTACAAGGAAGAGGTTCTTCTGCTCTATCAAGCGCCCTTTCCCTTAGCACATTTGCATGCCATGCAATTACAGCCAACCACCTTTTTATTCCCGCTCACCCAGTTTTTGTGCCTGTGTGTGCGTACATTAGTGTGCGAGAGCAAACATTTAGGTTTTTCAAAGATTCTATCTTTATTGAACATAGAAGGAACAATCATTCAAAAAATGATTGAGAGGCAGGTTTTGCTGTAGTCTCCTGGAGATAGTTTTGTTTGTGGTTGTGAGGCTTTTGTTGGCAGGCTTCCCACCTGCCTTGCTACGTGACTTAGCTGAGGTGTTGCTAGGGCAAATTCATAAATGCAGCGAAGCTGGATTGTTGAAGGACAGGCCGGCGGAAATCGCTGTCGTCCCCTATGTGCATGGGGTTTTGCACATATTGAAAAAGGTAGCGGGACGCGCAGGCGTAGGAGTAGTGTTTTCTGCACCAAACAAACTGGGTGGCTTTTGCAGAGAGTGAACACAAATGAGCCAAAGGGCACCTTTTGCGTGAAAGGCCACACAAAACGTTACGTAGATTGTAGGTGCTGTGTTGTGTATGAAGTTCCGCTGTCCTGTGGGAAGACCTATATTGGTCAGATAGGCCTCTGTTTAAACGATCGTCTCCGCGAGCATGCAAACACACTAAAAACAGGCACTGGCAGCAACCCTGCCACACATTGTCACGGCCATGGGTGCTCGCCCAGGTTCCACAATACGTGTGTTGCACGAACATATAAGGGTCAGCGCGAATGTGAAATCAATGAAGTATACCTCATTCACAAGGCAGGCACCGATTGCGTTAGTAAGACTTCTGTTGAATTACGAGTTAAAGAAATTTGCTATGTAAACTCATAAAAGGAAAAAAAAAACAAGCTGCACTGTCCAGGATTGCCTTTCCTTGCATTGTGCCTCTGACCAAGTGTTATATCGCTGCGCTGTATCAGCATTGCTCACTTTTTGGTCAATGCACGTGTACAGATCTTGTCTTCTGTGTGTATTGTTTGATGTACTTCCTTTTTATCATGATTCCTTCTCGCCTTCCTTCCTTGGGTATATTTCGCAAGCCACGGAATAAACTAACTAGTTGCCAGTCAGCGCCGTGTGTCGTCGTTTCTTGCCTAGTCTTTTTGCGCTATTTTGAATTTCAGTGCGCACCAACTAGCCCAAACCATCGTTCTAACGCAGTTCATAAAAGCTCTTTGCATTTTGCCTGTGCTCGCCTGCGTATTTTCTCAGCTAGCATGTTTTTGCACAGCTTGTCGACACATATTTATCATCGTAGTTGTTGAATTGACGCTTATAAAACGCGAAAAAAAAAAAAATCGCGGCATGATGGCCAAAAACTGGCCAATGACGGCCGGTTTGTATGGCCCGGCAACTGGCCTGCTGTCTAAAAAACTGGTTGGGCCGGTTCAAAACCAGGCAAGTGGCAACCCTACTTTTGCTGCCCTGCACTGGCTGCGGACTCAATTTTACAATGCGTACAAGCTTCAGTGGGAGCCACAGAACACAACAAAAAAAAAGAACCGCTACAGTTAAACCTGGAAATAACGAAGTTGACAAAAATTCGCATTTTTTCGTTACATCCAGATTTTTGTAACATGCAGGTTTCGAGTTAAAGCTGACAGGAATGAAGCAGAAACGAAACCAATATGCTAGTAATCAGTGATGCTGAACTCACCCTTGTTCAAGGATATATTTCACACTGAAAAACTGCGTGGTTTGCGCTTACACGGCCCCCGAATTCACAAACGTACTAAGTATCACTTTAGCTTTTTTATACTTTTCGGTGCCTTAACGCGTATCGAGAACAAAACTTATGCTGAAAGGGCGTCTTTTCGCGAACTTCACGCTCTTGTCTGCAGTCAAAATCGTTGAAGGGATCCTAGTTGGGATACTGTACCGGGTGGTGACGTTCTTCTCTGTCGCTGGCTGAGACGGCACTTAAAATTGCGAGCTTGTCATGAAAAGACAAATCTTTTCACATTCACGCAGCAGAAATCATCCACGAACACATAACACAGATATCAGGTGACACACACCGAGAGGCAGGCCTAGCACCTCACCGACACCGCACTCACACGTGGAAACGCACGAGACTGCGGTGCGGGCGAAATTCGCTAAATTAGTGCATTTCGCCCGCCGATTTTTCAGAAAAAGGGAAAGAAACTTTCACTCATCAGCGTATCGAATTCGTTACATCCAGGTTGACTGTCGCAACTCCTTCGTTACATAGAGGTCGCCAACACGTGGGCTTCAATGAAGCTGGAAATGAGGAATTGAGAAACTTCGTTAAATCCAGGAATTCGTTACATAGAGGTTCGTTACATCCAGGTTTAACTGTATTACGGTAAAGTCAGTTTGCAGACTGGAGAAAATGCATTACTTTGTAACAACGCCATTGCACAGATTTGTTAGTGTTGAGTGAGGCACTGACAAAGAAAAAGTAATGATAAATTTCCACTGGGCAAGTGTTTTGTATACATGAAGCATATGCAACCCATGCCAACTGCATGCATGATAGCACGTGTGGCTTCAACCCTGCGGTAACTTCTAGTTTCCCCCTGACATCACACCCCCCGTCACTTTAATCCAATCCAACTCTAACCAAGCAAATCACTCATCCCCCAGCATGCAGCGGGTCCAAGCAGCTGCGGAGCCTACAGCAATATCACGACCTGCACCCGTTGCCTCCCACACTCTTTGCATACAGAAAGCTACCTGCTTCCGTGCACACCATCTCACTTAATATTCAAGGGGTTCAGGATCTTTTTTCAAACTATTCATTTTCAAAAAAATTGCGGAGGACTACACACTGTCAATAGAAAAGAATACAAAGGACTGTCATGAATTAGTGCTCGACTCTTCGCTCCACCGGAATTAGATGTGGACAGACGTGGAGACGAATCACTTAAAAAGTAGCTGGAGAACATTTCACATTAAAACTGGCAAGTACCTGCCGGTTTTAGAGTTGAATTGGCAGCTGGCAGCATGTGCAAAAAACCAGCTTTGCCAGTCGAAAACTGGTCAGGTGCCATCCTATCTAAAATAAGGCCACTGGTTCATGCCTTGAGCTCTATTGGCTTAAACCTCTTCAGGGGACCCCATACTGCTTCACAGGTCTTCAACGGACAGCATGAGGGAGCTGCGAGCATTTTTACAAAAAATAAATAAATAAATAAATGAAGAAGGAATCCTAAAAGCGCACAACTGCTGTATATGTGACAGT
This sequence comes from Haemaphysalis longicornis, assembly GCF_048455015.1. NCBI lineage: Eukaryota > Metazoa > Arthropoda > Arachnida > Ixodida > Ixodidae > Haemaphysalis > Haemaphysalis longicornis. The sequence continues at coordinate 398,662,258 of NW_027526203.1, forward strand.
AAAGTAATTTGAATTAATTTGCGAAGACGTTGATTATGGAGACCCCAACCCTACAATTCCCACTTTCAGGAAAATTGTGGTGGACTACAAACTTTCAATAATAAAGAAAAAGGTTTATAATATACAGGACTGTCATGAGTTAGCTGTTTGAACGCCAGGCCCGAACACTGTGAAACATTTCAAATTTAATCATGGCTGGACTTACTTGCATTCTTACCATACAAGACTTATGTCCCGCTCTAGAGAAAAGCTTAAACAAAGATGACCTATTTTACCAGCTTTGTGCTACACTGTGATTTGTAAAACACACACACACACACGCGTGTGCCCGCACGCACACACATACATACATTTGCTGCATGTAAAAAATGATCCGAGGTCCTGCATGAAATGAAGGTCATGGTCATGATTATGGTTGTTTTATGGATTTGGAGCCAAAACGTTTTTTGTAATGAAAAAATAAAACTGCACAGACCTTGTAGCAAGGTCATTCCTGCATTCCAAATTGAAATTGAGGTTTGACATGCTACAACAGGGCTATAAGGCTCGGTGTAATGGAAGGCTAAGGTTAGTGTGGACATTCTTATCCCCTACACGCAGGAATTTTTGGTTTTCAGCTGTCACAAAAACGGCCACCACAGCCGGTAATCAAACCAACAGCCTCATCCTCGGTAGTCCTACACCTCAGCCACAGGACGCCGTTCCAGGAATTTTTAAATTGCATTTCTACGATTTCTGTAGGAAGTTTGATTAGGAACAGAAACTCAAAAAAGTGATAAAATTTCTGTCAACACCAAACCTATCAAAAGTGCACTCTGAAGTAACTAAACGCAGCAAAATCCCAGAAGAAGAACTTGAATGGACTGCGAAAACTTGTTTGTCTTTTCAGAAGTGCCCCCAAACCCCACAAATGAATTGGCAACATGCCCAGATGCATCGAACTATCTTACTAGAAACCGCTGAATGGAGTACGTGTACACAGGTAGAAACAAAGAAAAAGCATTTATATGGCTCAATTTGATAAAAAACTGTCTTCAAGCACTCTTTCTTGGTTTCAACTGATCCCTGACACATATTTGTCCCTGCTTTGCAAATCGGCATACGGTCACAAATGATGCCACCTAACCTAACAAGCTTAAAACTCCTTCGGTACCTTCGTGCTGCTGGAAAAAGCTCACTAAAGAATTTAAGCAAGCATCTGCTGCGTCCATCATAGATGTCACCATCACATGCTTCCTCCAAAGTTACTATCGCACTCGATTTTACTCACAACATGCGAGCGGTGGCTGGAACTGCTTCTCAGCCACTCGTGGCACCAAGCAGCGAAGCAATCAAGAACTAAAAAGGGAGGATATTAGCATCCCCCATGGGTTACACTCTTCAACGCAGAAATTTGGGCTAGTTGGTGATACGACTTCGGCATGGTAAAAAGCGCACTAGACGGGGCCAGACGAAAAGGCAGTGACACGGAACGAGCGCTGCTTGTGATCTACTGAATTCGTAATGTTCGAATGCACCCATCGTAGCGATTTAAACAAGTGCTTCAGGGACCATTTAAATAGTGTAACCACTCATTGAAACTGCAGTTCATATGCTTCACGTTCGCACAATGCTCCCAAAATCAAATGCATCAATTCTGGCTGTATATCGTCACTGGAGCCACATTGCTGGATATACAGTAGAATCTCGATAAACGGAAATCGCTTAAATGGAATTGCCGCTTCAACGGAACAGTAGCCTGTAATTTGGTTGGTTTTATATTCAGATAACGTAAAAATACTCTTGGTAATCGCAACTAAAATTTCCGCGTCACTGTGTAAACGGAACCAGAAATGGAACTTCTTGTGAAACCCATTGGCATGAGAATCAGCTTTTTTCGCTTCCGGCTGTTTCGTTTTGGTTTTTTGTCTTCCTCCATGTTTTCTTTAGCGTCGTTGGCCTCGTAAGCCTCGTCTCGTTAGTGGTCAGCCGTGTTAGCGCAACGAATACAACATCACAGTTCTTGTTCCAGTCGTTCGGTCTCGATTCAAGACGCCGCGGTTACAGGGCTCAGCTCTTGTCGCCTCGTTCGTGCCATCGTGGTGCTATTCGCACATCATTAGCGCGTTGCTGTCATTAAATTCGGTGGCTTGTAAGCACTCGCGAAGTTGAGCCTCTAGCCTTCGTGAAGATTCAATTGCAAGGACTCAAACAAAAAAATAATTGATGCATTTTGTAGTGTACAGTGACTCATTGTTGCCAAATCAACTTTATGAATACTGTGCCTAACCTCTTGTAGTTTTCTTACTTTCTGAAAAACTATCAGCTACATTCACCTACTAGTGCTTAGAGTTCCATGAAATGGTATTAAGAGTGTGTACGCACATAAATTTGCACTTTCACACATCTGTCTCAGTAAACAATACTTCTGTTAAACGGAACTAATTTTTTCGGTCCCTTGAAATTCCGTTTATCGAGAGTCTACTGTAGGTGGTTTAAAGGGACCCTGCAACACTTACCATCGACTACTCGGAATGTATTTTGTGGTAAAGTCCATTATCCAGCAATCTCCACCCGCAAGAACTATGAAAATCCGTTCACTATCACCGAAACTACGCGCGATGAAAAATCGCGCATAAATGTTCCCTCTCAACTCAACCGCGGACAACGCGACGAAAGCTACGCGCTCTCTCCCGGAGAGGGGGGCGGCGCGCGGCGTTTTGTTCGGCGGCCTTCGATATGTCACAGGCCGGGGAGTTTTGTCCTTCTTCCCGAAACGTGGACGGGTCTATTTCCAGTCTGGTGCCACAAAAAAGCAGGCATGGCGGCCTGCTCGCAAGCAAGCGCTCAGGCTGGTAGGGCGTTTTTGAAGCAATAAACGTTTGTTGTCGAGTGGACCCGTTGAAAGTGGAATATTTAGTTTGTCACTCAAACTCCGCGCGCACTCAAAACAAAAGAAACACCAAAAGCATGCGTACAGGTTCAGACATAGAAGAGGTTGATACACAGCGCCAACGACGGCGGATCGTCACAGGAAATGCCAGAATTTAGCCGCAAAGTTGACCAGCGACAGCCAATAGGACAGCCAGGACAGCCATGGCCCGATTGACGTCGCAGAGGCCATTCCAGGGGTGCATAATGAGGGGAATTGAAGAGAGCGCGGTTGGTTTTTCCGCGTCTTTCACGGCGATTTGCGCGCTTACCGCTTCACGTGCACGTGTAATATTTGGCTCGCGTGTTCCTGGCAGTGTAATCTAAACGTCGCGCAGGTTTACTTGCACTGCACGAAGAGTGTTGCAGGGTCCCTTTAAGTTCTTCCAAGCAATGAAGATGCGCAATAGCAGATCTGCAACTCTTTATACGGCAATGGCAAGGAAACCACCACGTCACAATTCAAAAGCAACCATACAATGCTGTGAAGAGCTGCACTACATCCTACACATTCGAACGTTGCGCACTTGGCAAGTCAGCTGGTAGTGGAACTAAGGGATGCTGGTGATAATGGGAAGAGTTGACTTCTCTTTTTAGTTCTTGAATGGCGTGCTTTGCAGTGCCACGAGACCATGAGAAGCAGTTCCGGACACCGCTCGCGTGTTGAGTTAAATTGAGCGCGACAATACCACAAGAACCTCTTCAAAACAGCTATCTTTGCAAGTAGACACAGCCAAAGCAGCTGCACTTGCTGCAAAGCATTTCATTGCATTTTTAAATTTTAAAACCGAGAGTGGGGGGGGGGGGGGAGGGGGCCTTTGCATCTTGTGGGACCAGTCAAGCTGCTGATGAAGCCTTTTGTCTCATGTTTTTCAGACACGAAAGAAATGAAATGCGAAAAAAAAAAGCGCACAATCCACCCTGTGAAGGTGGTTGGAAAGCGAAGCTGTAGACGACACCCACAACGATTACCCCTGCGACGTCACTTCAATTCACACACGTGACTCTACAAAGAGAGAAACCAGAGAAAATTAAAAGCACTCAACCACACCCTTTATTACTTCAAAGAAATATTTTTTGCTAAGGTTAAATCAACGCATGATTCATGGACGGTAGTTGTATGAGTTGTATTAGCGAAGCACATGAGTATAAACTCCTTTTTTATAAAATTAAAGGAAGCTCAAACTTGGTGTAAGACAACCTCACTTCTCCCCCGTCTGTGCTGCCTTTGATGGAGGCGACAAAATAGGCGGAGAAGTGACATAACCTGTGTTGGTGTAAGCTTCCTTTAATTTTTCTAACTCCTAGCCCATGTGCAAGGCATGCACACGGCTGCTACACGTGCCGTGGGTGGAGCGCACAGCAGCGCGAGAGGTCGCGTGACGCTATCCCGTGGCATTCAGTGGGAACGCAGGGGGTAAACCCACAGATGTGCTCGGTGAGTGCACCGTCTGTCTCCCTCGTCTCCGCGGGGACTCGGTAGCTCAATCGTTAAGACAACGAGCTCTCACTCCGTTTCTCTATTTGTTCCAGGTTCAATTCCTGGCGGTTCCAGTAACTTTTTTTTTTGTTTGCAGGAGTTTTCTCCGTTTCTCTATTTGTTGCAGGTTCAATTCCTGGCGGTTCCAGTAACTTTTTTTATTTGTTTGCAGGAGTTTTCTGTTGACACCGATGGTCACGACCGAACCCTTGGAGGGTAGAGGTAAAAAGCTTCGCTTTAAAAAGTGCACTTGCGTCCAAACCTTATCACATTACATTTACCCCTCTTCGAGAAGAAATAGAAGCATAAAGAACAGTTCAATTTTTACACCATGTCCAGCATGGCACCTACTGCGGCCCAATTTAACACCAAGTGAGTACAGGAATATTTGAGGAGCTTTTTTTTTTCTAAACGAACAGAATTGCAGAAACAAGCAAAAATTTGCGACCGGGCCTATATGCAACGCTCTCAAAGCTATTACAGTTGAACCTCGATTTAACGAAGTCATTGGGACCCGCGAATTATTTCGTTAAATCAGGAACTTCGTAAAATCGAGAGAACGACAAATTTATTGCCCAGTGAAAAACCTTGCAATTTTCACCTGCACGCTTCGTGAACAGCGGGAGCACACACTTCTCGCAGCTGGCCAGTGAAATCAAAGGGTCCTCAGCACCCTCGTGTGCCCCAGGAAACCGCCTCAGAAGATCTACGGGGTCCATCGCCTGGCATGGTGTAGGCACGGGTGCTTCGATAGTGTCCAGATCATTTGCATCTTCAGACTCCTTTTGTGTGCCAGAAACAAGCTGCACTATCTCCTCGTCGTTGAAGATCTGATCTGCGGCCACCTCGTCACGCCGACGAAGCTCTTCCGAACTGGGCGATGCCTCTTCCCGCCCGTATTGCGGGCTTGTGGAAGCCTCGAAAGTAGAAGTGCGGAAGCTCTTTTGGAAGTGTGGAGGCAGTGTGCTACCGCTCCTTCACTGGCAGCACACTGGAAGACATTCTAGACGCCATAAATTTGGGAAAACCTCTTTTTCTATGCATCTTTTTTCCCGGAATACTTCGTTAAATCGGGTTTGGCGGCGAAGTTCGTTTGGTTATTTCGAGTTTATAAAAGCATAAAGCCTATGGGCAACTACAAAGGGAATCCGAATTTGTTCATTAAATCGGGAAATTCGTAAAAACTGGTTTCGTAAAATCGAGTTTAAACTGTATATATGTTCTACATGTCACCTACGGGAAGTTCTTTGACAGCGTTGCATTTAGGCCCGTTAACAAAATTTTCGCTTGTTTCTGAAAGTCTGTTCAGGTGGGTTGATTCATTTCGAGAAAAAAAAAAAATCTCATTTGGTAGCAACTTGGGATTAAGTGAATAAATCAAGGCAATTATTACAGATGCTTTACCCTTCATAATTTACGGATTCAAATTTAATGAAATCGGTATTCGTAAGAAAGTACAAGTGATCAACCTCCCGTGCATGAGCATTTTTGCAACGCCCGCCTAGTTATTTCTGTTTTTACATTCCCTGATACGGCACTACGCCACTTTCTTTTGTGGCTACTTTCAAAACACGGTGCACCTGCTTTAGAAACTAAGCTAGATAAATTTTTTGCTAAGTGCTTGCAAAACAAAACCGGGAAGTGAAGAATATCAACACGCAAACTTCGGGGCCCACGAAAAGCTCTAAACACACAATCGTAAACAATCACGAATAACAAATACAACCAACAGTATTACTTCACGATGTCTACGCCGCCAAAGTAGTCGTCGCATCAGCATGTGCAAACTTCACACTGCGGGATTTCCTCACTAGAACCCAGCACCAACACAGGAAATACACCCGCAAAACGACCCGCCATACTTGCTCAATGAGCGCCATGTGATACGATACAGCCATGGCTCAGCCAATGGCGTGCTGTAAGCGCTTCCTTACGCGCAGGTGCGCGGAAGGTTCCCAGCGTGATTAGGCCATGCTTTGCTACGGCTGGTCCGCTAGGCTACGGGAGCCAGCGTCTCCCCGAGCAGAATGGCCGACCACTAGCTTCTGTTTATGTCGCGTTCGTAGTCCTTACTGTGTCGCTTCGCCGTATTTGGGAACGGGGTTTATTTACATTTTTATCTGGAACATATTCAGCTTATTATACCGCAGTTTAATGTAAGATTTGTTTATTATTTATTTTTACGGATAATACGCTTGTTTAGTTGCAGTATTTAGTTAGTACAGCAGCTTACAACAGGGAACTACTTCTTGACGCGCTCACAGTGCATGTGGCGCAAGGCGCACAGGCTCGGTTCCAAAACAAAGATTGAACGTGTTGGTGTCCGTCCGGCGAAAACGTGCTCGGGTACGTTGTGGTGTCAACCGGGGGCCGTTGACTACGCGCAGTGAGTGCGAACAATGCCCAGGAATGGAAACTTCATTGTTGTGGAGAATGTCGCGTCGTCGGAAGGCTCGAGCGTGCTGGGAAAGGCGGCCGAGGTAGAAGAGGACCTGGCGTCGGCCATCAAAGAGAACCTCAAGCTCAAGTCGCAGCAGCAGCCTTGTCAAGCCTGCGCGCAGCAGCGGCATCCCCGGTACTCCCCGTATTTGGTGCCTCGGCGGTCCGAGTGTAGTGGTGTGTTGTCCGCTGCGGCGAAAGACAGTGTGCGCAGGGCCTGTGCCGCCGGCCACCAACCGCCACAGGATGCTGACAAGGACCCGTACGAACTTTTGCAGGAACTCCTTCAGCAGGGAACGCTGATCCGAGAAGCCGTGCGCAGACTGCAAGACAACGTGGTGGAGAAAAAAAAGACTCCTCACTCCTTGGACAGCTCATCGCGGGACTCGTTTTCATTTTAGGTTCACTTAAAAAAATGCACGTCGCATCACATCACTGACTTCGTAGCAATTTTTCCCTGCCCATCGGAACTGACATCTGTCGTGCGTCTGTGACCGGCTGGTTCACTCCATGTGCGCGATTCCATGCGTTCCTTTGACCTTGTTCACCTAGGGGCGTTATTTTCAAACTGTCTTGTACTGGTGTTTGTTGTGCAAGCAGGTAGCGGCAGCCTCGTGTCGCAAATAAATCGGGATTCCGATGCCTTTGTGTGGGTGTTATTCGCACACTGTGAGCCTCACTGGCTGGTATCGGGCATGGCATGTGGTATTTGTGCCGCGTCGACTGTCTTAAAATAGGCTCCGCAGCGTCCATACCGGAAAATTCCATTTTCAGGAGAGAACGCTGCGGGGTAAGGACGGACGCGGCGGCGGTGTTGCAATCGCGACCGGTACTGGAAACGAGGCAAAAATAGGCTGCGCCGCAGGTTGACTTTTACAGTGCCGTCTCGTCCCTGGCCGTTACATTGTTGCGAGTGAGTCATAGCAGTTGGTCCGGAGCATGGAGCAGTGTGTGTTGGTTGCTAGCAAGCGTCTGCACTCGGAACGCCAGTGCAGACGTGTAGTTGCGACGCATATGTCATTTACATTTCCGAGTATTCTTTTCTCCGTGTAGAAATGCGTATGGAACAAAATTAGGTCCCTTTTAGCGTTTACTGTGCACGTTACACACTGGACAAGAGCAGAGGAAAAAGTAATTGGAGCAGAACAGCCGCTTGGATCTGTTTATTTTTACGCCGTTGAAAGGTTAAAACGCGTTCACCCAATCCGCTATTCCTAAGCGGTCACGTGATTGCCGTGCAAGTCTTTCGCCACCCCGTTGCTCCTGCTGTAGGCCTAAAAATGTTATTTACGTCTGGTTGTCCGACCGACTTTCACATGTGGATGTAGACCAGTTTGGTCAGAAGATAGGCACCATACAGTGAGTCATAACGTAACCGTGCTCGAATCCGCAATATACTGGGTTAATGAGCAGTACGAGGCGACTTTGTTGGATTCTTAGGGTGCTGTCATTTGTTTTGGGTAAGCAGTTAGCGTGTTCCCTTTTTTTGTCGTAGGGTTTTTCATTTTTAATGGAGGTTTGATTTTGTAAACGTGATTGAAATAATGTTTACATCCCCCCCTCTTTTTTTTTTTTTTTACGGAGGTGAACGGACCGACCTTCCTTGGGCCTTTGACGGTAGAGTCGCCCAACTTGCAAGTCCAAGGTTACCAAATAAACAACGCTTCACGGAATCGCTTCGCTAAATGTAGCAAACATGCTGCAGCGTTAAGTTTTGCTTGCGTGTTCGCTGGCGAGCGTTCATTGCTTTTTCTTAAGGAGCTGGACGCACGACTCGTGCCCAGCCGGAATGGTTGCATGTTCACGAATGAATCGGCACATGCTAGGACGCCTTGTGTTCTATGACGGTCGAATTAGCCTGCTTCAACAGAAAAAAATGTGGCCGCTTTGTTTGCGATCGTGTTTTTCACACCACGACAAATGACCGCCACGATTCACGATCCGCAAGGCAGCTGTAGACTGATCTAATGCCGTACAGCAGAAAGATTTTGCTCCACTACGAAAGCAACGTTTATTTGCGATCTCGTCTGTCATTTCTTCTTTTTTTTTAGCATAAAATGCGGAGAAAACTTTTGTTATCGTGTAATGTCGGTAACGGCTACAGTTGTGGTAACGTGTGAATGTGTTAAAAGACCAACAAGCTGGGTGTTGAGAGGCACCGCTGGTAGACAACCGCAGGGATGCAACCCTTATGCTGCAGTCAAAAGTGGGGTTGCACAAATATGTTCGTGGCACCAACTTCAGAAAAAATACAGTGTAAGGATACCAAAAATTAGTGCATTGCCATGCGCCTACGCCTGGTTCAACCAACAGTTCTATGGAAAACATCTTCAGTTGAGTACATTGCTAGTGGCCCTGCTGATGTTCCCAGTAGTTTTTATTTTATAGTTTGTGTTTGGCATGCAGCACCGTGATGTCATCTGCAGGAAGGAAAATAGTTCCATTCGCTGACACCATTGCTACCAGAACAAAGCATTAGCCCCACGAGGCGACATGACCGGTAGCGTCAAATTGCACCGTCGGTGCTAGACCGTGGCCTGTAAGGGAAGTGTTTTGGTCAGCCAGAGTCCAAGCCATACAGCACAAGTCAATTACAGGGTTAAAAGGCCCTGCTGTTTGCGGTTGCAGTTTGTCTCATCTGCTTGCTCCCTGTGGTTTACACTCAAGGTTTTCCTGTCAAAACGGGGATTTTAAGTGCTCGGCTTTCAGGGTTTATACATAGTAGTGCAGAGCCGTAGCCACATGCTCTGTTGTCCAAAGACCAAAAAAAAACCTTACATTGTGTGGTTCCTGTAAAAACTCTTTTTTTAATGCCTTTTGTTGTTTATTGCAGTAGACGCCAGGCTTTCTATATATAATCCGAAACTGGTGCTCCCATAGACCAAAAGCATTAGTAAAAAGTAAAGGCAGTTGTGTTTTATTTTTGGTTTTGTCGTGTCGTGTGAGGCTACAGCTGCATTCCAGTCACGATAAAATGATTCGCCTCTCTTGGGGAGTGAAGATTGACTATGAGATTTTCCTTGCCATTGCCACTGGCCAAAATTGCGGAGGCTGTCATGCTGCTTCTAAGTAGCCACAGCTGCCTAGCTGTACAGGCAACCTACACAGTATTAACTCAGTGGCTGCCTCAGTGTGAGTGCCTGAGGACAGTAAAAAGCGTGGTGCACACTAGGCAGTGTACACAAGACTGTGATACCACCTTCTCGCCAGCGTAATGGAAGGGTGCTGCAACAGCAAATTCCACTTCATCACTTGTGGTGCTGCGCAACGCAGCAGGCTATTCCTGTGCACATTCATCCAGTAGGCTGTGGGATGAAAATGAACGGGAATGACCTGCCAGCTTAAAAACAGTATGCATGGGGTAGCACCATTTTACCAAATTAGCATTGCCTTCCACTTGTATGTTAGTTCAGTATTATCAGTGCTACCATATACATTCTCCGAGAAGTGGATTTAATTCAGGGGCATTTATAGTGCCATTTTCTAGTGTCTGCACATTGTCTCCAACCTGGTACTGTTACTGCACTGGCCCCACTTCCACAGCATCTGTTGGGTTACAAGCATAACCTGACAGTGGTTGTGGGGGTGGAGTACCCATCTCTTCCCTAGCTGTTGCGTTAAGGAGACACTGAAGGCAACGAACAAGTTGGTTTGAGATGGAAGTCTGACCTTTCCATAGCCATTTTAGTGTTGATTCAGTGCCGAAAAGATGCCTTAATTGCTGAGAAATTGCTAATCAAACAATGCATCTCCCTTCATTGCCCTAGCAGTGATTCCATGATGTAAGCAGAGGCTGCTGCAGCCGCTGTTCGCGTCATGATAAACCTGAAGCAAGCGAGGCAGCTGTGATGTATAGCATTATACAAGCAACTGAATACAACGCTACCACGTACCAAGGGGTTTTGTTACTTTTGTTCAGATCAGTCGTGCTTTCCTGAACTCCAGCATCCTTTGCTGCTCTGGACCACTAAGCAAAATGTTTCTTAATGGGATGCATGATCAATATTGACGCTTTTTTTAAGAAAAGCATATTGTCCTTTTTAGGCCACATGGACGTTGGCGTCAAACCAGCTGCTTGTGCACAGCCCCCACGCGCCACCTCGCATAGCGGCATCACCACCAGCATGAACAAGTAGCGCCATCTAGTGGCAGCCAGGGAAGACGTATACACCACACGTTGCGCACACTTGAATATATTGACTTTAGTCAAAATAAGCATTCCTGTTATTTTTTTTCATTCAGCAAAAGCACGCAGAGAGTCATAATAAAAGGGGCTATGCACACAGTACTGTACAAGGGTCACACAATTGTCTGGCCAAGTACTGCGCCAGGTATTGCACCAAAACCTAGAACTGCTTGTTGGCATTTGGCTGGGCTCCCATCATTCTAGCTTTCTTTTTGTTCTTAAACGTTCAAACATGACACTACAAAAGCTTCCAGTTAAATTTCTATAAACTTGTGAAGGCATATTGTTAAAATATTTGCCACACAATTTTAACCACTTCTGGTGTAAGTTGCGCGGTATAGCCAGTGGGGGCAGCACCTGTCCGTGTTTTCACTATTTTCTTGCTTATTTTAGAAAAGGTATGCATAAGAGTGGTATATTCATGTTCTCAGTAAACTAATCTGTCGATCTAAAGCAACTTGTATTTCGCCTTCAGTGCCCCTTTAATGCGATACCTGTTTCTTGACACTCGCCCATCTAGGACATTCTGTCGCTTGGTGGAGCTGGGGAGGGAAAGAATAGGTTCAGAGTGCCCTGCCCACTCCCCGTGCGTTTTGCACAGCCCCTCTCCCTCATTGTCTTTCATTCACCAATGGCGTAGCCACGATTCTTTCTTCAGTGGGCTTATGCACCACCTTCTGCCTACATCACTGGCTCCGTGTGCTCCATCACGAAGAGAGAACAGGCCATTTTAATACATGGCCAATACAAATGCACTGGTAAATAACATGATAAGCACAGTTTTGAGCATAGCTGGAAAATAAAGGTTCTGGTACGTAATTCAGTGTGTAGGTCATTATAACTGTGCTATACTGGTGAGCAATGGTGACCATACAGCTGATATGTGTTCTGTGAAGAAAAAGCTCATCTGAAAAAAAAAACACAAAAAAACAAATTCGGGGCCCATCTACAAGCAAGCACCAGCTTGAACCATATGAATGTCACTGCAAGGAAATAAATAAATTTAAAAGGTAAAGCCCTCGATACTTCGCTGCTGAGGAAGGTTCTAGTCAACATGTGCTTTCCTGAAATAGCCAACCAAAAAGAGAACGAAATGCAAGAAAGTGCACATCGTCCAAATTTTGGGGACAATCTGTGACCCCGCTGCAAGAAGTCCTGTGGAGACATGTTAAATGGCGCGAAATCTGAATGACTTTCTGATTGCATGCCAGTTCTGTAGTAACATTAAATAGCAACGTTGTGTATGCTACTTTGGATGGATGAAGTGCCATACATAAGGTACTTACCTTTGCCGCTGTTCCAGGGTTGCCCTCACTTGCCAACAATGTCCACGGAAGCTGATAGCAGCCCTCAGCCGGATGTCCCCCACGAGGACGATGTTTGTGCATCAAAGAGTGGCCCAGCCGTGAGTGAGCATGAAGCCGCCCACGAGATGCTGCGTTACCCCCTCTCGAAGCAGGATCGGGAGTCCCTGAGCAGTGTGAGCAGCGACTCCGGCGATGTCTCCAATGGCCACTGCTGCGACGTGGAGGAAGAAGGCATAGTTGTCATTCCAGAATACAATACTCCGATAATTGGCTATGAAGTCATGGAGGAACGAGCGAGGTTTACAGTAAGTACGATTATTTTTGTGCCTTTATGCGGGTGTATTTTTGTTGACAGAGTTTCCAGTAAAGCAGTAGGTGGATAGTAGGAGCACGTTTTAGTGCATTATGTCCCCCTATTGCAAGCCCATAATCTGGCGATAGCATGAGGCAGAAATAGATGTCAGTCTGCCCTTACTTTTGTCTTGTTCGCCTGCTTATAGCCTCAGCATTGTTATTCAAGTCTTTGCTCACTTGTTTATGATGTACTGAATATAGGTTTCCTTAGCTGTATGTACACATGATGACTGACGGGCATTACAGATCCTAATTTAAAACTTTCGTGGTGCTTGCAGCTGGTATTCAATGCTGACGTGTCTGAGATTGAGGTCGCCCTTTTTTGTATTGCGTCTTACCAGCTGTGTTGCTTTCATGTTTGTGTTTTATCAGGTGTTCAAGATCAGAGTGGAGCATGTCGAAACAGGGCGCTTCTGGTTCGTGTTCAGGAGGTACACCGACTTTGCGAGACTAAGCAAAAAGGTATTGAAGTCTTTGCAGTGTACTACAGCGAAAAGTCGTTGTTGAAAGAAACTTTCATGAAGCTCTAGCATTTTTTATGTTAAATGGACGGTGTGTGTATACTCCTGTGTGTTAAAAGCCCTAAGCGTAAAGCTGAAAAGCTGTGATCAACTATCTTGCACTGCTACACACGAAGTCCTGGGTTTGATTCCCAGCCACAATGGCTGTGTTTGTGACGGGGGCAAAATACAAAAATGCTGGGTGTCTGATATTTTGGTGCAATTTAACTCTTTTGTTACCACACCTATTCAAATCGATCACAGATGAACGATGTTTTATATTGCCGATTTCAGCATGTAGTAGTCCTTTCTCGTGCACTTAATGGGCCCCAGTGGTTAGTCTAGGCACAGCACTGTTAGAATCAGTTTAAATTTTCCCGCTCTGGTGACGTTGACAGTGTTTTATGCGAGCTGAGGTGTGTGTGTGTTTGTGAAAGGGGGCGTGGCTGCTGCACTTGACAAAAACCATGCCGCTCATATCATACCAAATTGTGTTGTCAGCTTTGTAATCAGGTGATAATTACCTGAAAATGACACCTGAAAATGATACCTGAAATTACCTGAAAATGACACTAGTGAGCTTTGGTTTGGAGAAAGGTTAACTTTATTGTTCCAAAGCTTATTTCTGAAGGTCCCCCGCATGCCTAACAAATGGACCTGGCATTTTCAGCCAGTTTCCGGCAGTTTCGGTTTCATTTTTGTGTTGAAAAATTCATTTGGTGTTACTACGCAATTGCCCAACTTCAAGCTGGTTTGCCATGGCGCCTCCGTGGCCCACTATTGTTCCCCGAAAAAAGCACGCCACTCGTGATTTCACTTCACTTACTCCTCCTTCTGCAATAACAGCTCCAGCTGAAAATGAAAAAACAACACCAAGTCATCAGATATCACTTCAGACAAGGAGAGCGCTTCAAATGAGCCTTGAACACCGCCAGCTGTTTGCCAGCCAGTTTCGTTTCCGTACGAGGGTATTTCCAGGTGTCTAGTGTCACTTCTTAGTAGAAGTGTCTATCCTGACAGTCTCCAAACAGGTTTGGCGGTGTTACTTTTGCAAAAGCGTTAGGTGGCGCTGCAATATAGGAGGCTTGTGGTGCTGAACACTTTTCGTTGCACGACAGCTGCTTGGTGAAAGCTTTCTGGGCACAGTTATAGTGCATCACACCTTATTCCTGCAAGCAGGGCTACCACAGGGAGTTGGAAGATGATAATAAACAGCAAGTGAAAGTTCTGACAGATAAGTGATGATCAGAATGTCAACAAGCATTCACCACCAGATTTGGTCTTCAACTCTAACCGGAGTTCTTCGCATCACTTGCTTTCCCTGAATCTTGTGCCGGCCGTATTCATTGACAAGATGTTTTTACATCATATGGGGACTGATTGGTGTCTCTAATAATGTCAAACTAGCAGATTTTTTCCAGAGAACCATCCAAACTCGCATTTTGAAATGGAGGTTGGGCTTCACCACAAGGCGTGGGCACCACGCGTGCTAACATTTTTTATATATATACATATATATATATCTGACAAATTGTTCCGCGCAACTCAATTTTTTTTTCTAGGATGGGTTTTTGAAGTGTTTATCTACAAAATGCGTATTCTAAATTTTTTCTACCACTGGTGGTTTTTTATACGGAACTTCCTTTTTTCTCATTTTCCTCGACGTCTGGACAAATTTTGATTTCATCATTTTTTTTGCAACCATTATTTATTGAGAACATTATTAAAACTGGTGTGTTTGGAAAGGGCATTGAATCATCTGCATTTTATGTCACTGCAATATGTGCCTAACTGATATTTTTAGAACAAAAAAAAGTTTTCTTATACCCCCCAAAAATCATTCAATTTCCTGCAGTAACGAAAGAGTTAAAGCCCGAGGTGGTTTAAATTATTTTGTATATCTCCACCACTGTGCACTTCATAGCCCAGGTCTAGCTTTAGCCCCATCAAATTTATCTACTGACATAATTTACATTTGTGTTCAAAGCATGGGCATGTCTCGTCACTCCTGTTCATGCTCGCATCATGGTGGTACCGCGCACACGTGTCTTTCGGTTTGTCTAAAGTTGGTTTTCTGACTAAGACCTGGTTTCGGAGAGGGAAAGGGGGGGGGGGGGTGATTTAAAAAGAAGGTTAGTACTGGTTTAAGAGGCTTGCCAAAATTGAACTGTCTTTGATAAGGTTTTGAGCAGTTGGAAGTACGAGGCCCATTTTAGAATACAGGAGCAGGCTACTTTGACCAGTTGTCTAACACAACTTGTTCAGAGCTGTACCTTTTTCGTGATTTGGTTATCTAAATTAAGTTTCTGCTTTAAATTCATGCTTTCATTGTTTCACAATGCAGTGAAGGTGTAAAACTATGATTGTGACAACCTCTGTTTCTTTTTTTCTTTTTTGGCAAAGCTCAAGCCACGGTTTCCTGGCCTGCAACTCTGCTTGCCTCCCAAGCGCTGGTTTGGAAACAACTTTGACCCAATGTTTCTTGAGGACCGGGTGTTGGGCCTTCAGGCATTTGTCAAGAACATCATGGGCCACAGAGACATCAGCAAGAGGCAAGGAATGACTATGTTGGATGCTCATTTCTGAAGCCCTCTACTTCATTTCATTTTATTTTCCCCAATGCCCATTTCAGAGAGGTACGTAGCGGGGGAGTATTGGTATACAAACAACTGGGGAAAACAAAGATATAAATAATCGGAGTACGAATAGACGGTGATGTGTACAGGTGCGCGCAGAAGTAAACAGAGCACAGGAGCGGTGGCCAAACTGTATCGCTGCGCTGCCTGGGTATGTCGACAGGAACCATTGGGTGGCGTTTTGACCGTGCACTCACACTTGCCCTGCTCCCCTATCAGATATGTTTAATCGTTGCTCTGCCGGTGTGTCAGACTGGGAAAGGGCAACACTGGGCTGTTGTAGGTCGGCACTGGTTGCATTGCCGTTTGCAGCTATCAGCGGCGATCGAATCCGTCGCTGTTCAACTGGAAGAAGATGCGTGTGCGCGAGTGAAAAGTACAACATTGTCGAAGTCCTTTTTACGAGCAGCATAGTATTGCTTGCCTATCAGGTTTCCCGTAGCATGCCTTTGTGATATGATACATTATACTCCGACACCAAATTTGCTCTGCACAATCACATTCAGATGATGAATCACTAGGGAAATTTTCATTATTCCTAAGATGGTCCCGCTTCTAACATGTTTTTTTTTGGGAGGGTTCACTTCTAAGTTATTGCTGTCACTCAGTTCAGGTCTGTTCAAATGAAGGGAAAATACAAGATGCCCATGCCGAGAAAATTTGCTCAATGTTAAAGGGTCAGACATTCAATTTTTGTCTAGTAAATGTTCTCTAGCTCATATGAAAGCCCGCGTTTTATTTAGTGGGTAACCATAGGGGGTAACCACAAGCAATTTTGGGGTAACCACAAGCAATTTATAAACAAATTGGTAGAAATGACTTTAATTTACCACTAAACTTTCCAAAATCTGAAAGGCGGCGGTTCATAGTGTACAAACGTGACAATACATTACGTGCCCTGGTCACGTGACCTGCAAACCTTGCAGCTACTGAAACTGCTGAAATGTTTATTCACTTATTGAAAACATTTTGTATAAGTTTAAATTGTGTATGTATTTTTAAACATTCTTTCGAAAATTTAAAGACATGCCGCCGCGTCGCTGCTGGGTTGCTCTGAGTGTGGCTAACTGGACCTCCATGTCCAGAATCAACGGCAGTGTTCAGTAAACAGACCCAGGGAAGGAGCTTCCTGCTTGTGTTGTACGTTGTTTGATGATTCTGCCTGATTCAGGTGTGTTTCTTCTGCTGAAATATTCGTTTTCAGTTTCCAAAAACGGCAATGGCAGTTAAAAAAAAATGCGCCCGCGAAGAATCGAACTGCCGACCTCCACAACACGAAGCCAGCGTTCTACCTCGTCCATCCCGACAGATAGTGCCTCTGTGCAAAATAGAGTATGTCATACTAGGCCATCAATACGTACAGCTGGCTGCATCCAGTGATTAAAAAAAACACATACAGAAATAAAACAGCCTTCAATTCAGAATTTTTTAAGCTGGGGACAAGTATTTAAATACTGCTTTTCATCTCGCATACAGACAAAAGTATGTTGCCACGCTACTGTATGTCATGGTTGCTGGCATTATTTTTGGGAGGACACGTGCGGCTCGTAGATCTAAGAATTTTGATTTAAAAAGTTTTAAGGTGCTGCAAAACCCGTTTCACGTTAAGTTGTTTTAAGGGATGCCCTTTCATTTGGGATAGAGAACATATACGTGACAAAAATCGGTTGTCGTTCCCTTTAAAAAACACTGGGATTTAAAGAACATTGTAGCCTTCTATTCCAGCGAGCCTCATAGGCTGCATGTTGTATTGTTAAATTGAAACACATTTTATTATTACTAATGAGCAGGTTCTACTACAGTTAAACCTGGATGTAACAAATCTCTATGTAACAAATTCCTACCCGCCGCGGTGGCTCAGTGGCTAAGGCGTACTGCTGAGGACGCGGGTTCGATTCCCGGCCACGGCGGCCGCTTTTCTGATGGAGGTGAAAAGCAAAAACGCCCGTGTGTACGAGATTTCGGCACATGTTAAAGATCCCCAAGTGGTCAAAGTTAATCCGGAGCCCTCCACTACGTCGCACCTCATCGCCTGCGTTGCGTCGGCGCGCTAAACCCAACAATCAATCAATGTTCAATTTTGCTTTTCTTCAGGGACGTGGTAAAATGACTGATCGTTGTGGTGAGAGCTGGTCTCAAAGTCATGTAAGCTTGGTGTGTAGCTTGCGACTGAGAAATTATTATCAGTAGTCATTATTTGATGAGGCAAAGTTAGGGGCCTCACGGATTCCCACGTCATAAAACAAAGCTTAGGTGCCCTTGTAACTTTTATGTATGGCGCATGCTTGCTTGGTCTCACTTTGGCCACTATGTTTCCTTGTCTCTGTTGCCAGTCTCAGCGCATGTTTGTGCAATTTCTCATGTTGTGTACACTTTTGCATAGCCTGGGTTTCTTTGTTTTTCACAAGTATGTATCAACAGGCCCGGCATATGACTCCTTCTTGCCCATGTACTCGCAGTTTACACCAGGCTGGTTTTGTGTTCGACCACCCGAATTCATTCAAAATTGTGAATTTGCTAACTTTTATTACGTTTAGCTCCCTGGGCAAATGCTGTAATCCTGTGCAGTGCATGATAACTTTAATTTTGTGATACTGCTCCTTGGAATTCTTCACAGGTTAAATTAAGTTACAAGTTAAATTAAAGAGGGCACAAGCCATTGCTTATAAATACTTCCTAATCATTGGAAGAGCATGTGAAGAGCATTGAATTAAGAGCCCATATTTAACAAGTATAACAAACAGTAGTCATCACTTCAAACATAAGAGATTTGGAAAAAATAAATATTCACTATTCCATATGGCTGAAAATGCTACCCATATGCTCTTAAATAGGCTGCCAGTGCACATATTTCACTTGTGCGCATTGTCCCAACCTGGCTCATTGCTTTCTTTCAGTGCTCCAGTAAGAGAATTTTTCTGCTTGGATGATCCCCCAGAGCCACTGGACACCATAGAAGAGAGCAGGGTGTGTAATGCTCAAGTTTTTTGAGTAATACATATGCTCTTTTTATGCTTGATTTTCGTCTTAAGGAAAGATGCTCCCCGGAAAACCATTTTGCTCAATATTATGAATAGGTGAATTCAATTTCGGCCGCTTGTAGAGTTGAATCTCATCTCTGTAGACCTGTTTTTAGTTTTGCAATCTCTTGCATGGGTATTTTTCTCCAAGAAAGTCTTCATAAAGGCACCCAGACAAAGATAATGTCCTAAAATTATATGTATAACTCTGTATAGACCAAAAAGTGCAAATAAGAATAAAATAAGCCCTCTTGTTCTTACTAAATACTTCCATATTATCTTGGCTTCCTAGTTGTGAAACATTTTTTGCATTTTATGTACAGAACGGACAATGGCTTCTTCTAAGAAAATGAGGCATTCTCCACACTTTTGTAGGAGCACCATGGCTGCTAGCGCTCACGATGTCAAGAAGCAGGCTCAGACATGGCCAACATTCGCAAAACTATCTGGTTGCTCGAGCTATTAATACTAAATTACACTTTTTTTTTTTCAAGCTTCCAGTTGGGATTGTCCCTACATTTTTTTGTGAACTTAACTAGAATAATTTAGCCTGTTTTCCCAGTAGAATCCCCCCCAAAAAGATATTTATTTAGGTACAACTTTTCTGCCTGCATTTTCTTTAAAGGTGGCTGCACCTGCCCCAAACTGCCATGCTAGGAAGCTTGGCAAAGTTTGTACAAATGTGATGGCTATCCCTCTCCCCTTTTCTGTTTTCCCTCTTCCCCAACTAGGCTACAAAGCCCATTCAATCACCTACCAATTTCATTAATTCTTTCATATTTTGATATTTAACTGCCCGAAGCATTGACTTCACTGATCACAACATAAGGCTCGAAAAATCAGTAATAGACCCTATGCAAAATGCGCCCCGCCATCTCACGTCGACTCCGGTAACTAGGTCCGCCATTTTGGTACGGTCGTTTGAAACCGAAACCAAGTAGCAAAACATAGAAGGCGGGCATTGACCGCTCTTGGTGATGGACTACAATGCCGGAGCATGCTGCGTGCCGCAGTGCACGCAATGAGGAAATACCGGTCCAGATGGAGAAAATGCACGTGATGTTCCACGCTCTTGAACGAACTTTCTGACGCGAACTATGCCGGCGCGAGCAACCTTTGTGACACGCTGGGCGCGGTGCGCTGGGAGCGAATATTTGTCATTGGTTCGCTAAGCGCGGGATTTCGTAGTCGCTGTCCGGATGAAAAATACAGCTGCGTTGGAGTTCTATGGTTCAGCCTTTGTATTCTAAATGAAGCCTGAGCGTGCGTCACCTATTTATGACTGACAGCGGCGCTCGAGCGGGGAAACAGTACCACACGTTGTCAAAATTAGGCTTTATTTCTTCACTTGTCCCTGTGGCTCTACGCCCGCTTCATTTCAGTGTTAAATGGTACCGCTTAGCCCCTACACGAGCCTTTATCTTACCTAGCGCTGTAAACTTTTCTTGCCGCACTACGCCGTCACGGCGCGGTTGAAAATTTTCTCTGTGGCGGGCGCGCACGGTATCGGAGTATGTTGTTAGTTTCTTTTCGGTGCATTTAACCGCGTGGCGTTGCGGAAGTGGCGTACACTGTTTTATGATGATCTGACGTTTGAAAATTCGAGTTTCTGCACTTGGTTCCTGATTTGCCGGACTGACAGGTTTGTTTACGTCAAGTTAACTTGTTGCCCATTGTCATTTCAGCCACGATGTATTTACTCTCGAATATTTTGCGACTAAAATACACACTCACTCCTCTAATTTGCATGCTGCATGCATGCCTCTAATTTGCATACTGCATGCATGCCTCCGACGTAATGATAGTGGCCATTGATGTAGGTAGGTAGCTGAGGCAATTTTCAAGTTTTCATAAAAAAAAACGGCCAGAGTTGCATCAGTCCGCCGCGCATCAGCTTGAGTGCTTTTGCTTTTTTTGTATCCACAGTGAAAATCCCAGTAAATTAAAATACTTCGCTGATTTATAACGCGTGCAGTATAGTAAACTGTGTATATAAACGGAACAAAGGGAAGCATTCGCGCACCCCTACATGCAGCGGTCTAGTAAACATGACGTTGCCCAGCCTCTGCGTGCTCGCGAGATGATCACGGCGTGATGTGGCTTGAATGCTTGCTGGTAGCTGATAGGTGACCCTCCAGGTGCCATGCCAGTCCTTGTTTCTGTTACTGTGGAGGGTGAGGCCAGCAAAACTGAGGCAAAAAACCCATTCCAAAGGCTACCATGTTTTCTCCCAAGTGCTCGCACGGCACTTTATTGCTGCTCGCATTGCTCCTGCACTCGACGTGCGCCGAACAGACGCATTAGCAAGGGAAGGGAGGGGCCATTTTCTCGCGGGCTTCTCCAGTGAATGTTTTGGACACTCGCTGGCTTGATGCCCTGCTGTCTCGGACGTCCCCACTGTTGTGGCAGCTCAGTGCACGCAAGCTCCATTGGCGCCTCTTTAAAACCTTGGGCTTGCAAGAGGACGAGTAGGTGCACAGCCGCCAGGATGTGACTGCATGCTTTATCCACTGCAACCCGCCGGGCACTCGCACGCTGCCTGCACAATCTCCCCTCTGTCCGTCTCAGAGGTGAGGCACACAACATAGGGCCGGCCAATTTTTCTCTGGGAGCGAAAGCAGCTGCTGACCACATGGATGAGGCCCAACCTGCACGAACAGAGAGAGTAACAGTAAATAGCACTCAGGGAAGAACAGCACTAGTCCGCTACAGTTTATGCTAAAGGAACAGCAGTGGCCGCAAGGAACAGACTCAAAATGACCAGATTTTGTGTCTTGGTTAACACTGTTGCAAGGGCAATAATCTACACCTCAAACAGCAATGATGTCAAAATTGTTTTTCAAGTTCGAGCGTGCAAGTATAGCTGCATGCTTTGTTTATAATGATACCACTACCCGCATATTCGTGTTCGTCATAACTTAAGCAAGCAATATTATGATTATCTGCAACTCACTTCCAAAACCTTACAAGATAAACAGGTAAACATTCGGGCTATACCGATGACCCATCGAATTAAAAAAAAAAAAATTAGTTTAGTGAGTTCGAGCTAACGAGGTTTTACGGTATTATCTGTTCGGGTTCGGGCACACTCAAAACATGCGCTTTAGAAACTGCCACAACCACCCCACTGGCAAAAAAGGACAAGCCAGACGCACAGATTTTTGCGGCAGGACATGCGCAATAAATAATGAAAACACACACAAAAAAAGAAAATTCAAGGCGCATGTGCACTTTTGTAGTTGACTTCGCCGCAAAGCACGAATGCTTTGCGGCAAACGCGCGGGCGGACGACTGTCACGGAAAACGGCCGCAACCTTTCCGCAAACATCTTCGCCAAAAATAATCCCGTAAATTCAATGTACGCCATTTCAATCCACCCACTAGCGGCACGGTCTGGCGATTGTCGCTTTCCTCTCTCAGGGTCACTGCAACAGGGTCCCCGCTACGCATTTGCATGGTAAACAACGGTGAACAAAGTGCTATACAAATGCTCATACCGGTTAACTCACGTCAAGGAAAAAACAAACAAAGATTTACTTACTGCGAGTCGCACGTGTTTGTCAGCACCGATGAAGGCGAGCAATGCGGCTCGGTGGCTAGGCGGCATGCCCTGCTCCGCTGCCGCTCGGATGGGTATTTGGCGCGGCACTACGAGTGGTATGAGTCCTCAGACACAGTCGGCAGCGCAGACGAGTCCTTCGTCCACAATCCGTGGTCGGGACCCGGAAAACGCAGTCCAGTTCGAGCCATACCGCGTTACCGTCACCTACTCTTCCACAGTAAACAATACGAGACTTCGCGATCGTCGCCCGTACCAATATGGCGGACGGTCTTGTTTACATCAGTGTTGCTAGATCACCAAGCAATTTCGCATAGGGTCTATTCCATGTGTAACAAAATAGTAATGCTACTGCAGCTCTCTCTCTCTCTCTCTCTGGTATTTTTTTAATTTATGGAAAAAATTTGGCCAGGTGGTGCATGCATGCCACGGCATGTTGTTGGCACCTCCTGGTTATGTGTTGTACTACATGTATTTATTTTAAGTAGTTTTAAAAATTCTAGCCATCTAAAGAGGCTGGCTTTTGGAAAATGGGAGGCTTATCTGAAACAAAACTGCAGCTGTTTATGTGAAATTTCACTGTAATTTTAAGCTTGGGCGGGATCTACATGTTGCATACGATGCTGTGTACACAGGCCTTGTGTGAAAACTTGGAGGAGGAAGTGTACCGACTAAGCCAGCAATTGCGAGAACGAGATGCCGAAATTGAGGTGCTTCGCTCGGAGTTGGACTCGCTGCGGATGCAGCATGGCGTGCTCGTTAAAGCACTCAAGTAAGCGAAAATTCTCTTCTTTGGTTGCGAATTTTGGCCCTCCCATCCAGCAGTCAGCTTCGGACTGCATTGAGACCGAGTGCATGGGGTAATATTGCCACTCACCGGTTCTCCGCACAGCACACTGTAACTTGTTCCGTTTGAAAACTGAGAAATAGCACTGTCCACGGAACGGGTTACGGGTACTGCACCTTGTTTAAAGTGGCCGATTTTTAGTTCCTAGCTACGATTCAGTCTGGAGTGGTTACGGGCTTGTTTTGCCTGCTGTACGTGCTCATGTTGAGTGCATATAGGTTAGCTTAATTTGTACATATTCGGTTAGTGCACATACTGTTTTTATTCAAGAAAAATTTTAACTTGTCCCTTTTTATTGTATCCCGCTGGGCTTGAAAACTCCATTGGCCGGGAAATTTAGTATAAGCCTGTGGGGGACAGTGAGGTGCATTGCGATGCAAGTGGAGCTTTGCTTTTACCCTTTCAACCTTTATTTCTCCCTGTTTCTCCCTCTCATGTATCTGTGTCTGCCTTTTGTGCATATCTCTGTTTTCTGTCTCTCTCACTGTTGTTTCTCTTCTGTGCTCTGCATTCTTCAATCTCCTCCTGTGGGGCTTTCGCATATCTTGTTTCTGGTGGCGCAGGCTGGAGTGTTCTCTGGCGAGCTGGGCCAATGCACAGCTCTCAAGAGATCGGCCACAGCTTCTGTCATCGCATGCGTTTGGTCTGCACGCTCTCAACCTCACCCTGTCCTCCATGTAAGAGCTTTTGCACTCGAGCACTGCAGTGTTTGAGATTCTTAAAAAAAGTTTGTGCGTGTGTGGCTTGTTCTTTTAAATATGCGCGTTGGGGTATAGTCTTTGATCACTTATCGAGCTTGTGCCATCCAGTTAGGCTTTGTTGGGCTTAATATAAAGGAGGATGCTAGTTAGTTCTGTGTTGTGAATCAAGCATCCTTTGCTGTGGGTACTAATTACCTGGGTTATATGTTCAGTGTTTTGATTTTCAAGGGTTTCTTTTTGGTGTGAATTGGCGAGCGTGTATTTCCATTCATCATGAACTAGCCTACATGTTGTCGCGTCACTGGATTTGGTTGCCTGTCGTTGTCCGTAGCATCGTACAGAGGGTGTAAGGGCAGATGAGGACAACTTTCGGGCATCTCCACATTTGGGAATCAAGACCATCTCGCTGCACTTGCTTGTGGCATCGTCGCTGCCACACTGGGAGAAACGAGAGCCGATGCGGCTGAGGAATTGCAGCCTTGAGCCTATGGGACATGCCTTGTCCAACGACTAGTGTTGACTTTTAAATGACACAGATAGTGTGCTACTGTACGTAGTGGTCGCCACTGGTAGTCACTATGGCCAGTGTTGATCACCATAGTGCAACCAGTTATTCTGAATGTAAACATCTTCGACAGAACTCTGTCTGGTTGGGTTAAACTTGAAGAGGCAAATACACCAACCAAGGGCGTTTATTCAAAGACAGCCAGACGGACTAAATTTCACAGTATACAGGAAACCCACCCATACCGGCCGCTACCTGCAATTCGATTCCTGCCACCCAAATTCCCACAAATCATCTGTGGTCTCAGCTCTCTTACTTAGAACCAGAACTATATGCTCAACAGAAGAGGACCGGAAGAAAGAAGAAAAAGCCGTAATCGCTGACCTGAAGAAAAGTGGATACACGAGCAACTTAATACGGCGCGTCAAACGCCGTCTCCCTCAGCCGGGCTGCAACCAAAAAAATTCCTCTGTACTGACGCCGCTGGTCAACAACCCCTCTCCTGTCTCCGCCATCTGCCCCCCCCCCCCACCCCCTCCGCATGCTGACCCACTCGTATTTCCCTCCCCTATTTTAAAGGAACGAGTGAAACATTATCCCGCATTCTTCGCAAGGAAGGCATTGTCATCTCCCACAAGCCACTGTCAACTCTTGGACGGCTCATACCTTGACCTAAAGAGTGGCCGCCAAAAGAAAAATCTCAAGGGGTTGTCTACAAAATTGCTTGCGCACAATGCCCCGCTAGTTATGTTGGGGAGACCATGAACTTCCCCGAACGCCTCCGCCAACACAAAAAGGACGTTCGCGCAGTGCATTGGCCGAGCACTGCGAAAAAGCTGACCACAGGATTAACTTTGATGGCGTGCAGGTGATTGGCACCGAAACCCATTACTCACAAAGATTACTCCTTGAGTCCTGGCACATACAAGGGAACCGGCAAGGCCTGAATAGATCCCTCGGAGCCCTTCCCGCCATCTACGCCCACGGCCTCCGACGCGCAAGGGCAAGATTCCAGCGAGAAAAAAGAAAAAGAAGAAGCCACCTATATAACCGCTGCTTCTTGTCGTACAGTCACCCCTGATGAAGGAGCCGAGTTGGCTCCGAAACGTTGGGACCGCTTTGAATAAACGCCCTTGGTTGGTGTATTTGCCTCTTCAACCAGTTATTCTACAGCAAATTCAGTTTTAATTGGTGGGTACTAATGCTGGAAGCACTCTGTTGCAAGAAGTAGTAGATACTGTGTACATTTGGGTATTTGTCTGACCCCTGCCCTCCAGAGGGACAGAGACAGCCCATTTTACTGAAGTGGAATTCTTGGTGTGTGCCAGTGTCGCAAGATGGAGAGTTGTGCTTGTTGGTGACCATTCATGACTGAAAATTTGCAGCGAAAAAGCATGAAGATTGACAAAGCAGCATACAAGGCAAAGCTATTGTCTATCTTGGGGTTGTTTGCTCTAAGTTTTCTGTCATGTGCCAGTGGTGTGAGATGAGCGACTTGTCTCACATGCCTGCAGTCTGTTCAGTTGACATATGGTGCTCGCTCACCCTTCCTCTCCCCGCTCCAGAATTTCTCTAAGGAAATAAAATGTACTGAAGGAATGGAGGAAGCAGTGGAAACACATAAAAGTAACCATGCACTTAAAAGATGCTTCACTTGAAAGAATGATTTCAATACTTTGGAACTGGCTGTTATTTTATATACAAAGTGTTTCACCTAACTTTAGCCAGAGTTTAAAAATATGTCGATGCACTCTAAGACGACATAACCAAATGCATGTTGCTCACTTTTATATGTAGTTTCTCACGGTATTTTTGTATTTTGCCTAATTAGATAATTAGTCAATTTTAATTAGCCAACTTTCCAACTACCGAAGCAAGACAAAGAAACCCAATTAGAAAGTTGCAGAGCGGGTTTCAAAATGTCTGAATAAACAGTTTCTGTCTTTCTAGGCATTAAGTATTAGTTTTTTTTGGCTTATTGAAGATGCCTGCGATATAAAAAAAAAGACACCATGTGACGTGCCGGCTTGCGCGTCTTGTTTGCAGTGCTCCCAAATGTTCCGCGCACAAACTGCCATAGGCGCGCTGCCACTTAAAAAGTGACAGGGCAGATGACAAACCTGTTGATTCCGGCAGGACAAACGATAACCGTTGCGTCTGCTTTCGCGAGAGAAGCACATCGCTGGCATAAATGGCACAGCCAACACCTACGTTGCTGCCCTGTTGCTGTTGCCTTTTAAGCGGCTGCACACTTTGTGCGGGGAACGTTTGGGAGCACTGCAATCAAGCCGCGAGAGCCGGCACGTCACGTGGTGTGGGTTTTTTTTTTTTTGGTGGAAATCTTCAATAAGCTGAACAACACTAATACTTAGTGGACAGAAAGACAGAAACTGTTTATTCGGACGTTTTAGAAACCGCTCTGCAACTTTCTAATTGGGATTTTTTGCCTAGCTTTGTTGGTTCGAAAGTCGGCTAATTAAAATTGACTAATTATCTAATTAGGCAAAATACAAAAAATAGCGTGATAAACTACATACAAAAGTGAGCAACATGCATTTGGTTGCGTCGTCTTAGAGTGCATCGAGATATTTTAAAACTCTGGCTAAGTTAGGTGAAACACCCTGTACATATATACAGTGGAACCCCGATAATACAACTTTCAGGGGACCGCGAGAAAGTGTCATATGACCGGGGTAGAGTAAATGCTGACCTAGTAGACGGTCTCATGTGACAGGTGGGCTAAGAATTTGTTCAAACTACTATATTTAGCGCGTTGTCACGTGATTTGCAACCCTTTAGCTGAAATCCCAAGTTTCAAAAAAAGCAACGCCTATGTTGTGCCCCCCACTGATCTCCACTAGAGTTGCTGGATGGCGCTTCGCCGCTGTCGCGGCCGGGCGCGCGCACGGCCACCGGAAGTTCAACGGCTCGTCCCGGAAGTCAGGCGTCTGCTACGCTTCTCACCCGCTGATAAGCATCCCCATTGGTGCATTTTGGCATTTTGTTCTCACTTTATTGCATTTTGGCTGCACACATCGCGTTCAGATGGCAACTTATGCGATACCGAAATATGGGACGTTAATATGAAGCAGAATTTAATTGCAAAGGAGAACGAAAATGTCACTTGGGTCTTGGTTTGAGAGGAGACGACGCAGCTCTAACGGGATTTATGCTAGAAAAATAATGCTAGGAATTTATGCTAGAAAGAAAACAACGTGGGCACGGCGTCAGGCTGTAGCCGAATTCGTGTGCCCGTTCTGTCAAAACAGTTGTCAGTAAAGCGGTCACTGCAGAGCCTGCTGCCTGGGAATAGAGAGCTAGTTACACGGGCACAGTTAACCACGGTTAAGGAAAAGCGCGGTTAGACAAAACCGCAGTTTGCTGCGTTACACGACAGACGAAACTGCGGTTACGTCGCTAACGATGGTTAACGCAAACTGAACTTGGCCAGTTCGGTCACGCTAACCACAGTTTCCGCAGCCGCAGTGCTCAAAATCACACAATTCAGTTCGTACGCAAGTGGCGGCGCATCAGCGGAGGCGAAAAAAAAATCACCTGGCGTTCGGAAGAGACGAAGGTTCTCAAACAGCGGGCGCCCCAAAGCTGTCCCCAAGACGCGCTTGCGTTCTTAGCATCGCTCTCGCAATCAGCGCGACTGCCCATCAGCAGCGGCTCGTTTCCCGATCCGCCCGATCAACTACGACAAAAGCCGTGCTAAATTTGTAAATTCCGCGCGTCGTCCGCCAAAAATGGATATAGTAGACAATCTTGAAGCGTTTTCAGCACTCGAAAACGACCGGCGCGCGCGTCGGCCGTGCCTGTAAACACGCCGGCGCGCCTGCCCGCACGGCACTGCTTGCGGCCCGAACCGGCCCAGACCACGGCAGCAACAGCTTATCGCATCGCCGCTCTTCGAAATCAATTTGATCGCGGAAAAGAACTTCCGCTTGCGAGCAAATGGATGTTAGTGCGGTGAAAAATTGTGCTAAGCTGAAAGTTCCCAACACCGAACAGACTAACCAAGCCGGTTGCGAGCTGTTGGGGAAGTCCCTCTTCTCGCCGCGCACGAGTGCGTTGCGCTTGTGTCCGAAGCGAATGCTTTAACAATATTTCTTTTTGACTACACTGCTTCTCTTTTCTTTTTTATCGTGAAGTTAAAAGTGTGCATTTATATTTGTTGCGCTCATAATTAAGTGACTACAGTCACTTAACTTGCAATTTCGCGTGTAGCATCCAGAACCGCAGTTTGCGATAACCGCGGTTAAAGTTTAGTAACCACAGTTAAACTTAACTGTGGTTACTTTCGCCATGTAACTAGGGTATAAGTTTGCCACCCAACGCCGGTATAAATCCGGCTTAGAGCGAGGGAATCTGCGTAACAAGAGCTACAGCTTAAAAACGAAACTGATATGACATTTGCGTTTCGCTGCGTATCACGCACGTCGTACTGAATATTGTAATACTTCCAAAGGGAACTTCTTCCCAGACGACTACTCTGGTCTGCTTGTGCAGTTGACGGCGCAACAAGCAGGCATTTTTGGCGGAATGCGTGCGAAACCAGCCCATGCGTAGCATGCGCTATGCTGGAACGGCCCGACTTCCGGGACGAGCGCGCGAACTTCCGGCGGCCGTGCGCCGGAGAGCTCGAAGCGCCATCCAGCAACTCTAGTGGAGATCAGTGGTGCCCCCCTCCCCTCCATGGCATCCGAGCTAGCCCGTGAGCCGAGATAAGGCCGACGTGGTCGAGCAAATTGAGAGGGGAAAAGGCGAGTGTGAAACTGCCAAGGCCAAGTGAAACGAACGATAGTAAAGGCAGAGTTAAAACGCGACATTGCCGTAAATGGTGGAGACACCCTTTGAACGGTCCCGTGCCATCGCTATTGGGTCAACGTGCTCAACACATAGTTGTTTCCGTTTCCCACAAGACCCAGCAACACGAAACAGATAAGATGATTCAAACTTCACGAGTAAACCCTGTTGCGGCAAAAATTACAGCGCGGACTTGCTACAGTGACTGGCTGCGGCAGCCAGCGAGTGACCCAAGATGGGGGTTCCAACGTATACGTGTCCCCACCCTTGCGGCGGAGCGGAGGGACAACGCCACTTTGAAAGACACTGATAAGCAGAGAGCCTTGTGAAAGGAAGAA
This sequence comes from Haemaphysalis longicornis, assembly GCF_048455015.1. Classification (NCBI taxonomy): domain Eukaryota; kingdom Metazoa; phylum Arthropoda; class Arachnida; order Ixodida; family Ixodidae; genus Haemaphysalis; species Haemaphysalis longicornis. Next base: position 398,691,849 of record NW_027526203.1, read on the forward strand.
ACTTGGATCGAGCTAGCAGGGAAAGCGGCTGTTCGGTCATCGCCGTTGGGTTGCGTCTTGTGTGTTTTCGCGTTCGTCAGCGTATGGACGGGAGCTTCAAATTCACGGTCCCGCAGCCTCCTAAACTTGCACTTCTCGCAGTTGGCGCGTTGCCGTACTCCTGCCGTGTGGAGTCGTCGAAGTTTAACTCCTGCTCACGAGTACCCGCCTGCTTGCTTGCGTCTGTTCAGCAAGTGGTCTGGCCCGCCTGCAGACCTTTGCATATCAAGCAGCACCAAATGAGAGTTACAAATAAAGAAGGTCGGCACGAGGTGGCTCCCATATTTTTCGATTATAATGCTGTGTGCACGGACGCCAACAAACGTCAACGGACATTACGAGGTCGCTCTACACTTCAGTACCTATTTTCTATTCACATTTCCCTCTGGCAGCGTAGTCTAGTGGTAGCGTATTGGATTCCTTGTGTGTTGTTGCGGGAGTCGGTAGTTCGAATCTTGCCAATGCTGGTTTCCTTTTTTTTCTGCGACTCCCTTTGAGCCGTTCGTCCATAATGCTGTGTGCACGGACGCCAACGGACGGACATTGCGAGGTCCTAAGGTGCTTCGCACATAAAAACTAATTAGGGACTCTGTCAGCACTAGGGTCACTAAATAAGGTACAGCGTATTTAGTGGCTCTAGCCAGTACTGGGCTGGGCTTTCGTATCTGGAGAGTGTTGACCAGAGCAGCTTGAGCGCAACCACGTTATCAGGATGCACAAGAGGAGCAGACGGGTGGATTTGGCCTAGTGCCAAGGAGATCCGAGGCGCTCCCCAAGAGCTTCTTCCTCTACCTGTTTAGCCGCACGTCACCGGAGCAGTGCAGGAAAGCCGGTTGCTGGTAGCGGTGCATGTTTGCGGCGGTCGATCGTAAGCACTCAAACTCAAAGTACGATACATCTGGTGACCTCATAATTCTGTCTAGCAAAGAATATATTTTGCATGTGTTTTAGCGGGCATTTCTCGTTTTCAGCAAGGTGCAATTTATGCATCCGAGTTCATTGAAACCACAGTCTCTTTACATTTTCAAACTTTGAACTATTGAAAAATTTATACGAAATTTTCTGATAGTACTATTCTATTTGAATGTAATCATATATCGCATTATTTGCTTCGATATTCGAAAGTTTCCAATATTTGCACACCTCTAATACATATATGTATATACTATATCGTTAAATGTTATGCATGCCTGGTCCCAAGCGAAGCTCAATTTATGCGTATGTACATCACGTCTTCACTTACTAAAGAGTCCAGGGAAGTCCACCCCCTCATTTTGACATGGGGAAGTGATCCTCATGGCGCGGGGTAGGAGCAAGATTTAGGTGTGAAGGGGAGGAGGAATTTAGCACACTTTAGAGGAGAGTTTTAGATAGGATTTCAGAAAAGAGTTTTAATTAGATGTATGTAGACAACCATATACATGTATGTAAAGTGATGTGTCCATCCATGCTTTAGCATGTTTTAAGAGCGCAGCTCTCACCTGGGAACTTTTTGTTTATTAAAGGAATGTTTTTTTTCAGTGTTTCAGTAGCTAAAAAGCTGCAGAAAGCCTAAGTAAGGAACCGGGTCAGAAAAGTCATAGACGGTTGAGCACTATTATCAAAATATGAATTGGGTAAAGATCATTTGCATGTACAGTCAACAACTAATTAAGTGCTGGGAATTGCAGCTTGAAATCTTCTTTTTTAAAGCAAGCCTCTTGTCTTTTTGCGCTCTAACTTTGCGTGGCGTTTGCATTTATGGTCTATTTTGTGTAACACATATATCGGTAACAGAACTTACCTTGTTTTTTATGAATTGAATGAAAACGATTTTTGAGCAAACCTCTTATTTGTTTGTGCTCAGACTTGTCACGGTGGTTGCATTGATAGTCTATTTTGTTTAACACCAAGATTGGTAACGGAACTTACCTGGTTATTTGTGAATTGAATGAAGAATATTCCACCTAAAACAAAACACTTTGCGGAGCGCAGATCATTTTGGGTCATTTTATGCCTAACGTCCCAGCTGCAAAGTCGACCATCACGGATATTACAATGCTTCCTAAAATATTTTTCTCCAAACATTTTTTTTTCTTTTTGTAGCCGCCCTTTTATCTGCAAATTGGGTCTGTCAAAAATTCCTAAAAAGATCACTTCTCTTTCAGTCGCCACAATTTTTTCATGGACATCATGTTGAGGCCCTATACTGCCCTATGTCGCATTTTAAAAAGAGTTTTGCTTTTCTTGCTCTTGTTACACCATTCAGAAAATACACGATGTTGCACATTTTCAAACATTTTTAGCAAATACAAGCACACACTGTCAGCCAATGAAACATTTTTTTTCTGAATTTCGCCATTGTGGACAATTCGTAAAAAATATATTGACACTGAAAAAAAGGAAAAATGTGCCAGAAAACATTTGTCAAATTTGGGAAAATCTCCTTTCTGGCCAATTTTCACCCCTAAATTGCGCATTGTTGTGCTCATAGTAAAATTATCAAATACAAGGCATTCACTAATGCAAATTATTGCAGTTTATTTCAGGAAGTTTACTCTGAGCAGTTTTTGCTTCAGCAGAGAAAAAAATTTTAAATTTGTACACCGACACTTCACCACGTCGTTCCACAGAGCACCTTCTCTGCACGGCATGCGCCTGTCTTCATGAAAGACATGAGAGCCAGTGGACGTTTGGCATGGAACGACCCTTTGTTTCATAGCTTATTTGACTTTCCCAACCAGCCCAAATTTACACGTGTGTATGGGTTTTAGAGTCAATAGTGATTTTTTTTTAAACGTGACATGACCGTCAGCAACATGCTCCACAGAAGGCTTAGTGTATTGTTTTGGAAAAGGCAAATGGTGCCATTATTCCGTGGCATTCATTCTTTTGCAGTGGCGGGTGGGCTTCCCATAGGCAGGTACATATCGTTTTTATTCAGTTGCGAATAACTAGGCAAGGTCCGCCACAGAACTTGGTGTTGAACAAATTATTCTATAAAATGCGATCATCATACGAAGTTTTAGCTCAAACGATGAGCAGCTTTTGCTTTAAAAAATGTTGTAAAGATGATCATTTGTTATCGCAACACCCTGTACAGCTTCAAAGTGTTGACATGAATGCTGAAATTACAAGTTCATTGAGGTGAAGCAACGTTGTGGTTCGGATAGAGAAAAAAAAGTTAAATTGCCAAAGTGCATTATTGCAAATAATTATGCCATGCCAATCTGTAATATTTGCAAAATGCAGCCGCAGAATTTGTGTATTGGAATTCATATTTTATGTTTTAGTTGTGTGGGTTGCTGACCGTACAATATATGGACCTTGCTTGACAGCCACCACTATTTTTCTGCAAGTAACTTAAGATGACAACAACAGCTTGACACAAACAATACAGGTCAGCAGTGCCAACGTCTTACTGTTGACTGCTGAGGAAAATTGCATATTGAATTTTTTCAGACAGCTATTTGCCTTGCTTTTGATTGAACTCTTTGGGCCAAAATGCTTGACATTTATTTTTTTTTTACTTCAAAAGCTTTGTTGCAAAATTGTTAATGTGTAAAAACTTATCAGCCAAGTCACTTGACAGCTGGCACTGTGGGATCAGAGGCAGAATTCTCAGTTTTGCTCATTTCATGTTCGTTTAAAAGTGTTCGTTTCAAATGAGCCCTGATTGGCTGAAAGCAGATGACCGAATGTGACACAGCGCATCCATTGGTCAGAGGCCTCGCAAGTGCAACTACGTACGTCACTACTGATACGGCTGCGAAATGGACATTTTCGAAACATACACAATTCAGAATTCCACCCCAGGTTAAAAAATTGAAGTTTAATAAAAAATACTGGCTTAATTCTGGAAAACATTTGCAGACAGTCATCATGTTTAGTTGATTTCTTGTTTTTCATAGGTTAGTGCAAAGTTGTAGAAAGACTGCACTGACCTAAAATAAATTTAACATGTCAACAAAACTTGCATAGTACACACAAAACATTTTGCATCAGTAAATTGTTGCTGCCTAGTTTGTTTATACCAGTATGCGAGACAGGACATTGAATAATGTCTGGCCATTTTCTGCCTTTCGCATTCACTTTTAAGTAGATATCAAACACTCATAGGGCAGAAAACAGCTTGTAGGGGACATCTGCGATGAATGCTTCGGCTGCATGTTCGTATCTTCTCCAGTGCTGATCTTCCAAAATCTGAATTCACAATAAGTTTTCAGCATGGTTGTGGCTCGGATGACAAAATGCCCAGCTGCATGAAATACTCTTTCATTGTGTAATCAAAAATGTTACCTGAAATGTTCTGAATTGATGTGCGTGTTGTCACAAAAAAATAGACAAGAATCTTGTAAGGCGGTGGTTCTCAAATTGCAGTCTGCAGGCACTTTGTAATACTTCACTATGCTGAAGCCCCATAAGTATTTGAGTCCAAAAAGCATCCCTTAATACCTTCTGGGTCGAACCACTTTTCTAGTCGGGAACGCGCAGCAGTCGGGAACGCCCATCGCGCCACCGCTATCCTCGAGGGTATTGCGGGATAGCTCGCCGCCTGTCAAGAGAGCGCGAGCGGTCTGGGCAGTCAGGGGTGGCGGAGTTCGATATACCCATTTATGTCCGTCCCAGTTCGAAATAAAAATAAAAAATGCATGTGATTTTCCACGTGATATAGAAAGTGTTCGATATAGGCAATAATTCGATATACCCGTGTTCGATATATCGAGGTTTCACATATGAAAAAGAGGGGGCGAATGTGTTGTGTGGACAGAATCAGGACCTAGTTGCATTGATTGCAGCCAATTCCATGGCAATTTCATTTTCATTTTTCATTTCATTTTCGTTTATTTAAAGAAACCATGTCTCGGGAGGAGAGGCAAAAGGCAGATTAACTCTGCCTAACGGCGGCCATCAACCCTGGACATGTAACATTGCAACATTGCACAGCAACGGTAGAAACAAAACATGACAACTAACTATAAGTGGTAGGGCTGAGTCAGTGATATCCTATGTGCAAGATAGGGGCTGTTGTGTGAGGCTCCACACTTTAAGTGTGAAGTGGCATTCCTCTGTACACCACATTCAGTCAATCGGGAGTTGTAGGTGGTCATGCTATAAAGAACATTTATCTGCTGGGCAAGCGTCCACTGCTATGGGACATGTGATTCATGACCATGATTATGTGAGAGGTGTGTTGAAGATGTCCTCCTATGGGGAGATTGTCGTGGTGAAGCAGGTTGCCCTGGCGCACAGAGGCAGCTAATATTGCCAGTATTTAGCACATAGGTTACCCGTAATTTCGGTGTAATATAACAAACGAATTCAGCATAGACCAAAACTCATAATGGTTGCAAATTTGTTCTCGGCATGCCAAGGCTCTCTTGATATGAGAATTTAAAGTGCATGAATTAAAAAATAACTGAAATGCCTTTGAGGCGCATGCATGGTCTCCTTCTAAGAGGAAGCTTCGGAAGTTTTAGCACCCTCGCTCCAGGTACATACACTGGTACATCAGAATGCAAAAGACACTGGTACATCAGAACACAAAAGCGGATATTCTTGGCACCTAGTTTATTGATACCGTAGCTATAAGGTGAGTGGTAGTTGCAAAATTTTGAGTGTAAACAGAACTTTTTAAATAAGTATTGACAATTGAAAGGAATGCTGATGTTATGTCATACCGTATTTACTCGCATAATTTGTGCCCTCGCATAATTTGCGCACCCTTAAGTTTTTTTTCCAAGTTTAGAGAAAAAAAATTTTACTCGCATATTTTGCGCTCCCTGTCTCGCCCAAGAGAACCCATTGGCACGTGCGCACAAACAAGCACGCTTTGGACGGCGGCATGGCGCATAATACACGAGAGCAGTGATACACGATGCATTCGTTTCTCACTTCTTCCCTTCTCCGTGTCTGGGTGCGCCTCCACTCCGCCCCTCCGTGACGGAGCGCAAGCGAGGAGGAACATCCAGGCGCCCTACCCGGCTACATTCCCCTGCTCTGCCCTTCCCGGCACATGCACACCCTTCCTCTCGTCCTTTCCGCTAGGAGTCGAAACTGCTCGAGTGTGTGCCTTCCTCCTCCTTTCCTTTCTTTTGCGCCGTGAGAACTCGCACACAATGCACACTAAGGCAGACGCGGAGTCGGAAGCATTAATTTCTGCATCGGAGGTGTGAGAGGGCGTATCAGCCCTCCGCGGTGTCGCCTTGCCGCCTCTTCTTTCGTGTGTTCGTGCTGCGAGAGAATCCTCTGCCTCTTTCGTGCGTACGCGCTGCGACGGAATCCTCCCTTTGTGTTCACGTTTTGCCGTCGCCGTCAGTCAGTCACCTTTTGCTACAGTAGCGATGGGCTACAATAACTATACGGCGAAATTCAAACTCAGTGTCATTGAGTTTGCTGAGAAAAAAGGGAACTGTGCCGCCGCAAAGCACTTCAACGTGAACGAGAGCCACGTGCGGTATTGGAAGAAGCAGAAGAATTCCCTCCAAAATACCAAACCTGGAAGGAGGGCGTTTCGGGGACCAAAGCAAGGAAAGTTTCCTGCCGTGGAAGAAGAGCTGTTGAAGCATGTTCAACAGATGAGGTCGTCCTGTCTTGCCGTGTCGTGCGAGATGCTACAGTTTGAAGCAAGGAAGATTGCGCACGAGAAAGGGATCCCTGCTGCGGCATTCAAGGCGAGCAGAGGCTGGGTGACGCGCTTCATGATACGCCACCAGCTGTCTCTCAGACGGAGAACGACCCTTTGCCAGCGGTTACCACAGGACTACGAGGAGAAAATTGTGTTGTTTCACCGCTTCGTGATTGGATTACGCCGAACGGGGAACTTCATCATGTCCCAGATTGGGAACGCTGACGAAACGCCACTGACGTTCGACATGCCGCCCAACACCACAGTGAGCGAGAAAGGCGTCTCGTCTGTGCCCATCAAGACCACTGGCTGCAAAAAACAACGCTGCATGGTGATGCTTGCCGTGACAGCGGATGGCCGCAAACTCCCGCCCTTCGTCATCTTCAAGAGGAAGACAGTGCCCAAAATGAAGCTGGGGGCCCGCATTCACATCCGTGCTCAAGAAAACGGGTGGATGAACGAAGAGCTGATGCAGGACTGGATCGACACTGTCTGGGGCAAGAGACCGGGGGCTTTACTGCGACTGCCATCGCTGTTGGTGCTCGACAGCTTCAGAGGGCATCTTGTGGAGAGTGTGAAGGAGAAGTTGTGCGACATGCGGACCCACCTGGCCGTTATTCCGGGTGGCCTAACATCTGTCCTGCAGCCCTTGGATGTGTCGGTCAACAAACCCTTCAAGGAGTACGTGCGCAAGATGTACGTCGAGTGGATGGCCAGCGGAGAGCACGGGCTCACTCCCACTGGGAGGATAAAGCGACCGCCACTGGAGACGGTCTGCGAGTGGATTGTGGCAGCGTGGGACATGGTCTCACCCAGCATCGTGGAGCACAGCTTCAAAAAGACGGGGCTGTCGAATGCACTCGACGGAAGTGAGGACGATGCGCTTTGGGAGGGCAGTGATGGCGGCCGTGACGACGACTCGAGGAGTCGGATTTCTCGACGAGCGATTCCGACTAGACCACAACCAGACTGGACTTTTGTAGGTACTTTTGACTGTGTACGCGTTTAAATAAACGAGTATCGTTCGCTTTTGCTATCATACTCGATTTTCTCTTATTTGTATAGTCCGCGTTAGGGCCGTTTACACGCTACTTTGGACTTTTCGCAATATACCCGCGTAATTTGCGAAGCCCCTTTTTGAGGCCCTAAATTCGCGGAAAAAAGTGCGCAAATTACGCGAGTAAATACGGTAACTTATATATGAAAATAGCTGTCAACTTACTCCAAGGTTAAGCTCTTGAATGGGAAAAGATATTATCCATAGTAAAAAAGACGCCATGAAAGTGATTCCTTTTGTGCTGCTGATAACAGGGTGTTTCATGTAACTTGGCTTAGAGATTAAAATACAGACCTTAACTTTTCCAGCACAAAAACAATTAACAACAGCTCAAATAGCATGGACTCTGTCGCACTATTTTTATATTTTGACTAAGTAACAAATTATTTCAAATAAATTTAAGCGCTTAAATAGTGGATCCAACCAAAAATTTTCAATTACAAAGTTGTACTTGGAAGTTTACCACGAAAGAATATGCCATATACGAAGCGAGAATTTAGCAAACGGGAGGGTGTTTGTGTCACTTGAGTCTAATATTGATAATGGTAGCTACTACACTTACGTGGCACAGCATGATCGATGTCCAGAGTGAGACGTGCTGAGTCACATGATACTTAGAGGATGCGCTCCATCAGCCGGTCGTTTGAATTTGGTGCACTTTTTTTTAAGTGTTCAAAAATGTGGCTAGATTCACTCTGGCTAGATTCACTCTGGCTAGATTTCTGGCTAGATTCACTCGTTAAAAAGTTGGTCGCTTTATTTGGGCTGTAATGAGTAAAAATAGTGTGAAGCCCACATCACACTGAATGGTTGTTAATTACAACAGACCATTCACTAATAACAGACGGCTCTGAGAAACTGTAGCTAATATTGTATATTGAGGAAATACGCCATGTTTTGCATTGTTTTTGAAACTACATTCAGGTTTTGTTAATGAATATTTGAAACTAATTTTTTATTTTGCTGTTATGTTTTTGTAATCCACTCTCCTTATTTCAATGCCTTGGACTCTGGTGGTATAATGCATAAATTAATTAAGTAATGTCTTGCCAGAGAATTTAACATTTTTAATTTTGATTTTGTTCCAAGTTACAGGAAAATGCTTCAGAGCTTTTGTTTTATGCTTACAAAACTGGTTTCCGAAGTTAAGTTTAATTTGTCATCAATATTTTGCCTTGCAGGCACAAGAAAAATCTGAATACGCACTCATCAGCACAATCAGTACCCATTGAAAACCCACTTTCAAGCATACTTTGGCACTTTTAAGGCATAATGATGGCTCAATTGTCCTATCAATAAATAAATAAATAGATAAATAAATAAATAATAGCTATAGCTGTCGCATGTATTCTAAAAAAATTGGCAAAACAAGCTTTCAAATGCAAATAAGCTGATTTCCGTGGGGTTTTGTTTGTTTGTTTCAAATAAAATTCTTTGCATTCTAAGCTGTCGACACTTGTAAGTGTTTTTTTTTTTGTTTTTTTTTTTACTGCGAAGTGAAAGTTCCTATACATTTAAACCCTTTGAACACATGGGTAAGCTTATCTACCTCTTTATCTTTGAGACACGGCTGCGTAAGTGCACTTTGAGAAAGCACCAACTGTCTGCTACATTCTTGTGGCATGCCGGCTTTATATACATGCCTGTTTTATGAACCAGGCTGTGTCATGCATTCAATAAATTTGTATCCATACTACAAATGATTTCATCCTTTTCTTTTTTTTTTTTCCCTTATATAATCATGCCTTGTGTGCATGGGAAATTTCCAATGGGAGACAGAAGTAGAATGCCCCAAACAGTAGTGCAGCTAAATCAACGGCATCAGTGCAGAAAATGCCCTGTCCTAAAATCTAAAATTGCTGCAACTGCCCCATCCTGACGAGAATTTGTGAAACATTTATTTGTGACTAGGTTGTGCAATTTAATTCATGTAATAATTTATTTCACTAGGCAGCAAATGTCTATAAGGTGCGCTAATTTATTTCTGAAGCTCTGGGAAAGAGAAAATGCCAGGGGTCCTTTGTGAGTGCCTCACAAAATGCTGCAGTAATGTTGTGTGGACTTGAAACATGGTCCGATCCTGAGTCTTCTACATTTTGCTATTTGCCTGTTCCATGACTTGTATCAATTTATTTCTTGTTGACACATTTTTGTATAGGGCATGCATGCTCGCATAGCAGCTGAACTCACCAAATTGTGTGAAGAGGGTGATGAAAATAAAGACGACGCTCACTCTTGCAAAAAGAAAAAAAAAATGGCCACAAAGTAATTAAAAAGCTCAAAAATGGGTTGCACATTTGAAACCTTAACCTGGCGAGCCAATTAAGCATTACTTGCAACTCTTTTTCAGTGTTCCTATAAAAGCTTAACTGCACTTTAGCAAGTGTTTAATAGTAGGATTCTACCACTTTAAATAAATCTCTAGATGTGGTCAAAAAGCATATGATTTAACTCCTAAGTAATGCTGCCTAACCTTTTCACCAGGTACAGGGCTGCAGGAAATGTTGGGACCTTTAAGTAAGTCGAGCAAGATGTCACTTACGGTTCTTCACCTTTTGGCCACATTTTTAGCATTAAAAAGAGACGATCTGCTTGCGTTGAGCATTATGTTTTGTTGTGTAAAAGTCTGGATCATTTTTTGTTTTTCTATAGTGAGACATTATAATACCACCAGTTTGTTTGATTGGTTGTGTACGCTTCTACAGTATGCCATCCTTTATAAATTTAGTATGTTTAGGATAAGCTGACCAAAGCTACGAAAAAGTTATTTCTATAATTACAGTGTGTTTGCCCTTACCTTAACCTTATAACTTGCATTAAGTTATTCTGGCCACGCTCTTGTTTCGAACCAAGTGACCATCCACTGAAAGGGCCAAGTCTGTTTTTCTGCAAATACCGACAGGGGTTTAATAGGTTATCACAGTCCACTGTTTGCTGTGGCTCAAGGATGTCTTTTATCTGGCAATCCTGCCCAAGTGAAGTTTGTTGTATTGTAAAGCTGTTATTTGCTGCTGTGTTCTTTCTGTTCTGTGGTGTTTTCTTCATGCCTTCTGCTTCTGCTCAGTATGCACCTTATCCCCTTGCATAAATGCCCTTGTTGGTTGCACCCTTTTCCGGGATTAGTAAATAAGTATGCAGTCGCTTGGTATTGCCAAACTAGTGTAAATTTGATTGTAGTGCCATGTGACCTGTCTGCGTAAATGTAATGCTAAGAAGAAATAAATCTTACATATAAAAAGGCCGTGCTTGAGAATTTTTGAAACGGTTACATTTAATACAGTACTGTATTTTCAGTTGACATGTTTTATTAAATTTTTGTGGTGCCTGCTATGCGCAAAATGAACCAAACAAAGTAACAAAGCTGTACAGTTGGTCCTGTTAGAATTTTTTAATGCAATTCATTTCTCATCATGCTTGACCTCACCATGATGAGACGTGAAGCTTGCTTTAATAATCTCATTTTGCAACCTTAGTAAAGCCATATTTGCTTGATCCATGTACATATGGGCAGGGAAAACATTTCAGAAGCACCATTTACAGAAGTTTTAAACAAGAACCTCGTGTTGAGTGCCAAAACATCAGAGACTAAAATGGCAAGGTGTTTGTCAATCTCTGTGTCATTGTTTCTTGCTGTATTTTCTTGAAATATCTGATCTGTAGTTGATCTTCTGTGGTTGGGGCCCCTATGTTGCCTCCATGGTTCCTCCTAACTAGATGGGTGGTCATCAAACCCTAGGCGCAAGTCGGGGGTTGGATAGAAAATAGGTTGATTACTGAAAGCTCAAAGGAGACGCACGTTTGTGGTGAAAAAACAGATTCATTTCCCACATTTATAAGCCTTCAGTTCTTTTGTGGGGGTGTTCTTCCAACTTATTCAGGGTCAAAGGATTTGCCATGTTACTGAAAACACCTCATCCTCATATTTTTGAAACATGGGGGTACGTACTAGCCAAAGTTACTTATGATGTCATTGCTGAAATGAACTGGTGCATTCAGTATATTGAGAAGACAAAAAGAAAATCCCGAGTTTAGGCTAGGGGCCCAATGCAAGTGATTTGAACTCGGGACTACTCGAGTGTGTTCAGTGGGAGTAAATAACAAAGGTAGTGTTGACTGACGGTTTTAAAGCCTATGATGTAGTGGCAGCTGTACTGAAAAGAAAAGAGAACATGGCGTTACAACACTGTGTTTTTATGTCTACAGACGAGGTCAGGGGTTTGCTTCCCAGAAGTGAAATACAAATTGTCTGAGACTCCAGCGAATAGCAAAGAATTCCAGCTTGTCGAAATTGATTCAGAGCCATCTACTGCTTCAGCGTGTCTCATAGCCCAAGTGAAGCTATGTTGTTAAATCCCGAATTGGAATTTAAACTCTATCACTGAGAAGAAGTCGTGGTAAAGTGCAGTTTGTAGCCTTGTTTTAACCACATATTTCTCTGTGGTTTTCTTTATGATTGCCTGCACTAATATATTCTGTGTTCATAATGCCGAATAGAGCCTTCAATTCTTAGCAGCCACATGTTATTAGATCCTGTCTTGCTATTAGCATTGCTTGTCTCTAAATAAAACTGTTTACCAAATTTATTCAAATAGCATTTGTACTCTCCTGCTAGTGGCTTAGATGCATGAGTTTTTGTTTTACTAGTTTGCACAAATGGGTTTCATGAAGGGGGGGGGGGGGGGGCTCATAAAAACATATTATTTAATTTTAACTGGCTTCACATATGCTGGCAGGTTTCACTTGTGTAATCAATCCTGTCATTGTATGGTAGCAAGGGGCTCATCGTGTATCAGTGGCTCTTACTCTTTGAGTGACCTTTGGTGGTGGCATGTTGTGAGCATCTCTTGCGCCAAGAAGCTTCACAATGTTTAATTGCACTCTAGCTGTTTTCATACAGCCCTGAGGTTTCTTTTTATGGCAGCTTTTATTCCATGAAACTGAACCCCCCCTCCTTCGTTTCTCTCTCCCTCTCCGAATGAAGGGCTGATGATTCCGAGCAGCAAACTTCCCAAGAGGATTCCAAAAGTGGGCCAGCAGCCCCCGAAGGTGGGGGTGGTGGCGATGCCCGGTGATCTTCAGTGGTGGAAGCTGAGTATCTTCAACAGCGGTACCGACCCAGCCAAGAATCTGTGCCCTGCGAGTAGTTCTTATGTACCAAATTTTCCAGTTGGGTCAAGGGTTGGTTGGGACAGCACATCGATCCCACCAGTCTTGGGCTACCCTCTGTTGCCACGATGTGAAGCCCTGTCGGGCGTGATGCAAAAGCTGTTGTATCGAGTACTTCAAGGTCAGAGTCAGAGTCAGAAAGGATTTTATTAGGCAATTGATAATTTACAAAATTTTTGTACCTGCAGTTTTAGTGTATCAAGGACTTTATCCATGTTTGCTTTGACAGCACCAGTATTGAAACATGGAAGTGATGAGTGCCACTGTTTCGCGGCTGCGAAGGGCTGTGGGAAGGACATTTTTAACGGAGTAGCACTTTGTCTCCAGCGCCGTCAGCCTTTTGAGAGTACTGTAAGGCAAATAAAAGAGGAAGTGAGGTGACTTGCCGAGTAGCTTGTTTAGAAGTTCATATGTTCCTGCACCCTGTGCAAAAGATTGTCTGTAGCACACTTTGGTTGTATTTTGGGTACCCATATATTTTTACACGGAGGCATCAAAATGCCCTTTTATTTTAACTTTGACCTGGTTACATTTTCGTAACTTCGGAGCATGTGAAGCTGTGTGAATGGTCAATAACGTGTTTGATGATGTTGCGTTTTCAGAGGTATTTAAGATCTTTGTTGCTTTGGTTCTACGCTGGCACAAGTGCATGTTTCTAGGATGGTGTGAACGTGTGCCTGTTGCTTCATGGTGCATAGCAGTGGCCAGCTTGTAAGCTGCACATTGCACAGAAGTTAGTGCGAAGTGCGATACTGAATGCTGACATGACACGTGCCACATAATGCAGAATTGTGTCTTGTGTGAACTTCCTCATTGTGCATACCGTCCAAGCTGACCGCTTCCATGCTTCCTGTTTCTAGTTTCCCAGCTTGTTGTAACAGCAGAGTTGTGGCATGTAGTGCAAGTGAAGGTGCACGGGATACATGTCGCCACTTATTTACCTATGTTATCTCTTGCGCATTTGCGGCGAGGCCTCCGTTGCGCAGCATTGAACAAGGTGTGTGCCATTGGGCATGTATAATCTGAAGAAGAGAGGGATTAGATGTAGCGTTCTGTTGTGCAAGGTCTCAGCAAAAAAGTGTGCTACCTTGGGAGTGATGCTGCACCTGTTGAATTAAACTGCTTCACTCAAAATAAAAAAGAATAAAATATTGTCACAGTGGGAACAGACGTTATAGCTTTCTTGGTGCTAATTGCCCAAATCCAAAGCAGGTTCCCAGTCCGTGGGGGCTTGCTTTTATGAATACATGGTACTTGAAAAATGTTCTGCAGGTTTACTACATGGAGGTTTTTCCACCGGCATTTGCTTGGTTTGCATAGTTGTAACAGGAATACATGCTTTATGCAGGTGTACATTGCTGTATGGTTCCTCTGGTTGCCCTATCTCTGCCAATTTCTTATTCTGTGGAGTCATCCATTACAACTGAACTGCAACATCCCTGAGAGCTAGTAAGCTTCGCTTGATGTGTGAAACTTGTGCTAGTGCAGCGGTGGCCCGATAGAGCCGCAAGGAAGGAGTGGTTCTTTTTAAGGGTCCACCATGGTAATTGGTTGAGGTAGTATTCAAACCAAGGCCTCTGTAAACTTGAATTGTCACAGCAAACTCCAATTATGCAGCTTGCGTAGCTCCTATTTATAGTAACTTTCTTTTTGCAGAATTAAGCGTAGTAGTATATTTTCGTGCTTCAGTTTGACATTTGAGCTGTGTGATATATGACTGCAGACACGTTTAAAAGAGTGTTGACAGAAAGCATTAGGAATTTAATGACACATCCTTTTGTGGCCTTTTTATTTCACTACAGTGAGCTTGTCATGGCTGGCTGCTGTGTATCTGCAATATATGAGCATCGTTCAAGCATTGCTTGGCTCATTTGGTGAGATCCGTGTAGCCTGAACCTGTGTGAAAAATTTCCATTGGCTCCGGTAACCTAAAGGAGAAGCCTGAATCAGTTGGCAGAGTTCCCATTGGCTGCAAACGTAGCTATCGCTGGCCTAACATCCCTGTTGGCTACGACGCCATGTGGCTGCGGAAGCAGATATGCATTGGCTACGAATGTGGGTATCCACCAGAATGACATCCCCATTGGTTGTCAGTCTGACGACTCCATTGGTTGCAAATGCAAAAATGCACCAGTCTGACGTCCCTATTGGTTGCAGCATGCCATGTGGCTAAAGGAAAAAGGGTGATGATGAAAATTTCGGAATATAACGAGCTAAATTGCTGGTGCAGCACAGGGAGTGGGGGTTACATGGGTATGTGACGGCCCAACGTCTGGCCTAATGTCGGGCTTTGAGATCCAACATCGCCAGCCAGTAGCCACAGCTTGACGTACAAGGAGTTTAACACTGCTTATCATGCTGTTTGGCTCAACATTATGGTTACCTTTGGTTAAACCTAGACATAAACCTAAAAAGAGTAATTGGTCAAGCCCTTTTGTCATAGTGTTGAAGGAAGGAAGGAAAAGACGCAAAGGGAAAGTATAAAGGACGATGATGAAACGGCAGGAAAACTCAGCAACATAGCTGATCAAAAAGTGATGCTCACACATTCTCGTGGAAAGCTTAGGTACCCCCGCAATGTTTGTTTACACACAATTTTTTTCCTTCTCCTGGATGAAATTTAATTCACCTGCTGGATGCCACTTGCAGAATATATAAGACATTAAAGACAACAAGCCAGCAAGTTAGTTTGTCTTTATAAAATAAAATCTTTAGCTTAACATTTTTGTTATACCAGGCAGAAACAGCTGTTTTATTTTTATAAGGTAGAAAAAGGTGAAAACATAGAGGCTACACTCTACCGTTGCGAAGCTTGTTACACTTTTGAAGGCCTCTTATAAACATATTGCATACATTCTTTGTGACCGCACGAGTGATGCACTGCATTAGAAATCTGCATTTCCCTTTCTCACATTTGTGACATTTTTGCCGTAGCACACAGAAACATTCTTACGGTGCGAAATGGGATAAATAGCTTCCTACTTTAAATTCCCTGATTTTTAAGACGAGAAATCCTCTGTAATTAGTGAACAAATGCAGTGAATGTTATGAAGAATTAATAATATTTGTTTCAAAGCAAACACCTGATTCGCCATTTGTTTTCCTTTAGTTTCTGCGCTTTTATACCTCAGATCTAAGTGACAGTTTCAGCTTACTACTATTTATAAATTAGTAGCTTGGGATAAGCATAATTACAATAACAGTGGTGTGCTTTCGCCTTGTGCTAAACCAATGCTAGGATGGCCGAATCTCATTAGCATATGACACTGCACCATTGAGTCGCCAAGTGTATAGCTTAAAGTAATTGGGACATTTGTTCAGCGTGGAGTGGTTTTCAGCCTGACGGTGGCATGAACTGACGATTGCCCCCGATTCTCATTATAAGGCTCTAAGCTGCTCTTCCCTCCTGGTCAAGGCCGGGGCGTCCCGCTGTGCTCTCTTTCTGCGTGCCTTTTTCTGACCGCATGCCATGCCGCTGCTGTACTGGCTGTTGCAGAAAGGCTGGTGGCAACAGATGTTATGGTATCAAGCATGGTGCACCTTCTTGAATGATATCGCTTGCTACAGTGGGCTGGCTCTTCCAATGTGTTCAAAATGCAGGAAAACATCTTTTTGTTCAGTTTCAGAAACCTGCAGCTAACTAAAACAATGATTGTTCTTTTGGGGTGTAGTTGACAATAGCTTCTCTGGTTTCTACATAGTTTTCCCGTGTATGTACACATCAACCTTGGCATAGGGCGACCAGCTAGCACTTGTTTTATGGCGAACCCTCTTTAGACGTCTTCACTTAGCTGTGCCAAGCACTATTGTAGATTGCCAGATGTCCAGCACCTAAGCGTGTTGTTTTCATGTGCACTGGCAACCTAAAACAATTTTCTGCAACCCTCATCGCTTTTTGGTTGCTGCAAGAGGTTTGTGAAATGCAGCTTCTTCTAATGGGGGAATGGGAGGTAATATCTCAAATGAAATCTCTTGGGTACAAAGTCTTTCTTGGGAGGCTGTTGAACAGCTGCACGTTTGTTGGAGTTGAAATATTTAAAATTTAGTCATGTCCTTTGGATTTGCCCACATTCTTTGGATGTGTAGCAAATCCAAAGGACTTGACTAATAAGTAGCTGCAGGGTGTCACAAAGCTATGACATTTTTCTTGTATGTGTGTATGAAAATAACCTGATTTTTAGTCTATATATGATGTATAGTTTAGAACTATACACTTACATGTTAGAGAAATTAGGCCCTCTTTGTTAGGCCCTCTTTGATGTCAATTACACCAGAGATGATGGGGCTGAATGTGATGGTAGCCTGGAAATGTGGCTATTTTAGTTGGAAAACACAATTTTTTACTTCTTGCAGGGCAATGTAGTGCTTTGACAAATGCATTCTGTGCGTGAAAAGGTGTTTCAGCCTCACCTGTTCACAGGACAAACAGTAACCTGTTTACTGTTGGCAAACAGTAATTTGTTTCAGGAGAGGCAAAGCTGTGCTGCTTTTCGAGTTTGAATCGGGTGCTGTAGATGCCAGCTTTAACTTCCTTGCGCAAAGCGGAAGGAAGAGACAAGGTGCGCACTGTCTACGTGAATTTTTTCAACACATTGAAATAAGTCAATTCAGAGCGATATCGGTAAAAATGCTTGACTATGCAATTTACGCTTTACTTCTCAGTCTGTTATCGTGTCTGCTTCAGTGTGGGGCCTCCCATTAATTTTTTTGAAAAGGTTTTTATTGTGAAAAATAAAATGGTGCACAAATGAAGGGCACATTTTCTTTATTGTCTGAACTGCTGAAGCACTGCTAATGCATACGCCAGTTCGGTCAATGACAGCCAGATTTTCTCATCTGAGTGTGCTTGGTGTATTTGTTGTTGTTTTATTCCCAGGAGGCTGATGCAATAAAGCTCAACTGACACACACAACAGTGAAAGAGAAGATACTCTAATTGAGTGTTGTTTACTAGTTCCCCGTTGCTTTTCTGCGTGATAAAAAGGTAATGCTTGCTTCGCAGGAAGCAAATGTCTTGGGACATTTTACGTAAGTGCTTTTACATTGATGCAAAGACATCGGATTTCTTTGAGCGACTATTGTTTTACAGATCTTTCCCTTGAAGCGAATGGTTGCTTTGATTGTCAAAAAAGAAAAACAGTACGAGTAAGACTGTTAGTGATAGTGCACCCAGTGATCAAAACCCTGCATAAATTTAGAAAATGAAGGCAGACTGCTGTGCTTCATGCCTACTTTTGATCACCTTTTGTATGGCCATTTTATGAACAGCCCCTTATGACTTGTCATAAGGGGCTGTTGTTGTCTTTCCTTGCCTATATGAACTAGAGGGTGGCCTGTGCTTGCCAGACAGTGCCTCTTGTCATGCAAAGGACACTTGTGACATTTACTGGACTCTTCTGTGCAGCTTCTCGGTAGAACAGCTGTCCAGTCGAGCCGCACAGTTTGTGTCATGAACAATGTGGCATGTTGAGTGATGTGCTTCTGACTTTTCAGGAGGGGACATTTGCTGCGTAGAACATCGTGGGGGCGTATTTCTTCAAAAGCAATAATACGATATTCAAACTGTTTCCTCTGATGCACCAAACGCTTCAAAGCAGTCTTATTGCAATCGAAAAGCAAGCTGCCTGAACATTGCGGCGGGTTTGCATCCTGCATTATGAAATCGAGTTCTAAATCACAGTACACTCTGATGCAGTGGAGTTGCTGGAGCTTCGAGTTCGGCTGCCGTGTAATATATCTGCCTTTTCTGTTTAGCTTTGTTCCTTTGTGAGGCTTTTTTTAGCAAGACAGACTATTTTGCCTGAATTCTTGTACTTGCATTAGTCGCCTAGCTTTTTCCAAACTTGCCCTGCTAAAAGTCGTTCTATTATAAAAGCATCAGTGTGAATGAACCGGATTAGTATTTCAGTGAACCCATTGATATTTCCAGAGGTTTCCTTTTTTTGTGTGGTTGTTTGTTTTGGGTGAAGCATGCCAAACTTTACGAGCAAAATGTATATGTCTGCTGTGTCCACAGGAAGAACTTAGTGGCCATAGGTGGAAATACCAGCTATAAAAGTGGATTAGTAAACATGCTGGGTTTTGAGTGTTCTATCAGCTTCTCAATGTTTTCTCAAGGTGTGATCTGAATGTGTGTACAATCGTTACTATGTGCTGTGGCATAGTCACTGAAGTTCTAATTAAGGTCAAAGCATTTGCACTGTAACCCACTGGACACGGGCACCTAGCTGAATGCCTACCTTTACTTGTCCACATTTCAGTGCCTTTGGCACTACAGTGACCACTAGAGTGACATTATTTCCTCATGCTAACATCGTTGCCACAGCTACTATGTTCTAATGAAAGGAGGTTGACATTGTTGCTATGGCCATGTTATTTTTGAAGAAAAATAAAGTAGACGTTCACAAGTGCATCAAGCACAACAGAAGTTGACAAATTTGACTTAATGTGCACTTATTTGTACAGTGTGTGCCACCTTTTCAGTGTCTATGCCACAGCACATGGCATAGACATTGTGTTGTCTTCCCTTGTCCCGTTTGTTAGTGCTGTTCTATTGAGTGTGCACCAACTAGACCAAATCACTGTCTACATATATCCTACACATCATTTTTGGGGTAAAACTCCACATATTAGCCCTATATTAGCTCCTTGAGATCAGCACTGACATGGACATATTGCTGTGTATATAGACAGACTCAGAAGAATAAAGACACTTCTAGAAATGATTTCAATGGGTTTTAACGTTTTGGTTGGGGAACGACTGTCCCTAACCGAAACGTTATAGGGGCCGTGAAGACAAAATACAACTTTAATTTGAAAGAATTAGCCTTTGGTAACTTGGTCAACTCAATTTCAACCCTGAAAGATGAAGATGGCTTCTGTTTTTAACCAAAAAGAAACCAGAAATTCCTTCAGTTAATCAACAGGTAAAAGTAAGTTGAGATTGTTCACGCCGCTCCAGGTGGTCATTTACTTTGTTGCTGGAAAACTCAACATTCCTAGTGTTTATCTTTGATCACAATTACATGAAACAGTCTGCAAATGCGTAGATAAATGTATAATCATTGTTCTTGCTTTCTGCTGTTTGTCTGTAATCGGTGGCTGTCGCAACAGCCGGTGCGACACCCTTGCTTTGTGGGGAACAAGAGGCACCGAGAAAAAGTGATGTGCAATATGCATGCAAATGCATCGCCCCGGAAGTATTAAATCTGCACTGAGCACCCAGGCCTTCCAGTAGCTAAACCTAGAAGCCCCAGATTAATGCACAGAAATGGCCTTTCGTCTCGGTAATTTCGTAGGCACAAGCTGGAAAATGGACACAGGTAAGTCACCGACTGTGGAGTAAGGATGTGTTGAGTTGGCTCAAAAGCCAATCTTTGGCGGCTTGACCCCACACTCTCTGAACGCTGCATATCACTTTGCCGAAGAACTTGGTTTCAGACAACATCCCTATTATGTGACCACAGATGCATTAGTGGGCAGGAATTTTCGGGGATAAATTGGGTTGCACCCTGTTTTGATCAGTACTTACCCCGTTAAGATATTTATCAAAATTGCGTCCAACCCAACTTTTTCCTGAAAATTCCTGACCACTGACGCATCTGTGGTCACATAATAGGGATGTTGTCTGAAACCAAGTTCTTCGGCAAAGTGAAAGTTAATCAATAAAGTTTGGCAGTAATTTCTAATCAAGCCCAAAAACGCCACTGTAGGGATTCAGTTTGGGAGCTGTTTGTTTCAAACACCAACTACAGAAATTGCTTCAAAGTGAGAGCAAGTGAGAATTACCAGAACGTGGCTACAGACCGCAGAAGAAGTCATCAGGCATCCTTGCACAAGCCCATAGCAAATGCCCCGCAGATGCTTTTACCAGCATACTGAAGTGGCTCTCAGTTGCACCTTGGGGAAGGTGACCAGTCAAAAACAATGCCGACGTTACAAATTGAACATCTTTTTTGTGATGTTATCCCTTCTTGTTTACATTACCAGTTTCTACAGGTATCAGTTTTTTGCATCTTAAAATATATTAATGATGTTAAACAATATCATGTTCATGAAGACAAAACTTAATATGAGCACAATTTTCCCCGATTTGCTACTTTCAAAATAGAGCCTCATTTTTGCCCCAAAAAATTTTGCAAATTTTAAAGCCTGAAAACGAAGGGTTTTATGCATTTTGTTTGTGGCGAGATTGGTATGATGATGTTCTATCTGGCTCGTCCTGTATGTCTGTTGTCAGCTTTAGTCAGCTGGCTGTAATGCAAGCTTTTCCCCCTCGCACGCTCTTCCTGATAGCTCCGAGTCCTCATCAAAGGGAAATCAGCATGACGCATGCAGCCTGGGGGAATGGTAGGCTGGTGTACAAAGACACAATGACAAGGTTGGTGCAAAGGAAAAGAGCAAAATGATAATCCGGTATGCACAACGCCACCGTGGCATTGAGAAAACCGGGGGGCCAGCACCTTGGTGGCCAAAATCCACTTTCTTCGTGGTACAGGCTAAGCAGCAGCTTTGGTGCTCTGTGGCATACACAGTGGGTAGTCCGTGATTTATGCATGTTTCGCATCAAATAATTTTTGTCGTGTTGGGCAACCCCGGTGCAAGGAATGCGACATTGCAGGGCTTGTTCACTCGAGCAGTGTCTCATAGCTTGGGAGTTGTTGTGCAGCACAATAGAACAAGGCTGCCCAGAAAAATACTGCTTGCCGGAAAACTGCTTTCTGGCAATCTGGGCTTTATGGTAAGCTGTTAAAATTGCACACATTACAAACAAGACAATGTGCCAAGAATTTGTCACTGTGGGCATTTTCAACTTTGATCCTGCCACATTTGAGTTCAATGAAGCAAGACAGGTGACTGTTTCCACCCTCTTGGCGCAGTTCGCCAAACTTTGGTTCTCAATTGCTAACATGAACATAAGTGAAGTATGCATTCAGGCGAATGCATATCTCACTTTTGTGGTGACAAACCAGGTGTCAAAAAGCAAAGACAGTACCACCACGTTAGCCCCAAGTTGGCAAGCCTACATCAGTTATCCAAGCTGCATGCTTCAAGACCTAGAGCTACGTTCCTTGCATTAAAGAAAGCTGCTAGATTTTTTGACCGGAGCCAGGGCAAAAATATCACTTGATGGTTACAATGTTTGGTTGACTGCTAGTGGATGAACTGGGCAGTTCTTTACATGGAACAGCAAGCCCTTCAGCGATCATGCTGTTCTGATGTGCCACATGCCAAACAAGGCAGCCTGCATACTCTTGCTGCAAGCTGTGCCTTGCATTGCGCAGAATAAATTGGGGCTGAAGGTCCAGTTTACTCATGACATACTTGCTAAGCATTTATTGGCTTGTCAGATTCACAAGGGATCTAGTTGAAAATCACATAAAATGAGTTTCCATTTACACCACAACAGCGACAAATGCCAACAGCAGGCTGCCAAGCCAAATGCCCGCACTGAAAAAAAAAATTGTGCCGTTTTACAAGAGTGCCAAGCTGAATAAGCTGAATGCACCTCACTACCTGCAATTGGCCCAACTGCAGTATGCCACTAACATGTGCTGCCCCCCCAAAAAACAACACTGCAGCTGACTGGGAGCAGCGTATACAACACTACATCCATGCACAAGTCGCACGATCACACAGTTTTAAACATACGCAACAAGCATATCTTGTTGCCACACATGGGCAAGGACCACTTGAAACACTGGTTAATTGGGAGGGAAATCAAATTAGGTTCCCAGTGCACTTCCAAGCTGGGCTGTGTACAAAGCAGAGTTCGGGAAAGTCCGGAGAAGCAGTCACTACAGTGGCCTGGTGTAGCAGTACTCAAGCACACATCGATAGCCAGGCAGTTACACTGGGAAATGTGCGCAGTGTAGTTCAAGAAATTTTGCCGAAGTGAATGTTCAATACAACTCCTATGAGAAGCACTTTGCAATGCAAGCATTCACACACATGGCACAACCTGTGCGTCTCACTTATGCCCCTGACAGCTGAACATGAGCAATACCTGAATATGGCTACACTAAGGTGTTTGGAATACATCTAGAGGAAGTCTGAATGTAGTGGCTTCTACAGATCCTGAGGGGGGGAAAAACAGAAAGAAAAAAAGCAAACATGGTACGCTGGAATGTTAGGGGGCCATTCAGGGGAAAAAAAAAAAAAAAAAAAAAACATGCCAATAGTCAAATGTCCGGTACAAAAGCTACAACATAGTCACAATGCCAGATCAAAAACCAACTTCCTCAATTTCGGCACTTGACACAAGACCTGCTTGCAGTTTCTCTTGCACAGCAAGGATCACAAAGTACAGCTCATTACAGCGGCCAGACAGCGCAGCCTACAACTACAACTACCGCACTACAAATGAACAAACAAGATTCGTTTCGAGGAAAGCATGTGACAGAACACAAGAACCAAGGACATGTTCCTAGTACAGGAAAACTAATGGTGACCATCACATGCGAAAGACCGCATCAAAATACAAATTATCACAATTGACCATAGGGTAGCACGGACAACACAAAAAACTGTGAATCTCAAGGTAGTGAGCTACTCAACTGGTTACAAATGAAAGAGAATGCCAGTGTGCTGGCTTGCTCTTGATGTGACTAGCATGAGAAATCTTGCCACAGCGTTGCTCGGCAAGCTCACATAGCCCACACTTGGCATCCCCTCTTCCTCAACTCTCGAACCTCACAAGGCTGAAGGACAACGCAAGTAACTCAAGGTAAGAAAACTGCTTCTGCCCATGCCACACACAGAACAGACAGTGACTGACAAAATCTAGACAAATCCAGACAAAAGAAACGCCAACACCAAGCTATATACCTTAAGTACATTTTCTGTAAACAGCAGAGAAAGAAACTGGGAGCAGCAGCCTCCACGACTGGCTTTAGAAGTGCTCCTGCAGCAGGTCAACTAGGACCTTGGACACTCCGTCCTTGCTGCTCCGAATGGTGAGCCGGTACATCTGAGCTTGCCGGTTGGGCTCGAGCCGTAGCAAGGAGCCAATCTGGACTCCACGCGTGTGGATGATTCCGGCGCAGACAAAGTTGTCGGGGTTCGGGTCGATGCCATCCAGGAGCTGCATGCCAAAGCCAGACAGCTTGCTGCGGATGCTCTCGTTCTCCATAGGGAAGCGTGCTTTGAAGATCTTCTGCTCTTCTTGTCCAGGGATGCTCAGGTTCTTCCAGCGGGAGAAGAACGATTCAGAGTTCATTATTGTAGGCTCCAAGAACTTGTTAAGGAACACGGGCAGCCGTAGGGTGAACTTCTGCTGCACACCACAGTAGACAAACTGTACCACCAGCCCCGGGGCTTCTGCAAAGTCCTGAACGCACTCTACGTTTACCATCTGTTCAACTTGTGCTCCTGCTTCAATGGCTGGCTCAACAGGCTTCACTTGGATGCTGAGTGCCACATTGTCACTTGTCACATTGGGTAGAAAGCTCTGGAATTGGGACGCCGTTTTGTTGCCATAGAAGAGCCCCACACGTCCCAGGTTTTGTCGGAATTCAGCTTTGACGCCGATTTGCAGAAGGTCATTTTCAAACAGGATGCCATTGTGCTTGCAGACAAATTTTTTTAGGCCCTCTTCACTGGAAACTACCACAGCCGTGCTGCCTGGGCCTCCCAGCATCTGGTCTTCAAATACATCGACTAAGCAAGCAGTGGTGCCATTGGTTGGTGCCTGTGGAGCCGTCTGGTCCAGAGACAGACCCAGAAGGTCCATTACCGGCGCCGTTGTTCCATTCGCAGGAGTAGTGCCATCCACCAGCAACGGTGCAGCCCGAAGGTTTTCCTTGTTACTCGCATTAATGCCTTCCGACATTCCTGGCTTCTTGCGCTTGAGAATGGCCAGGATCGAAGACTCTCGTTCAGGAAATGGGGGCATCTCCTCCAGCACGGTTGCCAGCACGTCTGGTGAAGCAATCTGGCTCAGGCTCAAGTATTCCACAGCACGCTGCTGCAACTCCGAGTCGGCGCAGCGTATGTTGCTGTTGCTGCGCAGGATGTTCTGTATCTCAGGCTTGATCTCTGGGAACAGATTGATGAACTTGACGTAAGTTGTGAGCAAGAGTGCTCGGGTGCTCGCAGAACAGAGGTGGTACTTGGAGTGCAGCAGCTGAAACTGGATCAGCGGACTGGAACGTTGATCACCGGCAATCAAGTTTCCAAACTCGCCAAGAATATAGCCGGCTACCTTGACCATGTTTTCATGGCAGGCGGGTGCTTGGAGAGCCTCGAAGACGGTTTTTGCCGCGTAACCCTGCACATCTTCCCGGTTGATAACGATCTGGATGACGCGATACCAGACTTCCTCACTGACGTAGTCACCTGCAATGCGGATGAGGTTGAGGATGACGTCGACGTACCAAGTGTAGTCCGAGGCATATTTCTCTGCCAGAATGGCCACCTTGAGGACCATCTCCTCGCGGATGGAGTAATCGGCGGTCTCGAGATAGGCCAGCATCTCGGCCACGATCTCCTCGGCATTGGACTTGTCACACATGGCATAGAGCAGGTCCACAGCTCGTTGGCGCACGCTCACGTCGCGCTCCGTCTTCAGGGCGTTGACTACCGTCTCCTGGTGCTTCTTCACGGCCTCGTGGGAGAACTCCGAAGTGGCCAGCAGGCAGAGGCTTTCTAGGGCCAGGTACCTCAGATTAGTCTCACGATGCTGTAAAAACTGCCCTAGCTGGTTGCAGGCTCGCACGAGTAGGTTCGGCTCGATGACGGCGCCCAGCCTGTCCATGTGGATGATCAGCGAGATGGCTTCGAAGAGCACCGCGTTCTTGGCGTTGGAGTGCTGCACTTTCTTGGACTTTGGCGGCTCTTGGGCCTTGTTGAGTATGGTTTCGAGGCATTCGTTGAGGCGGCCGCGGACGCCCGGGTCATCGGGGGGCGGGTAGTTCTGCAGCAGGCGTAGCAGCTTCATGCTCAGCCAGGGTGCCGGCACGAAGTAGTAGGTGTAGTCCTGCAAGTCCGTGTACGAGGCCGTCACGATGCGGCTGAGCCGCGACACGGCCAGCGAGACGCAGCCCTTGTACTCGTCGGGGTTCTTCTTGACCAGAGCGTCGATGAGGCTGACGGCGGCAGTGACGACGCCCATGTGCTGGTCGTTGAGCAGGTGGATGATGCGCGACGTCCACTCGCCGCTCGGCGTGATGTCCGGCAGCGTGCGCAGCAGCCGCAGCAGGCACAGCGCTGCGCTCTGCTTCACCACGTCGATGGTGTCTCCCGACACCAGCAGCTTGGGGATCTCGGCGCCGAACGTCTCGGCCATCTCTCGGCTGCCGATGTTGGCGATGCACTGCAGGGCCAGGTTCACGTGGATCGGGTTGCGGGCGCACAGGTCGTTCTTGATGCTCTGGATGATGAGCCGCATCAGCTCGCTGTTCTCGTTCAGCAGCACGGAGATGAACAGGTAGCCTATCTGCTTCTCCGAGTACTTGTTTGAGCTGAGGAGGTTTACCGCCTCCATGTGGCCGAAGTCAATGTCGTGGCCGAGAAGGAAGATGAACAAGAGCTTGCAGACGTACTTTTTCTTCTGGTAGCCATCTAGAGTCTTGTCCCCTTTGAACTTGGAGCGAATGTTGGCAAGCTCCTTGTTGATGCGTTTGATCTCCGCCTCCTTGCTCTTGCAGTTTCGGATATCCGATATGAACACCGCCAGGCCGCGGATGCCGTCCCCTCGCACTGCGGGCATTTTGGCGTTCAATGAACCGGTCGGCTCGTAGTCGGCTCACCTTGCTGGCTCGCACACGTGCGCAGCTTCTCGGGACCCGCAAACGGCGCAGTTCTCGACGAAAACGCACTAAGCGCGAAGGTAACGCAAGAAACCCTTGTGATGGGGCTCCGCGGAACAGCCCCTCGGAAACGCTGCGGCGATCAGGGTTGTCTGTACTGCCCGGGTTTATACGTGCCCCCTGAATTGCCTGAATCACACTCGTCTCGCAGGAGACAATTACTGCCTCAAAGCGAACCCGGAATGGCTGATGGAAACATTTCTTGTCCCTTAAAACTATTAATTTACCTGTACGGGCATATCGTGGTACTCCGGAACTTCTTTTTTGCCCTATGTGCTGCCGAATCTGGGACCAACCCAAAATTTTACGCGCCAAACAAAATAAATCGGATCACGTTGTTTAATAAAATTAATGTGCTCTTTGTCAAAATAAGAAAGATAAATACGTTTTTTATTTCAGAAAAACGTCAAAATAATAGTCAAAAATTTAGTGTCGTTGTTGCATTACACATACGCAACTCTCTATGAGTTGTTTACGGTGGCTAAATCGACTGAACGTTGTAAACGAAACGGTATCTGCGCTATCTGCGTTAGCTGCGTTTCGTGTGTAATGGTATCAGCTTCGTTTTTACCAGCCAGTTTTAAAAACTGCGCCGACGGCTCATGGCACAGCTGTTGATTGATGCTCTGACAGGTAACTGCATTGCTCGATTTCATCCTCCTTGTATAACCTACCCTGCATTGAACCAATGAGGACTTCACATAGCGTTGTGCCTGCATGCCCAACTTTACTATTCTCTACTTGTGTGAGCTTTCTTTGTGGCTGATGGTCGCTAAATTGAAAGGGTTATGACACTGATTTTAGTTATACTGTGTAAACAGATATATTTTTATGCTTCTTGTGTGCCAAGTAGCGCTCTGGGGGATCACACGCGTGGTGCAAGCAAGTGATCGCAACCCGTGCGATCAGAGTTGCATTGCCGGAAATATTGCCGAATATCTTTCCCCTGAACGTTTAGTTTTCACTTGCAAGTTATGTAACTTGATTCGGAAAACCCCAGATGGTGCTTCAAAAAAGAGTGTCTGTCGCTTTTTGCATTTCTTTCTTACCCCACAGGCTAGGCACGCCCACACGCAGTGTTAACATGCTTGTGCGGCTCGAAAAGTATTCGCTTTTTTCTTATATGTTTTCTATAAGACATCAGACCGGACACACAATAGCTGAAAGTCGCTTTCTAGTTGTCCTGCAACGCCCGGACAGCTCTTTTGAAGTACTTGCTAGAGACCTTGTAAAGGGGCATGAAAGGGCGCATGCCTGCGATCGTCAGTCGTACCGCTTTCATTAAGCATACAGATGCCCCTGTGAGACGTCTCATTTTATTATGTGTAATTAAAGTATAGGGGGCTAATTCAACATGTTTTGAAAAGCATGACTTCGTGTAGCGCAAGAAACGAACAAGCACAGAAAGAGGTGGCAGGTGCAAGCGCTAGACGGAGTAGCACGAAGCGCTTGTGCCTGTCATCTGTCTCTGTGCTTGTCCATTTTTTGCGCTACACGAAGTCATGGATCACCGATACCAACTAGCCCAAGCCCAAACTCTGTTTTGAAATGTTAACGCTGCCAACACAGAGTCAGCAAGTTCGGTGCCTCAAAAAGTGGCAGAGGCTTGACAGCATAGGCGCCGGACTGGTCGAATTTTTCTTTTTTTAAAGCGTGCTTTCATACGACGTTGCACAGTGTATAACCAAAGGTAGCAATCCGTATGTTAAACACGCAAAACATGAACATCCCCAAAAAACAACAGTCGCTATAATAGTAGTACTCCGTATGTTTCCTGTACTGCGATTTGCGGTATCACAAACCGTAGACGGTGAAACGTGATTGGCGGAGTTTGCTTGATCGTTTGTTACAAAAAAGAAAATGACAGGGTCAACACATTTATTGCATTTAAACATGCAATAAATGTATCTGGCAACTTCTGTTTAACACACGTTCCTGAAGACACAAGCTTCGGTTAGTAAACAAGCTTCGGTTATAAAATTGGGTGCCTCAGGGCTTCAGTTCGATTACAGTAGAACCCCGTTGATACGTTCCTGGTTCATACGATTTCCTGGTTACTACGCTCTCATTTTCTCCCTCGCGTTTTTTTTTTTTTTTTTTTTTTTTTTTTTTTTTTATCAACGAGGTTCTACTGTATACAGACAACAGGCAGTGGCAAAGTCAGAGATTATTAGCAGAATTGGCTCACTGTTGGGGCGGCTGTTTAGACATGTTTGCCGGCACATGCCACACCATGGAAGAGCGGTCAAACTAGGTGTATTGGGGGCCCCAAACATGGAGGTGTAGAACCACCACCTTGCGACGGCTGGACAATCTGTAAATCGTTTCTTATTCTTTCCGTGAAGCAGCACTGTCCGGCGGACACTATACTCAGGCCAGGAGCACGCGGAAAGTTTAGCGAGCAGGGAAGGGCAGGGAAGAGCAACAGGAAAGCTGCTGTTTGGCCATTATTGGCTGACGTGACAGGCAATGTTGTACAGGTGGCGTTGATCAAGCTTATTGATGGCCATCTATGTAAATGCTTTCTACACCTTCTTCCAGGTGGCAGCACCACATGGTAAGGGTGGGGCATGTATATGGCTTCCCAGTCCAGGGCCCCTATTCTCTATTTTACCCGAGTGCCTGATTGGCCTTCAGTCGTGTCACAAAAGGGCTGAAAGCCAATGAAAAAGTCTTTTTGGTGCCCAGCACCTGGGCTATGGGGGATGCTGTAGTAGAAAGCTGTCGGTGGAATCACGCCATATTTGCGCTGCTGAGCACGAGGTCGCAGTGGCCGCTTTTCTGATGGAGGCGAAAAGCAAAAACGCCCGTGCGTACGAGATTTCGGCGCACGTTAAAGATCCCCAGGTGGTCAAAATTAATCCGGAGCCCTCCACTACGGTGCGCCTCATCGCCTGCATTGCATCAGCGCATTAAATCCTACAATCAATCAATCAATCACGCCATATGAGGTAATCTGGTGAGCACCTAATGTTGTGTACAGGGGTGTTTTTGCAAAATGTGGGCAGTGTGGGAAAGGGACATGGTGTAACAAAACACCAGTAACAAGCACTGCACCGTCCTCCCTTTTTACACGTCCTATAATGACATGAACCGTAGCAGAGGGCCCCCCAACACAACTCTCATGTCAGTTGTCGACAATTATGGAGGAGATGCACCCCCTCTCGCAGCTCCTATGTTAGCTATGGATTGTTTCTGAGGGAGCGGGCATGTTTCCTCTTGTGACTTCTATGTCCATTATGGATGCATCTACCTAAATGGCTGGTAAGTAAAGTGTAAAAGCAAGTTTCCTATATCTGTGGATCAGAGAGTTTTGAATACAAATATATCGCTCAGAGCAGCAGTAGTTGCTTATTAGCACAGAAAATGCCTAAAGCGTTAAACGGGTGTTGACGCCCCATACACTTTCCCGTACCAAACTTTGTGACATCATAAACCATGAAAACGTTATGAAACGGGGTTGGTGGAGCTTGCTTACGCATTTTTTGAATCAAACATTGAGGCAGCAGGGATGTGCAAATGTAAAATAAGTGTATGCGGGAACTTTTGATAGTCGCGCGTTTTTGAAAAGACACAAACCATAGCAAGCACACATCATAAAATATGATGCCTTAGCCCATGCGGTGGGCTGTGTTTCAGTTTCGGTTTCATTGAAATGTGTCGTTTTGCATGCAAGCGCGGTCAAAGGATGCATGTGTGTAGTTGATTGCGACAGCCTACCGCACCTGCTAACCATTAGCACATGTATACATGAAACAGCCAGCGACCAGAGCAGATATTATTAGCGTTATCGAACATAAACGAGACTGCCGTGAAATTGTTTGATCCACTGCAAATGTATCTTCAACACCTGCTCCTAGATGGCACCATATCCCTGGCATTCCCAGGAAAACTTTCCCGGCATGATCCTTCCCCGCCAATAAAGAGTGGGGGCTTGGTGGCTGATTTTGCTGTACGCTGCCACACCAAGATGGCATCAAATACGCCCTTCCTGATTGGCTGTGACGAAATCGAAAGCCAGTGAGGACAAGGTTTCAGGAAGATGGCAGTGATTGAGTAATACCAGACTCGGCTCGCTCTGGCTGCTTTTTTACTGATAAACGTCGCGAAAAAATGTAGGGGAAATGGCAGAGTAATGCCAGCTATTATTATTTATTTTTCAAGAAACAGGCACTGTTGGCTGTTGAACAAAATCTGAGAAAGCTATGGAACGCGTGATCTTTCAGTTGAAACACAAAGTTACTCACCTGTTAGTGTCTCTTTAAAGTCTGAGCTTTCCATTCATTTACAGGTTGTAAGAATGGAAAGCTTGCTAAAGTGCCTTTGTCCTCTCTCCCTTTCTACTGTTCTGTGCGGAACAAATTTATTCCCATGTGTTATTATAAAATGTCTGCACACACTACACCAAGTGGTCCAAAGTAATCGCGCTGTCTGCTGCGGTGTGTCTCGTAGCCTAGATATAGCTTCCATTCTAGCTACCTGTTTGATTACTTAAATTGCAACAGCTATAGCGCTCTTCTTTTATGTGACTTGCTGCTTTACAAAATACAATTTTTCGATAATAAAGCACACAATGGCAGGATAGGTTTGTGCCGGCAAAAGCTGGTACTTCAATCTGCTTGAACTGAATAACTACGAATCTTATTTTTATATATGCCCAGATTGCTAGATACCCTCCTGGTGTTTTCATCTGTGTCATGTGGCAGAAAAATGTTATTAACTGGTCCACTTCTCTTGCTGCCATTCAAATTTTCATAACCTCATTACCAAAATACATATTGTCTTGTACCGGTAGGTAATTTTCACAGAGTAGTAGTAGTCTCATCTAACGTTATTTTTCTTTTTTAAATTGTTTCTGTGCACTAAAAATCGAATCAGCTTACAGCATAAACTGTAGCTTATCAATTCAACCAACCTCTTCGCACTAAGTGTATAAAATTGTCTTGGGGGCAATAATATGTTTATTTTGGTGTCATTGAATTTGACTTTTATGTAAAAAAACCAATTAAATCAGTAAATAAAACACAGAGATTGAGTTGTTAAACTGGAAGCAAGAGTAATAGTTTGTTGGTCTTGGCTTAGTTACCACAACTTTGGTTGCTGTCTGTTTTTTTTTTTTAATTCTACGCGTAAAGGAGTGTGGCGGGGCCACATAAATTCATCTGAAATAATATTGACGGCAAGCTTTTCATATACAGGGAGTTTGGACAGCGAGAGGATATTCAGATATTTTCAAGGAACTGCCCATTGAACTAGTGGTGTTTTAAAGCTGCTTGATTCATTCAATTTTGTAACCACTGTCATATCCTAGTTATCTGTCGTCAAGTTGAATAAAAATAGTCCAAGGGCACTGATGCATTGAAATGAAAAAGAAAATGGTGACAGTTGTCACGAAACAGCTCACTACCGCCAAGCCCATGCCATGCGGTTTCGGGAAGTGTTTCAAAACGAATGTATTTCATGTGCAACATAAATTGAGAATGGGTATTTACTATTCCTTCCAACCGCTTAGTGGCTAGAAAGTTGGCCACAAAAGAAAGAATACACATCCCAACTGCATGGCATTTTATCGACACAACTACCGCTACAAAAGGTTCTTAAATATTTCAGGGAACGTTTTGGATGCCCAGACAGTACTGGCTGTGCAACAGCTTCTTGAGACAAGCCAGCCTGGAAGTCACCATGAAAAAGGTGAGCGCAGCGAGCCTTCTTATTCATTTGCTTAGTTACGATCAATTTGCTGAGTCTTGAAACGGCCGTTTCAAACCTAATTCCGAGTGATGCAAAGCATAAATTTTGCCAGGGCTTATGGCATATAAAACTGATATACTTGACTCGTGAGTGCTTTTCAGGTTTCCTCACTGAATATTTATTTGTGCCATTATGTATTTACAAGGCCTGCGGGTAGGTGCAGAGGGAATGGGAGTCGCAGTCCTGTATCACTAATCTGCCCCTCACTTATCTGGCTTATCAATCGTAGTGCAACTGACAGAGAGGGCAACAAAGAAGGGATAGCGACAAGGCATACATTGACTCTAAACTAAAGTTTAGTGAAGTGAAAGATTTGCAAACACGCCGATGGGAATTTTCCCCTTTTTACGCCAAGCCATACAGACACACCTGGTTGCAGGACAAATGATGCTTCTATTTAAGCACTGAAAGTACAGCCTTGTGGTGCTAAAAAAGGCTTGGTGGCTATTCACATTGACGGACACACCCCTCCGTGAGACCATGTCAGTACGTATTTTGTAATGTGTGGTCGCAACGGAAGGTTGCACAGCCTCTGTTGTGAGCTCTTGTTCAAGTCGCATAGGTGAAATAATTGGAACTGACTGGTAGAATGCCTTAGTGCTGTGAAAGTTTAGTAATAATAATCAGGCTTAATTGGGTCACAGACATTATTAATGTATGTGTTTGTCAAGATAGAGTTCCACTTTTCCTTACGACCTGTTACACCTTGTTTGAAGGAATATGAAATGTATAGCTGGTGCATTGTAGCCCAATTTTAATTTTTTTGATGGAGGTGGGAAACAAAAACGCTCCTGGTTATGAAATTTTTGTGCATGTTTAAGATCCCAGAATAGTGTCAGTTGGTCTGTAACCCCCTCCACTGTGGCGCACCTCGTAGCCTAGGCGTGTACCGCCTTGGCGTGTTTGAACTTGGAGGCATGTCTAAGTGTGGCGTGTGGTGTGCGCAGTGGAAGTGGTTCCGGCTGCTGGTGAGGAGAGCGACGAGGAAGGAGAAGAAGACACATTCCGATGTGGCAAGTGCAAGCAAAAGTTCACCGCGCTGGCTGCCTACTTCGCCCACAAGAAGGAGCCCTGCACAGGCAAGCTGCCCACCAGTCTGTGGCAGCGGCCCGCTCGTGGCGCCTCGATCAGCGTGGGAACCATTGAGCGGCTGGCAGCTGCTTCTCAAACGGTGAGCACCGGGCGGGCTGCTGAGTGCTTGCTGCGGGCATTTTCCAGCACATGGGGCGTCCAAGATGTGCTGTGAGGACGAGCCATTTAGGAACACAGTGCTACTCGTGGGACAGAGTAGCAGGGAGGGGAGGCAGCATGCCCAGTTCAAATTTATTCGCAGCGCTTATGACGGGGAGAATGCATTGGCTTGTGCAAATAACTGCCATTAACACTTTCCTGTCTATGCCTATTCAAATCAATAGTATACTATCGACGCTTTCAAGTTCAAATTTTGACGTTTTCCCATTCGAATTTGGCACTTTCCGAGTTCGCTGTGAGAGCTGGCATCATCTGCTGAGCAGTAAAGACACTTATATCCTTGTTGTTTTGTTTTTGTGAGAGCCGCTATTTTTTAAAGCACCGCCGGTGTCATGAGACGGGCACTCAGTTGATACGGAGATCGTGTTACGGAGAACGCGCTACGTCATCGCGGAAACACCGCACTTTTAGCAGTTTGAACGATTTTGCATGCAACTTTTTGGATAACATTAGCAGAACTGACTCCGGGGACAACTTTTCGTCATCAGATTTCAGCAACGAAAGCGACAGTGCGCCAAACCGGCCCAGAACCCGAAATCCCATGTTCAACACAAGCCCCAGAAAATGCAAAAGTGTCAAAACTGTAAATTCTGCTACGGACAAAAAAGAGTGGAGAAGAAAACCAATGTCTTCTGCAATGCATGGGTAACCAGTCTACATTTCGAGGAACTGTTTTGTGCAGTGGCACGAAACCCACTCGGGCTAACATTCTTTTTGTAAGTCAAGACATTTTACACTTAGGCATTTGATATTTTCAGGAGTTTTGCACTGGTAGTATATGTACAAAATGTATATCTTAAATTTTTATGCGTTTTTTTCTGTATGGAGCAACACCAACCTTTTGCTTATTTATTTGTCCCAGAACTTTTCTGTACAGCTTTCTTTCTTTTATGTTCAAATAAATATTCCTGTTTGAAACAATTACTATTACAAAGGAAATTTGCTCTTCTACAATTCGATACGAAACGCTTATTATCTGTTGCATATTTTTTGTGACAAGGAAAAAATTGTTTGGTAGACTACCCAAAATCACCACTTTTCCCGTGGGCAGGAAAGTGTTAAATGAAAAGAACAAAGACTATAGGGGTGTGTGCCGAAACTATATGCGGTATTTGCCGCAAAGTTATTGTGGAAAAGGTGCCATCGGAATGCCGTTCTTAATTTTTACCTTTTGAAACTTCCTTGGTAAAGTAATTTTTTTGGTCTTCAAGGTGGAAATTATAAGGTGTAGCCCCCCCTTTTTTTTTTTCATGATAATCCTTGCATAGTAAATCAAAGCCAAACATTAAAGCCATACTAACTTGTTTTAAAGGCCGGCTATAGTTCAAAACCTACCTGCCTGTGTGCTCTGCAGGGGGGGGGGCTAGGGGCTAGTTTCTGCTTAAAGTATTTATTTAGTTTTCAGGTATATTTGGATCAGCACCAGAGTGCTGATCCTTGTTTATTTATTCCTGCAGCGCGAGTTTTTTTCTTGTGCCTGCACCTGCAGGTGGGCCCTTAGGAACTTGTGCCACTGTGGGAAACAGAGCAAGCAGGTAGTCAGGTTATGCTGCCTGCCACTATCCACATTAGTGTGTGTCAGCAGACAAGCGAAAAATTCTTTTGCGTTGAAAATTGCATTGTACGTGCATTTGTAGCATCGCGAGATACCGCGCCTAAATGTGTCCCACTTGTCCCTGCGCCTTGGGAATTCTTTTGCTTTTGCACTGGCTCTGCTGCTGAAGTCTTCTTGCCTGTTCTGTGGTGTACATCGAGCGTGCACCAGCGTGCTTAACTTCTCCTACTGAGTGGCAGCAGTGTCACTTCCAAGTTCTTGGGTGCTTCCTGTTTCGCGCTGGTGAATTTCTCCTCGGGAGGAAGTGGTTCACCACAGGTGCATAGCCAGGATTTTTTTCCAGGGGGTTTTGGGTGGGGGCTAAGGTTGCATATGCCCATTCGGTAGTTTACAAGTTCATGTAAGGCCTCTCATGATATGGGTGTTGATTATTATGGTTTTTTAATGCCAGGTGAAGTTGTAGACCGGATGAAAATCAGGTGCACATGCACGGCAGTGATACAGGACGTAATGCATGCACGGGCACCTTGTGCAGGTATTACCTTACATGGCAATAGTTCCATGTGACTACCTGCTTTATATCGATGTATTTATTATAATGAGTGTGACATCCACAATAAAATGACGTAGGACATAAGAACGAGGTTTTTTTACTTGGTTTTGTTCAAAATGCAGTATATAAAATCAAAATTTTGTGCGTACAAGCATTCTATGTCTGTACAGCAGCTTCGAGTGTAAGGCCAATTGACCCCCTTATGTGCTGTCCACATCACGACTCTGCACTTGCGTGACGTGTAGCACAAGTCATCTATTAAAAAATTCCTCAGGGCACTTAAGTCTGCTTATGTGTTTTGAAGGCCAAGGCCTTGTGATACTTGTTAGCATGGTATTTGCTTCTCTTTCATTGCTTTTGTTTCTTTATCTTTTGGCACACTTCGACCGGCTTTTTTTCTGCTACACAGTGTTTGCGTCTGTTTCTTCATCTTTTAGCACGAATTACTTTGAAATTGAAATTGCTTTATTTCCATACAGTATACATAATTTTATGGTGGATTTGTCGGGAAAAAAGTTGCTCTAGGCAGCTTGACAAGCTCTTAAAATCCATGAACAGGTCCTGCGTGGCTGGTGGGACCTGTTCTGCTCACGTGCCATCACATTCAGGTGTCATATGGCATGCACTATTCTTCAACTTTTGCATTTCCAGTTCACAGTTTTGCAAATTTTGTGAAGCGAGCACGTTATCCCCTCGACGCTTCTGATTCCGGTTCAATCCCCCAAATGGGCATGTGCTACAAAGAAAGGAACAACAGCAACAACTTTTGTTCTTCATGGACCAGATTTAGGGGAAATCCCCAAGGTGGAGTAAGTTTCTGCGAAGGAAAGTTTAACATCCACCTAAATGCAGCCATACGGCTACAAAGGAAAGCTATATACAGCTTCCTGAGAAACTTCGCAGTTGAAGAAAAATTCGTCCTGGTCCAGGACTTTTGTTCTACAACTTGCAACGTGCCGGGACAGCACATCAAAAGTTAGAACTAAAAAAAAGTCTGAAGGCACATACGTGCACGTCAACTTTCGACGTGTTCCCACTGTGAATAATTATACACTGCTTATAGAGTGCACCTTGTAAGCGCATAAAATTTGTATGATCACCATGTAATAAAAAGGAAAGTGCTGGAATATCACAGTCGGTACAGCGTCGGGCTGCTGCTCAAATTTCACTGGGTGACTCAAGTGTTTTTTTTTTTTTATTATTTATTTATTTATTTACCCTTTGCAGCGGCAGCCATTTTCTTGACTGGACAACAAAAACGGCACTTTTTCGCAGAATGGGCGCTTAAGGATTTTGCCTTAAAAACTGCAGGCTAGTAATGATGCATACAAGCAGCGTTATCATAAAAGCAATAATAATCTCTGCATATATCAACCCTAAACATGCACAAAACCAGTGCAGTTAACTCAAAAATTACACGAACATGGCAAAATGAGCCCTCACACGGCGTGGAATAGTTCATCCATGGGTATTTGTCAAACCATGCCAGCTGAAATTTCTGTTTCTGTTTTGAGTCTCAAATGCAGTACAACTAGCAGCTTCTGTCAGGGCTGCTGCTTAGGGAGAAGCTGGTGCTTTGTAACATCATTGGTTTAGTTCACATTTCGGTACAGCTCCCATGTCAACCTGTAATAAGTTCTTTCTTGGTGTCCTGCTGTAGTTGCGTTATTCTCTGTCAAGCTTCCCATGCTTGGTGCATAAGGGCCCTTGGTCTGCCTTATGGCGTGTTCTACCCTGTAACTTGCCTGGGGCAGGCATCCCCTTTAAATCTAGATTGCATCCCTGGATAAGGTAGAGCAAGTTCACTGTTGAATGCCGCTTTCAACTTTAAGTTAAGCAAAAAAATAACGTAAAGACGGCGGTGTCTGACCATGCCCTTGTGGTTAGGCATGTTGTTCTGGGAAAGTTCAGCAAAATCTCACTGATTTAGGAATTTTATCGTTAGATCTGACGAAGGAACTGTAATGTAGTCCTACTATTTTAGTGTAGAACATTGGGAAAGGTCAATTTTTACCGGACGCGGGTGCTCTTGTTTTTCAGTCGAGTACACACTGCCGGTTTTAAAGGAGTACTGACACCAATTTTCGGCGTTAATATTATTGCACAGTTTGCTTCCTTTACTCAACAGAATACCCTGGCTGAAATATGAGCAGCCTGCGACGCGAAGAACATACTTCAATTGGATCTCATTTATCGCGCCGACGAAGCAGAGCGCAGAGCGGCACTCCGCAAATGGACATCAGCGTGACATCAACCCGTAAAAGCCAAAAGAAGTGACGCGACAGCGCTCGTCAAAAACTCGTAACGTCACTTCACGCATGCGGCCCCGCGAGTGGGCGCCGCCGCATTCACAAACGGGTGCACGTACCCCGATCTACAGGCATAACCGCTGCCCAGAAAGGCACTGTTGACAAAAATAAAGTTCCACACACGGGAAAGGTAGCGATAATATAGCCCGGAATCGCAATAGAAGTCGCCATCAGGACTTTTATTGAAAGCGGTCATCGAATTTCCGCCGCAATGGTAGGCCTAGCACCTTCAGGCAGCTCAGCCGTTCAGTGTCGGCAGCGGCGCGGTCAAAACAACGCCCCCACCAGCCTCCGCAGTGTTTTGACGTCTGCACAAAGCGGTGAGGTCACGCCGGGATTCTGTCATATGCGCCTTTCGGGATGAAAGCGCAGGAATTTGAAACAAATAATTTTCAGGCCGTTCAATGTAATTAATTAGCGAGCGCTTAAGTATTTAAAGTGCTGTTCCGGGTTCGCCAGACTGTTAAGCATCGATAAAAGCAAGAAAAGTGGAACATAAAATTTTCCTGTCAGTACTCCTTTAAAGCTAAACGGGTGTTTGAGCTTGGGCAGTTCTTGTATGTATAGGACACATCAAAACTTCATTGTTTTCAAGAGTGACGCAGGGAATCGAAATTATCTTGGGCACCTTCTTTGTTTGCTAGAAAACAGGGAGCATTAGGCAGCTGTACAGAGCCAGCATGAGGTTTGGGCGTGGGTCGGTGCGCAAAATGGGTGAGCGTTTTGTTCCCCGCTGTGCACCAAGAAAAAAATCTGTAATGGCATGGCCCGGCATACTTAAATGGTACGGACCACAGTATTTCAGTATAAAATTGACTGTAATGGCAGAGTTACAGTATAGCCTTGGTTGACAGCAACCGTGATTTTCGAACTGAAGCATGGTTCCAGGCTACTCAGCTAAGACATGCGATATTTAAAAATTGTTTACAGTGATAATTCCTCAGGGTAATGCTTACAATTGTTCAGAAATTCCTCCATGTGACAGAGAAAACGTTTTAGAATATGTTAGTAACAGTTGTAGATGCAGGCAGGGTCACATCATTGCGGACCCAGGGTGGTGGGGGTGGGGCTGAGGTGGGCTGGTGCTCTTGAGGGGGCCTGTGCATGGTCTGTGGCGTATTTTAACTGTGACATTCATTTGTCATGCCAGACTGACTGAGCATTGAAACGCCCACAAAACTTCAAAGACAGCAAAGCAGAGATTAAAAGGAAAATCTCACCAGAAAGGCATGTTCGTTTCCTCACTACCAATATGACGATTCTTCACTTGTGCTTGTGCTAGCTGCTACGACAATTTTAAAATACAGTGTAACAATAAATTTTCATGTCGGAATGAATTGCAGTAAGAAAATTCCCGATAACACACCATGCGACAGCAGCTACCTCACATGGAGTAGCGTCCCTATAAGAGCAAACTACTAAAACTGCAGCGAGAACAAATGTATATTTTTAACTCTTCATGTACTGATGCTAAAACTGTCTTGATAAACTCTGAAAAACCCTCTCTAACTGCGTACACCATAAATATGTTCATATGTTTTGTATTTATAGTTTCCTCATCCTAGGTTGCCTATACCCTTCATAAAAGGATCTCCTTTCCACAACAGTTCAATACATTCACAAGAAGAGGGGAGACTCATCTGCGACTGTGATTGTCTCGGCGACTGCAGTTGTTTCAGTGGTTGTGGTTATCAAACTCGATATTGCATTCAAGAAATGAAGCAAAATGCAAGTTTCCTGGCTCGCATACGCTAAGTTACTTTGACATCGTGTAAATATTTAAAGTTATTCTTAACTACCAGAGAATGCAGGAGTAACCAACACTGGTCAACTTAAGGCATATTGCAACCTCCATCATCACAATACAGCAGTGGTCATGCAAGGATAAATGAGTTGAAGAAAGTGACTTACAATTTGAGCCTCGTTTGTGTGTTGGAATTTCGAGCCTAACCTTCCCCAAAAGCCTATGAGTCCAGAAGTGCTTCTGTCCTTGTGGCATATTGTCATTGTCAGGCCCCTCCATATACACAGCTCTCATTGGCCACCGCCCAGGAAAAAAGCGGCTGCAGATGCAGTGGAGAGGCTTAAGTTGTAACCGAAGCCAGAGATGGCCATCAAGTTTTTATAACCGTCGCAATTGCCGTCTGCCTGTAGCAGGGCCGGGGACTATCGTGCCTTCAGGTTTATTCAAGTCTGAAACTGGCTTGGTGAGCCATAACACGGCCTTTTTGTCCACCCGCAGGTACAGCAAAGCAAATCTATCCAATCACAGGGGCGGAATTGAAGCGACTGTGTCTGCAACACCGCTTGCAGACATGCCGTGTGAACACGCTGGGACCATACAATTACCCCGCACTAACACCACCCTCTGTGCCTCAACAAAGAAAGAGAGAGAGGTGACGTGCAGAGGGGAGAAGAGGTGACGTGCGGAACACCGGCATCCCTTCCTGTGCACCTCATTCACAAAGGCCATCTGCCCCACATGATTCTCACCCAGCGAAACTGCAGATTTTGCCCAATACATAGACCCATCGCTTTCTTCAGTCACCTTGCAGGAGTTTTGAATGTCTGCCGCCGCCACTGTGCTGCATAGACAGGCACAGATTGCGTGTTTCCTTTCGGGCCTTCGTCTTAGTGCTCTTCACACATCAACCGCCGGCGATCTCTGTTTTTCCGCCACCAATTACTGCAGGCAACTCCTTGCTTCCCCCGCCATACTATGACGAGTCAATCTTCTATGCTAAGTTGAATTCACCTGTGGTTTTCCTCTTCGGCTCTTCTGGAGGATAATGACCCAGCCAGCCAATTATTCTACATGTGGCGACATGTCGCCACGCACTTGAGTGTCAGGCAAGGCATAGTATTGGGGAAAATGGAAAGGAACCACCTTTGGCACCCCACACGCTGAGCTTCCCCAAGGGGGCCATCGCTTTCGGGGCTGCACCGCTCCGCAAACATCCTGACTGAGGTGCTTCGTTCTATGTAAGCGCCCAGGCATCGGGCAGGCATTGAGGTGTATCGGCACGCTTGAAGGATATGCATTTTTGTTCACAAGTGCTGTACCAGGCCTAACAGGGAGCGCGGCACCAGCTGGAAAAATTTTCTGGGGAGGGGAAGAGGCTGAAGTCCGGTCAGCCCCCCTGGCTACGCCACTGGCTCACCAGCATGGGTCAAGGCTATTCACGCTGTGACCCTGTTTGTGTGTTGTAGTTGACAACGCTGCGGCAGGCCCTTCCCCGCCATGCCCGCGTCGTCCTCAGTGAGGCGGACCTCTTGTCTCTCTCGGGCTCGCTGGAAGGAGTGCCCCACATTCTCGAGGGCCAGGCTGCCAGCGGTGGTGAGGAGGCCATGGCACAAGATGTCCTGCTCTCGTCAGACTTGTCGGAGGACGCCACCTGCTCGGCGGTTGTCACTGTCTCACAGGTCGGTGTGCCCACGTTGCAGCACTCGCAGCTGTAGATGCTCACGTGTAGGCCACAAGTTCTCTCGTTTTCAAATACGTCTGATTCTTGGTGAGACTTAGTGTGACATGTTGTTCAACCACTTGACATTCAACGACCAATGCCAAAGGTCTTCGCTCATTTTGGTATTGTTTGCAGCTGCTAGTGACACATGCAAAGTTTGGCCGTATGTATCGGATTCCGTCACCAATTAAATGGGCACTAAAGAGGGCGTGGTGAAATTGTTTGAGACTGCTTTTTGTAGAGTGAGTCACGTGGGTCTCTGTTCCATGTGTAAATTTACTTCTGACTTCCAGACTACCTTTAAAATGGAAACGAAACAAGGTTACCGTTCCTTTTCACCAGCCAAGAAATGAAGCATTCAGTGATGTACTACTGCGTGTGGATTTCACACTCGCTTGGTCTTTCTGAAATGAGGTGAAACAAACAAAAAGAAAGTTTCACGTGCTCTTCAATTTTAATTATTTGTATTCACTGGGAAATTCCACGGCCACTGCCCTAAAGGAATTTAGCATATCATATTCATGTTTATGTTTGCGGATGCCATTTAAAGTTGTGAAATGCCAGGGGCTACCATTGCATCGAACAGGGAACACACAGCTGGTGTAGTTTTCATGCAACGACATTTGCTCGGCACAGGGTGGGTGGTGACCTCTGACAGCTTAGTTTTTAACAAAAGAAATGAACATGAAATAACTAACTAGCCAGAACTGCAACTTTACTATGTGACACTGCCGTTTATGTTTTCTGTCCTCCATGTTGCCTTGACAACATGGAGGGGTGGGACTCGTGCACCAATCGCGCTGTTTTTATACAGTGAAAATTTTGCTTCAAACTAAGCCATGCATAGAAAATTGGCTAAAATTGCACCAAACAGCTTCAACATCTGCACCGCAGCAGCGGCTGCGGTCAACAAGCAGATTCATTCACTGAAAAAGAATGCAGCCGTGCACATTCCATGCAACGGTGCCTCCCGCACAGTTTCTCGGTAATTTTTGCACTTATATTACAGGGCTTTTCGCTTCCAGCACTTAGCCAGCGTATGCACGAGGACTTTCGGCCATTGCCTCAATCGAGCTTTCTTTCCTCCATGATTTGGACAGTACAGGCATGGCCTTCTGGATACTTAGAGTGCCAGCCTTATTGCACCAAAGCTACTGTATAAGTCAGAATATAGGGCAAGATTTGTCATTAAAAAGTTTGCCGGAAAGCCAGCCCTCGTCCTATGTACCGGTAATTGGCTTAATTTTTTTTCGCATTTCTCGGCTGCAAGGTAAGGGGGTCGACCTATATTCTGACTTATACGGTAATTGACGGAGCCCGTTGTCTGTGGAGGCACCCAGTTCCCAGGTTTTATTTATGGCTTTGTTGATGCTTGCTCCTATTTCAAGTTGAGTTAACTCGGCGCCATCTGCTACGCAAAGGCATTTCTCTGCTTGCAAAAGCCCACGAATGGGCAAATTCAGGCATTGTGAGCCAGCAATGAAGTCAGATGCTTCATGCGTGGCACTAAGCAGCGTTTTGGTTTGCAGTTTCCATTGGAGTTTACCGCTTGGGGATGTTCCAGTCCTCACCCACCCATAGGAGTTGGTCATTTACTTCCACCCCTGCACCTCGCCATTCCCCTCCCTCTCTCATACATCCTCGCTCCTATCGCAGTTCTCCCCCTCCATTTTTCCATTCCCTTCAGGCTCCTCCCTTTTGCCCCCCTGCCACTACAATCTCGGTTCCATCCTCCTCTTCTCCTTCCTCCCTGTGTCCCACTTTCCCCTCTCCTTTCTCCCACTGTGCACCTCCTTCTCTCACCAATCACTTACCACTACCTCCCAGTGGGTCAGTAACTCAATATCACTGCTTAGCAGGCTCTCTTGTGGCTGATTCGAATGACCGACAGGCAGACTGACCAGTCAAAATCTTCACCTTTAGGTTGCCCAAGAAAGAGCGTCATCTAGGACTGTGGGGTTCCAGTGTCGTCTTACCCACTTATTTCCCTGTTTCATTTCTACCACGTTACATTGTAATCTTTTTAGGAATGGACCTTCACTGCTTGTTTGCATCACCCCTTCATGCAGTGATTGCCTCATTACATTTGTAAAAAGCCTTGACAACTTTTCCTTACAACCGCTGTTGCTGGCTGCCAAGTTTGAAGGCAGACGGTTACAACACCCTCGTAAACACACGGGAACCTGGGAGTGTAGTGCCATCAAAGTTAACGGCAAGATCCCTGGCATGGGGCAGGCGCAGTCAGTAATAATGGAAGCTATGGTACAGGAATATGATTGAGTAGGCTAAGTGCAGGGGCGTAGCCGGGTTTCGTGCCAGGCTGGGGTGCAGTTTAACTATCCTGATGAACCCCTCGAAGTCTCCTGCAGGCGCGGAACCTACAGTATTAAGGACATTTTTGCTCATATAAAGCTGAAAACAAGGGCTACGTCAACATCTAATCCCTGTTCCCGCTCCAGATTCTGTACATGTCAACATATACAGCCCGGCTGAATTTCGCACCGGATACACCGAGCAGCGCCGCGAAGCTGCCGAAAGCCGATCGAGGCAGGTTTTGCTGGCGGAACAGCACAGCCGGGAAATGGCGGAACAGCAGGAAAGGCCTCATGTAGGCATACATGTTGTCTGGACTTTAGCGTGTCATTCCTTGTCTTTACACTGGTACAAAGTATAATCACGTGACAGAGCATGTCACTGTATTTTGTTCAGTAAACTATCAATCCTTGATATGTATATTTTTCTACCAACATGGCATTTCATTGACTATTGCAGTTCAATAATTTCTGCTCTATGAAAAGCATTGGTCTGCCCATCTTGTATTTCCTCTACATCAACAAAAATGTACAATTCTGTTTATTGCGGAGCTTTGTCTTTTTGGCACTATTCCAGTTTCCTTGACCTCCCTCTTCGTTAGAATCAGCATTCTGTATTTGCTTAACCGGAATTTTACTGAAGCCATGTCTGTTCGATTCAACGGATAGAAATAGAATGAAATTTAAGAAACGTGGAACAAGCTCAACATTCAACAGCAGTGCAATAAGGTGTTCTGCTAAGCACAAGTTTACTATTCACGTTAGTAGCACAATAACAAAAAGGCGACTACTTAAGGACGAAGACGCACGTTTGCTAGCTTCACCGCCATAATATACGAATGTGCCGCATGTACAGTCCACTGCGATTCGAAGTTTATCGCGGAAAAGCTACTCTTTCAAATGAAGCAGACCGAACACCAGCTTTAGCAAATCTTCAATGCCAGTTTCATTATCGTTGGCTTAGATAAAAGGCAACCAAGTCCGTGCTTGATAACAACGAATGTAAAGCTGAAACCCAAAGGGTGGCAAGTCAGTCGTGCAAGCCATTGTTGTAGCATGGAACAG
Source organism: Haemaphysalis longicornis (assembly GCF_048455015.1). Classification (NCBI taxonomy): domain Eukaryota; kingdom Metazoa; phylum Arthropoda; class Arachnida; order Ixodida; family Ixodidae; genus Haemaphysalis; species Haemaphysalis longicornis. The sequence goes on from NW_027526203.1 coordinate 398,736,785, forward strand.
GCAACAAGGGAGAGAAGAGGGCGAAATCGTTATTTTCATGGTTCCGAAACGAAACCGTAGGACAGTGGCACGCATGGCCGCTCGATGCTGGCGCCATAACCTTCAAATCGTGCTCGACTGTACTTCATAGCTGATAAGGAAACTTATTAGTCCCTGTCCTAAAGGAAAATCTAAAACACACGAATCTTGATAGTAAACACCTAGTGTTGGCCTCCACTTCCGCCTAACAAACTTTGGGGACCGCGCGCCACTCACGAGCACACTCATGATCACGCTCACGAGTGCGTACCCGCATAACCGCCTGCTCTACAGACGAACAAATCACCCGTGGCCTACCCATAGACCGGCGAACAGGAATTTAGGTGATCATCATTATCATCATCATCATCTAAGCTCCTTAAGGTGGGCTTTACTGTTAGCGTTCAGCATACAAAAATTGCATGTTAAAGTCAGTTATTTCAAGCTGTGTTTGAAAAACAACGCGCAAGGAGCCTTGCCTACATATTTCCCTGTCCCATCTTTTGGTCGACCGCGCCCCCCCCCCCCCCCCTCGAAAAAAATTCCTGGCTACGCGCCTGGCTAAGTGGCATGGCGGCCTCTAGCTGAGGGCACTGCGAGCAAACTTATATATTGGTGGTGAGATGTTTGAGTGGCGCCCCCTGGCTCTGACGTCAGCTTAAAGGAGCCATGAAGAGAAAACACAAGTTTGGTTCATTCAAAAGATTGCCTCGTTAGAATCATACTGACACCACTTTTAACGTAAACTTCGGTCGAATAAGCCACATAATTAGGAAAAAAGGAAATGGCCATGCGACCCACTAGCTCATTTCCCGCAACAGAACCTATGATGTCACACGAGACAGCTCTGCGATTGGCGGAGGGCGGCAAAAGCAAACGAAAATTAGGCAGAGTATAAGCCTGCCGATCGAGCTATTTGCCTTAAATTTAGGGCACATTCTTTTTAAAGCCGTAAGAATGGTGGTAAGTGTAAGTTACGAAAGCACATGTTAACATAGAAGTACCGCTGCGTACTGCTGCTGTTGGTACTGCGCGCACTAGTCTTGTTTAGCTACCCTCCGCGGTGGCTCAGTGGCTAAGGCGTTGCGCTGCTGAGCACGAGGTCGCGGGTTCGATTCCCGGCCGCGGAGGCCGCTTTTCTGATGGAGGCGAAAAGCAAAAACGCCCGTGTGTACGAGATTTCGGCGCACGATAAAGATCCCCAGGTGGTCAAAATTAATCCGGGGCCCTCCACTACGGCGCGCCTCATCGCCTGCGTTGCGTCGGCGCGTTAAACCCTACAATCAATCAATCAATCAATCAATTATTCTTGTTTAGCTGCACAGGACTGCGGGGCTTTAGGGTTGTCTCAGAGGACACTGGCCGATTGATTGACGTGACGGTGTCTTACGTGAACATATTTGTCGAGCGAGCAGTATGTTTCACGAAACGATTTTTTCCCAGAACGAAAAAAAAGGCAGAAAACGACACGCCATGGTATGGTGGCGCCATCTAGGTTGAGTAACGTAAACAAACGCACGAATACCTCGATACCAACTCTGCCGTACAGGGTGGAGACACCCTTTGAACGGTCCCGTGCCGCTGCGATTGGGTCAACGTGCTCAGCGCGTTGTTCGTTTCGTTTCCCACGCGACCCAGCAACGCGAAACAGATACGTTGATTCAAACTTTGCCAGTTAACCGCGTTGCGGCGATACTTTTTTTGATACAATGACTTGCTTCGGCGGCGAGCGAGCGATCCAAAATGGCGGCCCCAGCGTGTACGTGTCTCTACCCTGTACAGCGGACGCGCGAATCAAGGGATCCTAGGCTGCAGAGCGGTCTGTGATGTCATTGCAGCTACGAAAACACACGATTTAGCGGGAAAATCAAAATTTTAACATAAATTGATTAATTTCTCAGTGAATAAAGCAGCGTTTGCATTCGAACAAGCGCTGGGGGCACTACAAAACACGAAATCTTTCGAATAACACAAACTTGTATTTTGTCTTCATGGCTCCTTGACTCTCACCGCTGTCATCTGCTGCACTTGCGCCACTGTCATCCACTTGTGAGGAGCAGCAGTGCCTGTGCTAGAAATCTCCCGCTTTGATGCTTTAGTGCATTGAAAAGCGCATTTCCAGTAATTCAGTTATTTTGCCAGCTTCTGACACCTCTGAATAATTTAAAGCTGTATCCCGCAGAAGTTCCCAACTCACAAGGTGCGAAAGACCAACTTTCTTCAGAGCATCGGTCAGATGATCATGTGTAACCCATCTTTTCTAGCTTATTTGCAAGGTTCAGTGCTCAAAGCTTCTCGATAAGTATTCAAAATGCATAGGCTTCCCTAAAGTATGTTTGAGATGCCCTTATGAAGACTCAACAGTCTGATGCTATGCGCCAAGCAGTGGGCCCCTACACACACACCGCACAGCAGGAAATAAAATGGCTGTCTTCTATTTCTTTCGTTGTTGTTAATTTGTACCAGATGAATATTTTTTCTGTGCTCAACGCATTAATTTTTCTGCACCAGCACAACCGCCTTAGACTTGGGGATGTTTGAGAAGCTCACAAAGTTCGTGTGGATATTTTCTTCAGGCTGTAAAGCATACAGTCATACCTCGGCAAAACTGGGCACCACTCACTCACACTCACACAGAAAAATATATTTTTCCTCAGGCATTCACTCACACTCACCAGTCCCCCTTACCACTCGCACTCACGCTTGCTACGCGCCTTCCACCAACTTGCACCCACTCGCGCTCACACTCACCAGTCGCCGTAACCAATCGCACTCACTCGTGCTCACGCTCACCACTCGCACTCACTCACACTTGCCATTCGCTGTCACCACTCACTCGCGCTTACCACTCGTCGTCTTTCCTCACATGCGAGTGTGTGCAGCAGACCCTCCATGAGTCATGAAACCGAACAGTATTAGTGCGTTACGGCGTCAGAAGGCCATCCAAATCATATTCCTAAATCAACACGCCACCAGCGAATTATTTCTAGGGTGCTCATTGGCAAGAGCTCAGTGACGACGTATTTCTGAAGCTAAATGCAATCCCGCCATTAACAACTATCACAGCGAGCAGCTCCTGCGACGAATAGCCAACAGCGAATACAAACGCAATAGTGGCACTCACACTCGCAAGTGGTGAGCAAGGCTTGTCGCGAGTGGTGAGCGGGGCTCACTGAGTGTGGTGCTCGCACTCACTCGTACTCACACTCGCCGGTCCAAAATGATGGTGAGGCTCACTCACCACTCATGAGTGGTGAGTGGGGAGTGTGAAGTGCACTCGTGAGGGAGCCTGCCGACCTATGCATACAGTACCATCTTTCGGTATGGCTGTGTGCAAAAAGGTGCATATCTGCAGCGTGCGTTGTTTATTCACATGCAAATGCAATGAGAAGGTTTGTGCTATGCCCCCCCCCCGCGAAACAGCGCAGACGACATTGTCCAGAGTACTCGAAGGCGGCTTTTGTGCCCCGAATTTCTATCGTAACCATCTTTATAGGAACAAACTGCATCTCAACCCAAACAGTTATAACATGATTATGGTGTTGAAGGCTTGATATACTCGCTAACAAATGCAATAAATAGTTACGTGCCAGGTTTCAGTATAACAAGAATTGAAACCGATGATTATGTCCAAGCAGCTCTTTATTGTTTTCCAACCCCTTCAGGCGTAAAGGACAAATCCTGGCCTACTCGGGATGGCGCTCGATGAATTGAAGAGAATTACTCTTACTTTCTTGTCATGGACTGAGAAGCCCGCCCACTAACCAGCTCGATTTTACTGTTAAAGTTTCCTCCTCCCCCTCCTCCTCCTCTTCCCACACCCTTGAGTGCAGTTTTATTATAATGCATATCTGAATATACGGAAGAGATGGCTGTGGGAAGTATTCCTCAAAGTCTGTGGGAAGAAGTATTCCTCAAAGTCTGAACAAACATAGTGTTACTGTATTTTTACTGTAGACGTGACTCGTTTGGCTCAATAAGCCTCCATACTGGTTAGAAGCCTGGTATAAAACGTGCACTCGACTGCACACACAGTGGGTTATTTGGAACTCGACCTACAAATTTTTTGCGCCTTGTAGTGCATGTTGGCAAACTTTCATGCCATGACAACATAAAGTGATGTGATACAATACTTTTGAGCTTTCGGCAAGGTTGCAAAAACTGTTTTACCTTACATACGATTACCGGGAATCGTAATACCTTCTGCCAAAGCCGACAACCCCGAAGGCCTGGAATTTGTTTTGGTGTTGCATTCTCGCTTGTCGGTTATTAGACTCTGGCTGTTCTCTTTGTTCGAAAGATTGCTGAATACAGAAGCTGATGCCTAGCTCCAACTCTTCGGGCTCCACACAGGACCAGCTTCGCAAGGAATGGGGCGACACCGGCAATGTTTCTTCCGGAGCGGTATCAAAACCTATACTTCACAACACCTATAAAATCTCGCCTTGAGCTAGTGTATGCGATTTTAAGTCTTTTATTGTGATAAAGAGTTACACATACGCAAAATCTGGCAATGTTCGCATACACAAAATCTGGTGCGGACAAGCATCAAAAGTTAACCGAGCGCAAAGAAACTGCCAGGAGAGCGAGCCCGAGTGAAGCAGATGACAAATGCAAGAATCCCTAAGCCAACGTCACGAAGACGCGCTTCGCAGAGCCGCCCATGGTCGCACTCACCGCCAATAGTAAGGAGTTTCATTCGTAGCTACAATATAAGAAGTTTCACTGCCTCGTATTATAGCCCGAACAAATGGCAGCACCCGTGAATAGGGTGCCTCGATTCCTGCGTGCATCAGAACTGTCGGAACGTCGGATCCGATTGACACGGGCGGCCTTACTGCCTGACGTACCATGTTAAGATTGGCTCGTGGATCGATGGAACTTTGCGGAGGCAGTCAGTGCATTACAGCAATTTTTACTGTTGAGAGCTTGTGACTATGTACGCCTGAACAGTAAAGATTAGCAAACGTAAGTATTTTTTTGTTCAAGGATAGAAATTGGGGCTTCAGGATGCCGTTACATTTTTGCGCATCCGCTTTTTTGTGCTCCGCTGTTACGAGCTGCAAAAGTAAAAGGGCAAGGGTCGACAAGGTGGTTCTAGATGGTATCGGTCATCACCGCTTCGTACATTAAAAGCTCGTTAAAAGAACCACAAGGGGAAGCCATCTCAGTTCGAATAAAGAGAGTTCAAACCATGTAGTAAGATAAAGAGGAGCGCCGACTGTGGCCCAGGAGAAATCATTTGCGGGGTCCGATAATGTCCTCTTCGGCGCCGGCCACCCAGCATTCTCTTTGCTCTCTTCCTCCTTCACACCCCCTCTCGTCGTCGGGTAATCACACGCTGCCACATACGTGACGTCCGCGTATTTCCTATCGGGGAGCGTTTAGTCAGACATAATCAAGGCCGGCTGAAAAATATCTTTCCAACCAGCACATCTAAGATGCAATCACACCACGATGATATCGGCAACACCAAACAAAAAATGAGCAAGTGTAATATCACACACCACAACATGCAATCTAGCCTGATTCCTATTTCAGCACCTGAAATGGACAACTGCCGCCTTCTAGTGAATATAGTATGATGCTGTCAGCGTGATTAAGCAACCCAAGAATATCCAACTCAATCGTCATTTTAACCCACTTCGTAACTTACGGCTCGATGGTTACTTTCACTGTTCGGTCGTGTAATGTTGTCAATGCCGCCAGCGGATAACACCAGATGCATTGCTGAGCAACGTGTTCTGATGTACTGGTTTGTGAAAATAAAGATGTTCTAAAATATAGAGCCAAGACGGATAGTGACCTATATTCCGTCATAAGAAGTGCTTGCATATTTTGTCTTGCGCCTTTAATTATTTTTACACTTGCTGATACCTATGTGCGTGCACATGCTCCTTAATCAATCCTTATCGTATCTTTGCCGTAAGACAACTTCATTTTGTCAGGTACCAGTTACCCAGGAGGTGCTGTCAAGCAAGCCCATCAAGCCATGCATAGTAGGCGGGCGACAGATGCGAAGCAGCACCAATACGTGCCCAGAACAAACGTTGCTGAACCAGATGACAAATTCGTCCGTACCGCGTCCCGCCGTCGCGGACAGGATGAGATCAAGCGCTGGCATGCAGGGAAGGCTGGGTAATTGTGCCCATTCGTAGCGCCATCTACCTGTGCTCCGTAAGTTGGGAACATTAGCGGACCGTGTGAGATAGCCGAGTCGACGCTTCTGTTATATCTATCTTTCTCCATGGTTCGAATTCATTGAAGTGAAGAATAGCAACAGTACAGTGTGACTGGGAAGCACTAGGGCATGTCAACACTTCAGCCATCATGCTTGAAAATGTCCGTGATTTCAATCTGCTTTTAGTCCTTGAAGGCGGCAGCCAGAACTTTTTGCCCTAACGAGCGAAGGTAGCAGATAACCCCCTCTCCGCCTTCCTCAGAGCTGAAGGAGAGGCTAGCGGCATTCCATCCGGCCATGACTTCCGAGCAGATGGTTGCATTAATTCGTGCTCCGTCCTTCTTTTCCTCGTCACTGATAGCAACAGGTTCTGTGTTTCTGACCTAAAAAATGGTGTGCCCATCTGTCCGCGCTCTACTAGAGTATCCTTTTAGTACATCCTAGCACTAAACACCACTGCACTCACGCCCACATTGATGTAGTCTTCAAAGAATAAGTCCTCCAAGACGTAACATACACCAGGGTGACTTCAGATTGGTTTTACCCAACTTTCTGTTTTGGAGGCAATGCAGCCTCGTGTGCAGTCAGCGGGAGCATTTCTCTGGCCTTCTGGCAAGCACTAAGCCGCTGGCGCATTGACGCGTTGTTTGAATTATTCATGGTGGAACCTTCTCGCATTAATTGATGGGCTTTTTTATACATAGACTTCTGTGGAGCTTGGCCGGGCCAAATCGTACAGTTCGAATTATCCATAAATTCGAATGATTGAAGTCCGAAATAAAGAGCTTTTTTTTTATATGTATCAGATAGTGGGTCGCCGTATCTTCGCTAGGACACTGGTTTTCGGCATGCTTAGAGGTTTACGAAGGTGTCACCAGTCCAGAAAGTGTAGTAGCACCGGAAATGTGGCAAACATTTTAATGCAGGTGCGTCGTTTATGCTAGCACAAAATGTGAGCTGGTTTTTTCTGCTCTCACAAATGTTATTGCAGTATACCTATTATATAGAAGCTTAAGGTGAATTTCTGCTGTCGTCACCAAAATCGCCATGATGTTAGTATTGTAATGAAGGGCAATAAGGCCGCAGATGCTGTGGATATGAGTGAAAGTGTGCAGAGACCGTCAAAGATGGTGGCTCGATCTCGCGCGCTTCAGAGGAAAGTGGAATGAAAGCGTGCCATCTTCCATCATCGACAAAGCTGCTGGGGCGTCCTCCAGTGGTGGCTGCATTTGGCACAGCCGCGAGTGCCTAATCTTGAAAGTGATAGTGCCAGGGGCTCGTGGCTTCTTGTGCACTATGATCTCGCTGCTTGTAGCGAGGGGCAGCGTGATGGACAATCTGCTCGCTGCTTCTACGTTCTTCCACACGCCGGAATGAGGTGTTATCGTGTTTGTCATTCCACACGCCAGAGTGAGATGTTATCATGTTCGCCTGTGGGTGCGAGACACCATGCTCGTTAAATTTGTTAGTAAGCAAATGATTACCAGGTTTTACAGCTTATAAAACTATCATCTTTGTTTTGCGTACCTGTCTAGTGAATTCTTTAGCGCAATCGATGCTTTGCCTAACTGCGGCATTTTTTGTTGAAAGGAGCATAACTTTATGGTCTCCTTGAGTTCGTCTGAATGGAAGTTGGCTGCATATGTGACAGAAACTTCTTATAGAATTCACATGGTTGTGTGTTGGTTTTTGGTGACCAAGCTCAACAGAACTGTGCTAGATGAAGGGTGATGGAAAGAATGGTGCAATACCTTTGTGGTGTGAGCCCGGTGTGGACGAGTCTGAGGCCGTATGCATAAATTTTAATTCCACAATTTCATGTGTTCAAGGCTAACTGCTCCATAGAAACGTTTATTCCTCCTCCAGCTATGTAGCAGCAAAGTGCCGTACTTTATTTTTATTTTTTATTTATTTATTTATTTATTTTCATTTTGTGGTGACTCAAAAATATGCATATTAATATATACACTGTCATCAAAATAAAATGCTAGTTAAAAGTCAGCACTGTAATTTGCTTCTTTTCTGCTTTGTGTGTCATCCTTGTGCTGTTCTGTTTGAATATGTAGTTACAAATGGGTGTTATCTTTAATAAAACTGAAATAAAAGAACAGCCAGAAAGCTAACAATCAAGTCGCTTCTGAATCACTCCTTGAATTGACCAACTAGGGGCTGTGAAAGTCGCATGATTGTGCCCAATCATATGGTTTGCACTGTTTTTGTGTTTCTCACCTTGAAGAAGCTGAAGATTGCACATGCCCTAGTTTGAAGTAGAAATTTTGTTAATGTACATTCGTGGGACGTGTTTGCATTGGAAGGGGATTTTATGCCTTTCTTCGCAACCTGTATCAAAGTTGCCTTAAATAGTAAACAAATGGAGTGAGAATGATTTGCACCTTGCAGTAACATTTTTTTTCAATCTGCTCTGGTTAAAGGGGGCACATGGGTTTTTGGGAGCAAAAAATTGCCCAAAAAAGCATTTTTTTAGGTATCACTCTTATCTTGGTATGCACAGTATTTCCACCGATAAGTTAGTACTTGAACAGTACCAGGTACTTACAAGAGCAGTACAGGCTCGATTACTACTAAAAAATAATTTTTCCATAATTTCCCACTTCTTCGCCACGGGTGGCGGTGTCTCAGCAATAGGAAATTCTCAAGAGGTAAATCCCAGCATGTGGTGCAGCTAAACAGTTTTTTTTTTTTAGTGAAGCTGAATGAAGCAATAAGGGGAACAAATTTTGTATTTTATGTTTCAGTAATTGTTTAATTAGCAATGTTTATACTTTGATAGCAGCAGTACTTTAGTCCAAAAGTTAGAATTGATGTAAGCTTGTATGTGATTGTCAAACAAAAAGCTGCTTCCAAAATTGCATTCTTCACAACTTCGAGTATCTATTCATGCCTTGCTGTTGATTCCTTGTTGAATTGTTTTTTTTTTTTCTATTCTCAAGAACAATCATGAAAAGATTTTTTAATTATGTTGGAAGCTAATTTTCTTACATCAAAACTTATTTGATATTTGAAATCAGTTAAAATACTGAACCAGTGCATGAAGTTTCATTGAAATTGGGTTGAAAGCAGAAAAAAATTTTCTAAAGGGCTGTTAAACAGGTTAATGTAAAACTTCGGGTGCCTTTGGTAATAAGGGGCATTGTCCCAGAAATCTCCTCTCACAAAAATTTTTAGAAGCATTCAGTGTTGTTGGAGTCAAAAAAGATACCTTTTATGGCCTCTGTGTTGGGATAGTCTGCTCATCAGGTTACAGAGCAAAGCTCCACTCATCGGGCCCTCCAGTATTCCCTCACGCTGCATTTTCTTTTTCTCCGTGAGACAGGTGCCTTTTACTTTCGGGCACTGCAGCGCTGCTTGCATAGCTCGGGCCTCTGTGCTTCATGCTAGGCTGACTGCAGCGTGCTGCATAGTTTCTTTCAGGAAAGTCCTGTGGAAGGTCTTATAGGTGAGGCCTTCAGAGTTGCATTCCCATAGGAAGTGCAACTTTGTAAATAGTGAAGGTAGTTCTGTGCATGTTGAATAAGGCCAGGGGGGCCAGGGGTTAATGTGTCACGCTTTATTATTCATGTCTTATTTAAAGGCAGCCAAGCTGTCTTTGTAGAGGAAACCCCACGTGTTGATGAAATTTAGTCTGTGAGAATAGCTGCCTTATGCTGTGCCTGGCCTTCTGCACAGGCGACCATGGAAAGCAACCAGGCTGAGCCCAACAGCAGCCCAGCTTCCTCCCTCTCTGTCTACGCTCAGCCACTCGGCACTGGGACGGCAACAGGACTTGCACAGGACTTGGTATCCGTGGAGAAGTTGGCCGCTGGTGTGAGTTGGGAACAGTGGCCTTGGCCTTGTTGCATTAAACCTCCCTTGCATTAGTAGCTAGCAACCAGCACGAAAGTTTAAAAGAGAAGTGCAGGAGTGGAAGTGCTGCTCCATTTGCTCCATGCTGCTCCAATTTACTTCTCTTGCTCCATCCTGCTCCAAAAGGCAGTATTGCTCCGAAATTGCTCCAAAGTGCCGCCACAAGATGTGAGGCAATTTTGAGGTGATGTTCAATGCCAATCGCATTGAGCACGGAGCAGTAGGGACGTATCCATTCAGCTGTCATTCACAACGGGGCGTGCTCCAGCTAACTCCCTAAAGGACCTACCCTGGCGGCGCTGTTTCACTGGACTTGGGAGTGACCTTGGGGTGTGGGTGATGTGCGAACTTTGGCCCAAAATACAACTTCACCACACAGCGTGCTGCACCGTGGTGCATGCGTCAGCACCAGCCGCCATTGCAATCTTTCCGCTTAGTGTAAAGAGCAAAAATTACAGTAGTTTTTATTGTTCAGTCGGACCCACGCCATTTTATCTTATCAAGAGCGTGCTTGCCATTCCAAAGGTTAGATGCCGCTTTGCCCTGTCCACCAGGATGAGGTAAAAGGCAATGCCCTGGCACAAGTGAGAGGGGAAGGTCTGTTAAAGGGACCCTGCAGCACTTACCATCGACTACTAGGGATGTCTTTTGGGGTAAAGTCTATTGTTCCAGCAATCTCCTCCCGCAAGAATTATGAAAATCCGTTCACTATCACCGAAACTACGCACGATAAGAAATCGCGCATAATCGTTTTCTCTCAACTCGACCCCGGACAACGCGACGAAAGCTGCGCGCTCTCTCCCGTAGAGGGGGGCGGCTTGCGGTGTTCTCTTCGGCGGCCTTCAATATATCACAGGCCGGGGAGTTTTCTCCTTTTCTCCGCAACATGGAGGGGCCTATTTCGGGTCTGGTGCCGCAATAAAAGCAAGCATGGGTGCCTGCTCGCAAGCGCGCGCTCGGGCTGTTAGGGCATTTTTGAAGCAATAAAAATGTGTTGCCGAGTGGTCCCGTTGAAAGGGAAGTATTGAGCTCATCACTCAAACTCCACGCGCACTCAAAACACAAAAGAAACGGCAAAACTGTGCCTACAGGTTCAGGCATAGAAGAGGTCCGTACACAGCCCTGACGACGGCGAAATGGGAGAAATTAGCCGCGAAGTTGACCAGTGACAGCCGATCGGACAGCCATGGCCTCAATGGCGTCATTTAGGCCATGCCAGGGGTGCATAATGAGGAGAACTGAAGAGAGCGCGGTTGGTTTTTCCACGTCTTTCACAGCGCTTTGCACGCTAACCGCTTCACGTGCACGTGTAATATTTGGCTCAGGTATTCCTGGCAGTGTAATCTAAACGTCGCGCATGTTTACTTGCACTGCTCAAAGAGTGTTGCAGGGTCCCTTTAAGTTAGCAACTATGTGCAAGTAATCAGCTCCGCAGGTTCTTGCCCAACGCCGCCTGTTTCTTGCCGGTGGGGGGTTTAATGGGATTGGTGGGAGGTGCATCCTCTCCCCCGTGTCTCCCTCCGGAAAGCCTGCTGTTTACGCTCGAAAAAAAAAGTTGATAAACACTGGTACATTCGTTATTTGGATAAACACCGTGCACTTGCACAGTATTTTTGCTTAGTTAGAAGCATGTACCTATATTACTTGGTCAATAGTTCGAATAATATGATAGGATATTTTTTACCTTTGTTTTGTGGCGGTGAACACATAATTATTTTTACTTTCTCTGGAATCTAGTCAGGTTTAGTTTATATTGTCTCTAGTTTCCTTTTAGTTTCTCTTCCCCTTAATTTCTTCCTTTCTTACATTTTTTTTATTCCTCTATAGTCTTGTTAGGTGTAGAATGAAAGTAAACTTTCTATCTCAAGTGCAAGACAGACCATTGGGCCTAGCTCTGGTCTTAATTGTTTCACATGGCTGCACTTGTGTTGTTTCTCACTTGTCTGAAGTCTAGTTAGGTGCAGCTGTTTAAAGCATTGCTTATCTCTATAGTGTTTTCTTGGTGATTGCTCTGTTAGCTGTGATGCTTTTATTCTGGTAACGTATACTTTTCTAACTTGCCGAAAAATTGGCCTGCTCGGTATTAATCGAATCTTGAGTAAAAGCCCCCCCCTTTTTTTTTGTGCATACCAGGAATGAAAAACTGCAAATAAATGATGTTTGGCTCTATAAATCTGCTTCAGAACAGACTTGAACTGCTTCAAAATTCACCTTTTGGTTCTCCAGAGCTGCTCCAGAACTACACTTTTTAGCTGCTCCAAAGCTGCTCCAAAACCGCATTATTCTTGCTCCCTGAGCTGCTCCAAAAGGCTCAAGCTCGCTTCCACCCCTGGAAGTGATAAAGCATGCATGGTATTGCTTGTTTCTTGCCCCAGTAAGGTTCATTTACCACCAGCAAACTTCTGCTTACTACTGGCGCTAATACTGGAAATAAATAAAGAGCTATTGGCGGTGAGCGCGACCACGGGCGGCGCTGCGAATCGCGCCTCCGTGACGTCGGCTTAGGGATTCTCGCATTTGTCGTCTGCTACACTCGGGCTCGCTCTCACTGCTGTTTCTTTGTGCGAGGTCGACGTCTGGTGCTTGTCCGCACCAGATTTTGCGTGTGCGTAACTTTTTATCATTATAATAGACTTAAAATCGCATGCACTAGCTCAAGCGTGAGTTAGTGTATAGTTTTGGGTACTGCTACGGAAGTAAGCATTGCCGGCGTCGCCCCATTCCTTTCTAAACCGGCCCTCTGTAAAGCGCGAGGTGTCTGAGCTACGCATCAGCTTCTTTATTACGCAATCTTTCGAATAAAGGGACAACCAGCTGATAGCAAGTGACAACAGCGAAAGTACAAGACCAAAACAGAATCCAGGCTTTCGGCGCTGTCGACTTCGGCAGAAGGCATTACGATTCCCGATAATTATATGCAAGGTAAAACAGTTTTTGCAACTTTGCCGACTGCTCAAATGTATTGTATCACATCACTTTACGTTTTCGTGGCATGAAATATGCCGATATGCACTATGGGCTGCGAAAACCGTAGGTTGAGTTACACCAGGCTTCTAACCAGTATTCATGTTTATTGATCAAAATGAGTCACGTGTACGGTAAAGATACAGTAACACTATGTTTGTTCAGGCCTGCAGGGATATTTCAGTATATTTAACACAGCCATATCTTCCCAATATTCAGATATGCGTTATAGGAAAGCTGTACTCAAGAGAAAGAGGAGGAGGATAAGGAGGAGGAGAAACTTTATGTACACTAAAATCGAGCTGATTAGTGGACCGGGTCCTCAGTCCAGGACCAGAGAGTAAGAGCAATTTTCTTCCATTCCTAAAACGCCATCCTGGGTAGACCAGGATTTCTTTACGCCTGGAAGGGTTGGAACAAAATAAAGAGCTGCTTGGAAATATTCATCGGTTTCGATTCTTGTAATATATACACGTATACTATTTGTTGCGTTCTTTAGCGAGTATACCAACCCTTCAACACCGTGATCATGTCCTAATCGTTCGGGTTGAGAGTCAGTAAGTTATGATAACGATGGTTACGATATAAATTCGGAGCAAAAAAAGCCACCTTCGAGTACTCTGGACAACGTTGCCTGGGCCGCGTCCGCTGGAGTAGCATAAACCTTCTCATTGCATTTGCATGTAAATAAACAACGCACGCTGTGGATATACTCCTTTTTGCACACAGCCATAACTAAAGCCAATTTGTGAAGAAGGGAATGTATGCCATACAGCCTGAAGAAAATATCCCCACGATCTATGTGAGCCTCCCAAACACCCCCAAACCTACTGATAAGACGCTTGTGACGGTGCAGAAAAATTAATGCGTAGGGCACAAAAAAAAAAACATTCACTGATACAAGTCAACAGCAACGAGAGAAATAGAAGACAGCCGCTTTATTTTCTGCTGTGCGATGGGTGTGTAGGGGCCCGCTGCTTGCTACGTAGCATCAGACTGTTGAGTCTTCATAAAAGCGTCTCAAAAATACTGTAGAGAAGCCTACGCATTTTGAATATTTATCGAAGAGCTCTGAGCGCTGAACCTCGCGAATAAGCTAGAAAGGATGAGTTACACATGATTTTCTGACCGATGCACTGAAAAAAAAATGTTCTCTCTCGCATAGTGTGTTGTAAATTCGTGGGGGATACAGCTTGAAATTATTCATAGCTGTGAGAAGCTGGCAAAATAACTGAATTACTGGAAATACGCTTTACAATGCAATAAAGTATCAAAGCGGGCGCTTTCTAGCACAGGCGCTGCTGCCCCTCACGAGCGGAGTGTAGCAGACGACAGTCGCGCGCGTCCCTAAGCTGACGTCAGAGCCAGGGGGCGCCACTAAAACATCTCACCGCCAATAGGGCAGGGTGTAGCTGAACTATCAGATTTTTTTTGTGTTCATGCAATGTAGTGCAGACTTTTTATCCATACGAAATTGTTTTCAGGAATTAGTACTGTGTTGCGTAGAAGACTGTAGTTCATACCACAAGCTAGCTGCAGCACTGTGGAAGCTACGTTGTTGTCAATAGTGCGCCCACTGAGGGCGACTAACTCGCCGTGAAGGGGCTCCTGAAAGGACATTCCCTTCTCCCCTCTCGGCAAGTGGCACCGCAAGGCCCCGGCGCCTTTTGTCGTTTCCTTCGCGGTGAATTAGGCGCCCTGAGGGGGACAACAATGTAGCCTCCACAGTGCTGCAGCTAGCTTGTGGAATGAACTATAGTCATGGGCTGTTGGAGGTGTCGATAAATAGCTGTCACGTAGTTTTTTTTTTTTTGTCACATTTTCTTTTAGCTTTCAGTGTAAACAAAATAGAGGGACGATGTAGGAACATGTGTGACCAATTGCACCCGCGAAGTGCCGTTTCATCAATCATTATTTTTAGGAGATAAACGTATGATATCCAACAAATAAGTGTTTCGCTACCTGCACAGAGTTGGGTTTTTAAAACTCATCTATAGCAGAATCTCAATATACGAATCACGCGGGACCGCGAAAAATATTCGTATCATCCGAAATTCGTATGAACCAACACAGACCAAAAAATTGAGCACCAAAAAAAAAAATGTTTTCGTTTATTTCTTTTATTACTTTCACGTGAAGAAATCTGTGGTGTTTTTCTGTACTATTGTGTGTAACCTCTTAGTAGTGCATTGAGGCTCTCACACTTTCATTCTGTTTAGCATTTACATGCTCAACCATCATCTTTGACCTACTATATGCTTTATTTTATACACCTGCTAATGTAAATGAATCACCTCTTCAGTG
Source organism: Haemaphysalis longicornis (assembly GCF_048455015.1). NCBI lineage: Eukaryota > Metazoa > Arthropoda > Arachnida > Ixodida > Ixodidae > Haemaphysalis > Haemaphysalis longicornis. Next base: position 398,752,116 of record NW_027526203.1, read on the forward strand.
CATCTTGTTCACAACCATTTCAGATGTTTCAGACAGCCATATGCACCTTCAAATGTAAATGCATGAGTTTCAGGGCAGTGCAGACCGCAGTTAAACGGGACACGTGAGTGTATCTTATGCTCAAAAGGTGCCTCCTACAGGCACTCAGAAGCAGCACATGGCTGGCGTATTGACTTTTTGAGTTCCTCCAACCGTGCCGAAGACCAAAAAGGCTAAGCACAGGAGTGCCCCTACACATCAGCCTTAGCAAACATTCTGAAAGGGGCAATTGACACACTCTTGGGTTTCTTTTAATGGGGGACTGCACTGTACAGGTCCGTGCAGAAGTAAACAAAGCATGGGAGCGGTGGCCGAATGGCATTGCAGCGCCGCCTAGCAAGGCTGACAAAAAACAACGCCCGATGTTCTGGAGATGCGTGCATACGGCCCGTCTGCCTCATCTAAAACGGTTAATCAGTGCTCTGCTGGCGTGTCTGACTGGGTGTGACAATTTTTAAAGGATAGGGCTTGGGTGTACAAGGCCGCTCACAGCCATTAGCAGTGACCAAATCTGCCACTGTTGGGTTCGGGGAGGGTACGCACTGAAAAACATGCCTCGTTGCACCTTGTTGAAAACGTGCCTTGTTGCAGAAATTATAAAAAATTGAGTGCTTTTATAATGAATGGGCTTCTTTTTTTTTTTAACAAATTGTAAATATAATGTATACCTGGCTTAAAGAAAAAAATTTGGGTATGTTCGTTGTATATACAGGGCGTTGCAACAGTAACTGAGTCACTTTTAAAGTTTTTTTTTTTTTGTTTTTTTTTTTTTCTTCCCCAGAAAACCACTCATTCATTCGCAATAAACTGAAATTTTGCATGGATGTCTCATTTTATGGTCTATTTTGTTTAACACCAAGATCTGCGATGGCACTGACAGGATTGTTGAGAAACTGAATCAATGCGATTTTCACCTAGTAGAGCCCAACCTCTTTGAGGGGAAAATGAAGGCCGCTTGCCTTCACCGAAGTAAAATGCTTTGTGAAAGGCAAAGCATTTTATCTCAGCAATGATAGGCGGTGCTGCCATTCCACATCGTGGGTGCGTTATGTCTGAAGGAACGAAAAGGTGGGATTGACCTTGACTTCTGTTGGTTCTGCTGATGATGGAAAGCAAAAACATCCGTGTGCATACAATATTTTGGCCCCATTATAGAACTCCAAAATTGTCAAAATTTATCCGTCTGGCTACAATGAAGGTAGCAACGCCAAGTTTCCCGCTCTCCTACCTTCTCCTTGGCCCCTGTAGCCTCACACATCTACCACCCTCCCCCGTGCCGTGAATGCCACTCCGGGTTTGCCCACCAGAGTAGCCAGAGTCTCCTTTCCCGCTTATGAATGCTTCCACTCGTTTCTTTCTCATATGCCTACCTGTTGAGCCTCGGCTGGTGCCGTCTTGGTGCAGGAGGGCGCAGTGATTGAGATGCTGCCCTCGAGGAACCTGATGTCCTCGGAGCTGCAAGTCCAGGTTGACGGCAAGGGCGTTGAGTTCATAGTATCCAACACAGCGGCGGAGCTCAAGGACACCCCACAGCCTGCCGTCCACACTGCCACCATGACTCTCGGCAGGGGCAAGCGGCGCAACCAGGTGGCAGCTGCAGAGACGGCCACTTCACAGAAGGGGGTGAGGGTCTCTCTCTCTCTCTCTCTCTCTCTCTCTCTCTCTCTCTCTCTCTCTCTCTCTCTCTCTCTCTCTCTCTCTCTCTCTCTCTCTCTCTCTCTCTCTCTCTCTCTCTCTCTCTCTCTCTCTCTCTCTCTCTCTCTCTCTCGTGTGTGTGTACGTGCGTGCACGCGTGCATGCTAGTACTAATAGTGTCACTTTGTACAAACTTGGCTTTGTCTGTGCGAAGCCTCAGCAAATGTAGACAAGAGGACAGAATGGTGAGGAGGATTGAGAGAGGGTGGTGGGTGAATTCAGTCCATTAACACAACTCCGTCACTCAACCAGAATCACTCTGACAGCGCAAACCCCACTGCACCAGTTACAATGATTGCCTGCAATTTTTTTTCTTTCTAAACATGTGGTACAGATACATGTAATGCTGACCTTATATAGCAATTAAGCACTGAAAAGGGGGAAAGAAGGGCCGACTTAGAAGGGGGAAGCTGGGGGAACAAAAGATAGCAAAGAGGTATTTGTGGGTGTAAGGCAGGGATGGCGGATATATAAGTGAAGACTCGTTTTGTGTTCAGCCTGTGGTATGAAATGAAGTGGATGGTTGTCACATCCTCCTGGTCTATAGGTGCTTGTATCTGTATTTGCTCCAACTCAACCCATAGGCAGTTACGTTTGTTTGCTGAAGTGCAAAGCTATGAGGCTGTTTGTCCTTGTTGTTCTCGCGTCATTCGGGTTGGAATGCAAAAGCTTTGATTGTAGACTTCACGTAGAGCATAAATTGGTTGTGTGCTCGCATTATTAATCGGGTGTGTGGGAAGCAGTGCTTGGGTAAAATGCGAGGAAGGACGCTCACTATTGAGACATGTGCCACAGTGACTCAGTGGTTAAGACGTGCGGCTAAGCTCAAGGTTTGATGCTGAGCCCAAGGTGGGTTCGATCCCAGCCGTGGTGGCTGCTTTTCTGATGGTGCGGAAAGTGGGAACGCCTGTGTGTTGAGATTTTGGTCAACTAAGGCGGTAAGTTGGGCGAGTTGGTTACTAACTAAGGAATTCATCATACTAGCGAACACACACAGGGACATAGGTAATAGAGACGACGAAACACACAGACGACGAAACTGAGTTGAAGTCTAGCGTGTGTTTCGTCGTCTCTATTACCTTTGTCCCTGTGTGTGTTCGCTAGTATGATGAATTCCTTAGAGACTTTGGTACGCGTTTAAGATACCCAGGGGGTCAAGATTAATTCAGAGCCCTCCATTACGGCATGCCTCATAGCCGAAGTGTAGCTTCGGCACATTAAACCCCCAAAATTTGAATTTTCATTATCGAGACCAGATTATGTCGATTGTAACATAGTGATATTGTCTTATGGAATTATAGCATCCAGGTGCTATAATGATGTGAATTCTGACCCTCATGAAACTTGTTATTGCCGGTTTGAACATCGCACTAAAGCTCTGAACAAAAGGCCTGTGTGTGTTTTTGTTTCCATTTGTATACCAGTTGAAGACGCAGAAGTGCCCGTTTTGCAGCAAGGCCTTCAGCAAAAACTTTGACCTGCAGCAGCACATCCGCTCACACACGGGCGAAAAACCCTTCCAGTGTGTCATCTGCGGCCGGGGCTTTGCCCAGAAGTCCAACGTCAAAAAGCACATGCAGACGCACAAGGTGAGCCTTGCTCAAAGTGGTGCTGCCCTTGCTTTTGTCTTTGTTCTTCATGTACATTAGTAGCCAACAGGGTTAGCCATTCGGTGCTTCCTGGCACTCCTGTGGGACACCCGTAGCTGTCCGGTCCCCACTTTTCGGGGTGCTGTGGTATCCACACTGGTATGGAAATGGGTCCAAGGGAATTTCCATGGGCTGTTTGGCTACCTTATTGCATTAATTGCTGTAGCCCATCGGATCCAGCACCTTTACATGTTAAAAGAATTTGATGTGTAGCATAGACTGAAGAAACCTAGACTGTTTTAGCTGCTGGATAGATTACAACTGCAAATAATGTGTTGTGTTGAAGCAACAAAGTCAGGAAAAAACTGGAACTTTTAGTTTCATGTTGAAATCTATTCTTCCAGGTAAGTTTTTTCTGAAGTCCAGCGGCCTCATTATGATGTTATTACGCCAACACTTACCTTGTTATATCGAGGTTAAATATATATGGTTTCCAACGGGCATTAGGTTACTTACTTATACCGTATGACTTCATTGTATTGAGGTTTTACTGTAGTTGTTGATAACGAAATGGTAAAGAAAATAAATGTAGTAAATGGTTAAGACAAGGTCGCAACACAGTGGAACAAAATTTGGCATACATTGCCATGAAGAAATGCAGGTTTTTCAACATTCTGTGAATAGAAGCAGTATGTTGAGTGGTCCCTCTAGTGATTGAAAAGATAGGCTGGTATGTCAAGTACTCTACTGCAAGCATTGCCAACTAGTAATAACTGTTGATTCCTCACTCCACATGTTAAGTACGCAGGTTCGTTTCCCGGCGGCGGCCGCCGCTTTTCTGATGGAGGCGAAAGCAAAAACGCCCGTGTGTTCGAGATTTCGGCCTGCGTTAAAGATCCCCAGGGAGTCAAAATTAATCCAGAGCCCTCCACTGTGGCATGCCTCATTGCCTGTGTGGCACCGGCACGTTAAACCCCACAATCAATCACTCACTACACGTGTTATATTAACAGGATACTTTTTTTCATCTTATAAATGTTGCAGAAGTTGTGTTCCACTTGAGCTAAAATACACGGAGTTAGCATTCACAACATACATGTTTTGTGCAATGATTTCACGTGTTAAACTTTGTTGCACAGCTTCCGCTTTGTGCGGTAAACGTGGAACTAAATGGTATGCCATGGGCTGGAGCTTGAAATTCGTGTGTCATGCGGCAGAGCCAACTTCTGCTGCCCTATTATTCGTAAATTTCGAATATTCGAAAACTTCAAATGCCTCAGCCAGCAAAACTGCGCTGTGAATTGAATTGAATAGCAAACACTATTCGCAAAGTATTTGAAGTTTCAAATATTTGCATGCCTCTCTTGTAATGACGTCACAATGGTTTGTTTGCAATGCGTTTCCATGCTATATCAGCCTTCGAAGTTTTTATTTTTACCAATTTCGAGGTTTACATCACTTATCAACTTTTGTTGTTTAACTCGTGGGTTTTTAGAGGGTAAGCTTGCCAGTGAACCTTTTAATTTAATCCTGCAGAGTTGCCATTGCGTCACTGTAGCCAATATTGAGTGAATCGTTGTGGAGGAAGATGCAAGGGAAGCTGCACTTTCAAATGCCCTTTTTTCATTATAAATTTCTGCAAATCTAATAACGACTCTGAACATGGCCTACGCATTCTGTGTAGACTTTAATTTGTGGAGGTAATGAGGCAATGTTCAAAATTTACGGCAGTGTTCCTTTCGGCTAAAGGAACACTGAAACGTCAGTGTGATTAATTACCAAAATTGTATTAGCTTTTAATTCCCAGTTTTAGGGTGCATGTTTCTATTAGAAAATGGAGCCAGGTAGCAAATAAAGATCCATTTCCAAAGTTTGCCCTCAGGTACATTAATTATAGTCTTCGGTCTCCTAGTTTGAAACTGAGAGTAGTTGCACGAACAGTGTGGAGCATTAAAGGTAATCTGAAGAGGATCTAGTGTCAACCCAAAGCAGATACACATTGAATAGTTCCCATGAACAAAGTGTTTTTGCCGTACATGATAGAACCAACACAGTACACAAACAAAAATTGCCCAATGCTCTGCCCCACTTGGTAAATGTCAAGAAAGCAAGTGCTGTACAAAACCATACTAACATTCGTTGGAAGAGGATTTGTGGCTAGAGTGGCCTCCTGTGTTCAGCTTGTACCGCTTTGTTTCCTTGAGAGCTTGCCATAGAAAGTTCTACTGGTTGGTTTGTTATTCTATGCAGTTATTTGTACTTACAAGGCTGACCTTGCCCTTTCAATGTTCTTGAGCGCCAGTTCAGTTCTATGTAGCATCTCTACATTTTTATGGCATGAAGGGGAATTGAAAGTGCAAGCAAAAGCAATGGCCAAGGGTCCCCCAGAGATTGCTCCTGTGATCATTGGAAGGGAGTTTTGCAGGGCGATTCCACGAGGACGAACATGCGTGTACACGGCCATTTTTTGTTCTTTCTGGTTTTTTTATGATATATGCGCAAAATATGGAAACCCCCGAAGATCAAGTTTGTTTTCTCCGGAGGTGCGTAGTTCGGGAGAAAAAAATGTTTGAATGTGCCCGGAGTGCAGCAGTGGTTCCGGCAACTGCAGATTTTTTCAAGTTTGCGTCTTTGTGTACGTCAAGGAGTAAAAGGGGTGTGTATAAAATGTTTCGAGCCATAAACTAGACCGGAATGCTAATCAATGTAACGCAAATTCGGCGCCCAGCAGCGAACAAAAAATTTTTTTAAAAATCGTGAAATCGGCCCAGACAATAGTTTGTTACTGTTCTTGACGCCCCCTATCTGAATTTCTTCTTGTCAGAAAAACCTCTAAGTTAGACATTTTGTTGGCCATACGTGTCTGAACGCATCAGCAAAAGATGGTGTGTGTAGAAAATTTATAAGTACGTCAAAAAATTCAATACCTTCGGCTCTTTTTCAGAAATTGCGCAAATTCAAAACTCAATATATAAAAAAACCCATATTTGATTTTCTTCAAAATTGCGGAAACAAGACCCCTTTACTTGGAAAACAAAACTGCAGAAAAACATGTTGCATCATTTTGTTCACAACAAAGTTATGAGGGGCCAAACTTAAGGCTCGCGCGATGCGTCTCGGCGCGCCGCAGTAAGTTCTGGCCGCTGTTGCCGGACGTTGCGCGGGTATACACGAGACGTAATTCGTAGTCCACTGTCACATATCGGAACGGTCAATCTCTTTCCAATATTCCCAAACAAAAACACTATTCTGGAGATTCTATATTTTTCTTTTATTGCCCACCTCTGTTTCCCTAATGTGTTCTTTAACGAGCTAAGTTTCTGAGCCATACCACCTCAAAAGCGCTCCTTTACGGCGCCAGTGTTTTGCGGGATGCAAAACAAAAAATACAAAGGTTCCTCCGATGCGCAGGCGTCCGAAACAGATGGCGCACGGGCGGTTACAAGGGAGGGTATGGATTGACCTTCAGACCCTAATCAGTTCCTCACCACGACGGGCGCATTTCCGCTGGCGGTGCATGGTGCGCAGGCGTCAGCACAGAGTTTCCCACCGCCTTTTTTGAGGCAAACGTGAGAGAACGACCTTAAAAATAACTAACCAGGAAACAAACACCTGCACCACGGCTTACGAGGCCGTAGCAGGCTTTTCGGAGACGCCACGTGCGCGCGAACCTATTTTGCTGCAATGAGAATCAGGTGTGATCGGGTACCTGGCTGCTTGACGTATTACTAAATTCCAGTCTGTTGTCATATTATTGCCGTATATTTATTGTTTAGTCACATATCACAAAGGCGAAGCGTACATTACAGTATTACTAGCTATTTTTCTACGCTTGCGTACGAAAATTGCAGAAGGGGAGGAGCTACTGCCCCGTCCTTTTCTGACCTTCAACTCACTGGTTGATGGGCTCTCAACGGATGCTTCCCTTTGCTTGACGCTTGCCATATTTTTGTTTACTTTTGACTCCTTCCCTTAAAATTTTGTTTTTTTCCATGGGTGGATGCTTTCGTGTGTGCCTAAGTGTTTGCACGTGTATTTGTGCGCGTGTTTGCTTGTTCGACTACCAGCACACTCCTCTCCTGATAGATGTAGCAGGGGAAACCTAGTGGATGTTGTTCATAAAAAAATGTGACCTGTTCACCCACCCACAGTTCATTCCTGTCCGAAACTGAACTGAGCAAGTTGATCGGGGGTGGCTGCTGCCAAGTGCGCGCAAGATATGTACCAAGTTCACAGCTCCGAGAGGAGAGTTTGTGCGAATTACTTGCACGTCCACAAGAAGAAGATACTTCGACAAAGAAACTTCCGCAGCATGAAAGATTTAGACATTGAATCTTTGCGGAAACGTCTGCGCCGTGACATTGATGACAGTGATTAGATCTTCCAGCACTGCTTTCGTCGCCTGACCGAACTTCTGTGTTCTCCTGGTGGTTCTCCTGACGAAGCCGACGATACATTTAGCCAAGAAGATGAAGCAGTCCTCCAAGTGAACAGGTATGTTCAACTTTCCGAAGTTTTACCATTGAAACCGCCTTCTGCTCTACCTCCACGCAGCCGAAAATCCTACGCAAAAAGGAAACGCGCTGAAATTGAAAAGGTTGTCGTTGAAGAAATACATTCAAGTCTAAGCACCGCCTACGGAAACTCGAGCAATCCCGCCCTTCCGAAGGATGACTGCCACATGTGCGCCAGTTAGCTGCGAAACCTTAATGAAGCTTTGGAGGCATCGACATCTTATCAAGAACGCTTGCGCCTGCTGACTCTCCTTCCAGCTGAAGCACCGTCAAAAAAAATCCAGGATATGCTTCCCAATGCTACGAAGTACATGATCATAAAGGCTCAAAAGCTGCGCGGTATGAATGGCGTGTGGTCAACGGCAAACCTGTACACAAGGTCAAGGCTCAGTCCATCAGATGTGCAAACGGCGCTCGAGTAATACACAAGAGATGAGCTCGGGTGCTCGCGGCAGAGCCCAAACAGGAAAGATGTTGTGTCAGTTGTCGTAAACGGTACTCGGGAATACGTGTCAAAGCGCTTCATGACACGCTCGATACGGGAGACTTACAATGTCTACAAAGAAGCCCATCCTGGTGTCATGATGGGTTTGTCGAAGTTTTATTCTTTGCGCCCGAAATGGGTCTTGCACTCACCCCAGCACAAAGTGTGCGTCTGCGTTTATTGTGCAGATGCCGACCTGTCTGCTTTGGCCCTGCAAAACGTTACAGGGATTGACTGAAGGATGAGCACCTTAAAGGAGCTTTGTCTTTGCACCTCACCATCGACGCAGTGTTTCTTGGGCGAGTGCCGGCAATGCCCAATGGCCGACAACCTTACCATGTCAGCTTTGAGCGTATCGGATGAAGAAGAGGTCACGTATGCTGTGTGGGAAAATGGCTCTCTGATAAAAAAGACTGTACCGTCAGCTGCATTCGTGAAGGAACTAGGCAAATGGGTCACCAAGTGGATTTCCCATGACTATACTAGGCGCACCCAGGCCATTGCCATAAACGAAGCAAAAAGATGCGAACGGCGATCAAGCATTGTACTGCACTTCGACTTCGCTGAAAATTGGACAGTTATTCTGCCAAATGAAGTCCAGTCGTACCACTGGCACAAAACACTGGTTTCACTGTTTACCTGCGTTGTAACTACGAGAAAATCAGTTCAGAGCTTCGCAGTAGTCAGCGATGACATGCAACACGATACCGCACATGCATGCTATGCGCTCCACAAGGTGCACGAATGCCTGGAAGAAAGTGCCCCTGTCTACAGCCACGTTGTTTACGTTAGTGACGGTGCAGCCAGCCATTTCAAGAACAAATATCAGCTGTACGAACTTTCCAGAGCAAACTACACGTCTGCGAAGTGGCTGTTCTCTGCTACCGGACACGGAAAAAACTCGTGTGATGGAGTTGGTGGTATTGCAAACATCACGCTTCGTTACACAACCTGAGGGCAGGCAGCACCAACGTCATTCGGTCAGCAGCTGAAATGATTGCTGAGTTGCAAAGCAAGCTAAAGAAGGTGACCCTGATTCACGCAGTTTCGCATGGGAAAGCGCGAAGAACGGAAGCATCTGCCACGTATCCGAGGCATCCAGTCCTGTCACGTGTGGTCCATCACGAAGGAATACCCAAACGAACAGCGCTTAACCGTCAACAGAACCGCTGAAAGTGAGCCCACTGCCATTTACCTGTTTTCAGTTTCGTGTGCTTGACTTTATGAGCGCCCGAGGGAGCTGTGGTGTACATATTACAAACATTTTACTTAAGTTGTATTCCCATACGTGTGCTTTTTTCGGTGTTCCTGACTGTAAATAATTAATCATGGTAGCCTGCCAGCCAATTCCCAAACTCCAGTGTCTTTTTACTTGAATAAATAATCTTGTGAAGAAAAGCTGAAATCCCTTCAGTAATTTAGTCATGCTGTGGCCAAAGCGCCATAATAATAGAAAATTTCGACCCTTCCTACCACTTCTACCCGATCGAACCACCGGAAAAGCGTTTCCTGTTCTTTTGCATCCCTCTTTCTTTTCCCTATAAGAGGAGTGGCGTTCGCAAATGAGCGCTTTTGAGGTGGTATCGGCCGGAAACAATAAGAGGAGTGGCGTTCGCAAATGAGCGCTTTTGAGGTGGTATCGGCCGGAAACACATTAGGGAAACAGAGGCGGGCAAAAAAAAAATATAGAATCTCCAGAATAGTGTTTTTCGTTGGGGAATACTGGAAAGAGATTGACCGTTCCGATATGTGACAGTGGACTGTGAATTACCTCTCGTGTACACCCGCGCAACGTCCGGCAACAGCGGCTGGAACTTACCGCGGCGCGCCGAGACGCATCGCGCGAGCCCCATGTTTGGCCCCTCATAACTTTGTTGTGAACAAAATGATGCAACATGTTTTTCCGCAGTTTTGTTTTCCAAGTAAAGGGGTCTTGTTTCCGCAATTTTGAAGAAAATCGAATATGGGTTTTTTTTTATATTGAGTTTTGAATTTGCGCAATTTCTGAAAAAGAGCCGAAGTTATTGAATTTTTTGACGTACTTATAAATTTTTTGCACACACCATCTTTTGCTGATGTGTTCAGACACGTATGGCCAACAAAATGTCTAACTTAGAAGTTTTTCAGACAAGAAGAAAATCAGATAGGGGGCGTCAAAAACAGTAACAAACTATCGTCTGAGCCGATTTCACGATTTTTTTTTTTTTTTTTTTGTTCGCTGCTGGACGTCGAATTTGCGTTACGTTGATTAGCATTCCGGTGTAGTTTATGGCTCGAAACATTTTATACACACCCCTTTTACTCCTTGATGTACACAAAGACGCAAACTTGAAAAAATCTGCAGTTGCCGGAACCTCCGCGGCGCTCCGGGCACATTCAAACATTTTTTTTCTCCCGAACTACGCACCTCAGGAGAAAACAAACTTGAACTTCGGGGGTTTCCATATTTTGCGCATATATCATAAAAAAACAAGAAAGAACAAAAAATGGTCGTGTTACACGCATGTTCGTTCTCTCGTGGAATCGCCCTGCATTAAATTTCATCAAAGAATATTGCCACGGTCTAATAACAATAGTGAGGAGGGATTAATCCCATAAGAGGACTCAAGATGCTCCTACTTTGTGAATGCGATCCTAGTAAACCTTGCATTTTACAGGCTCAGCTTGACTGTGGCAATGTTTTTGCGATTTCCAGCACATGTTTACCATTCTGTTATTACTCTAGCAGGCGACAGGAATGACCACGTAATTCTTTTTCAAAACAGGTATGGCCCAATGGCTTGTCGTGCACACTGCCCCCGCAGCTTGTCTCAGATGGTTCACAGTCGTCTGTTGACGACCCAAATTCCAAGGAGGAAAGTGCAGGAAACAAGAAGGTGAGAAATTGCAAACCTGCCTGCAATTCCTGTCTCATTTGCCCCTTCTGCTTCTCGAGCTCCTAGCATGGAAAGGAGTTGCAAGTGCACACCCTACTTTCAGATCGTGACTTCTGATGATGTGGCCCTGGTGAACAGCTACAGCTGTCCATTCTGTTCCTTTGTGGGGAAGACTTACTTTGAGCTCAAGAGCCATTTGACATTCCACAAGCAGGAAAAGGTAACTACTAGCATTCTCATCAAAACAGTGCAAACGTATGCAAACTGTGCGTGGGAATCGTCATGGAGGAACTAAATCATTAAGGAGGAACTAAATAGCAAGCCTAGTGTTATACCTGAGCCCCCAGGTCGCTCAGCCTGTGCTCTTCCCTGCGACACGTAGGGCCACATAGGAAAGGGTCACACAGATTAAACAGATTGATGCCTTATTGACTTGACGATCTGACTTGACGATTGGTAAACTTTCCATTTTGCGGAAAGCGGCAGAGAACATTTGAGAAGGAGTTAGAAAAACCGAGATACCAGGCACATTGCTATCCCCGAGTTGCTTTCAGATTATTTGTTGCTTTTCTTATTTGAGGAATGCTTTCACTGCTTTCACAATGTTCACATAGGCTTCAACCAACAGTTTTATGCCTTTTTGCTTCTAGCACTGCTTATGCAGTCGGCCTGGTTATTATCAACAGGTTAAAGGAGCCATGAAGAGAAAATACAACTTCATGTAATTTGAAAGAACTAGGACTCAGTATCTCACTTAGCTCCATTACAGCCACAAAAGATGTTTTTTAACGGAAAAAAAGCAAGAAGTATTTATAAACTTTCAAATTTTGCGCCACAGTGACGTGTTATGAGCAAGAATGACGTCATACGGGCCAACAATAAAACACAATTTTCAGTGCGTTAACTGCACGTTAGCATTCAAGTGTTGCGGTCAAATGAAACTAGAGGCCCATTACAGACGTCCAGTCATGTGTCGTCCCGACAGGCCAGTTAGGCGGCCGCCAATCGCACAAACAAGGTTCCGTGACGTCATAGAAAAGTTGCGGGAAATTGGCTAGGGGGTCGCAGCTGCTTCACACATTTTCTTTAATATCTCCGTTATTTGTTCGGAGATTGCGATGATATTGATATCATTTTTATGGGAACTAAGCAGTCTTTCTAATAAACCCAACTTGTATTTTCTCTTCATGGCTCCTTTAATGAGCTAGAAGTGGGTTGATACGTTGAATAACATTAATACACCAAAACCTGTGTAAATGAACTTTGATGAACTTCTATAATGTGCTTATTATACAGGTGTTTGTTTTTGGCTGCATCAGGCATTTTCAAAGAAGTAGCAAAATCAACTGTATCCTGTTTTTTGTGCAACTCACTTGTTCCAGCAGCCACCAGAGAAGGATAATCACATTAATTAGCATAATTACCTGATATTAGTTAGCCAGCTTTTAGATGCAAAGCATCTCTTGCTCTCGGCTCTGTCGTCCGTCGTCCGTCCGTCGTTTGTCCACAACTCTCCCCCTCTCCCCACCAGCTGTGCGATAGCGCACGCACTTCTCCTCCTCTCCCTCTCTCCACGCCAGCTGTGCGATAGCGCGTGCTCTGCTCCTCCCCTCCCCCTCTCCACGCCAGCTGTGCGATAGCGCGCGCGCTACTCATCACCGCAGCTGCGCGATAAGCGCACATGCACGTCTCCTCTCTCATCTCCTCCTCTCCACTCCATCTGCTCTATATAATAAACCCGGTCCGTGCGCCGCTCCCTCAGTTGCTGCTTCGGTTGAGTCGCGCTGCGCCGTCCGATGAGCTGAATGGACGCCAAAAAATTCTGTCATTTTCCGTTATTTGGATACCCAATCTCATGAACGTTTCGGAGCCTCCGAGATGCTTCGCATCAACTCAGGGTTCCCTCGCGGGAAGGTGGTGTCATTTTTAATTGCTGGTTTTAGGACACATACTTATGCTAGGGAGTTAGAAACAAGTACTAAGCGAAGTTAGTCTAATTGATAAAAATCTCACATCTTTTGGCACATAATTGTTCCCCAGCATCACTAATAACAACATTCTCTATGTGCAGGATTGTGTGGATGGGCTCCAAGCCACTTTCCTCAATGTCAGCGCAGTACCAGTGAAAACACCTGGGCAATCTACACTGCCTGAAAACAAGCAGTCACAGTTTAAATGAAATGTTCATGCCGAATGAGAAAAGTCCTCCCCTCTATTCCTCGCCTTTCTGAACGCCGAAGTCTTGCTGCCAAGACAAGGCAGTCCTGTCCAACTTAAATATTTTGCACTTTTTAGCCACAGCTCCCCTGTCCTCACATATGCCCTAGTTGATGCCAGTGATGCTGATAGCGCCTGTTTAGCCATGCACTGCCTTGCCTGTTACCAATCTTTAACTGTTCTAGCCACCCCGATACCAGAGCCACCCAGATACTGCCTTAGCCCCCCAGAACGTCTAAAAAAATGAGAATAAAATTGCCAGGCCTTTTTTGGTTTCCGAGGAGGCCTAAAGCATGTAATGCTTCGTAATTGACCGCATTTCCACCAAATATGGCACTTCATACTGAAGCATGCTTTTTTTTAACATACTAGTGTTTGTTGTTCTGGTTTCACTTCGTGGGCAAGCTTGGTGTGCTGCTTCTTTCTACATCTTAGCATGCATAGCAGCCACTCGCAAAAAGCGAAAGCACTGTGGCTGAGGAGGTACTGCCATCTGTCTTATCTATGCACAAGCTTGCTCTTTTCTGTGCGACAAAAGAGCTCCATGTCCAGGGTCACCTAAAACCAGCATCCTAGCACGTTGACGTCGGTTTCGGGACGGTTTAGACAAGGTTCCGTGCATTGTTTTATGAGATGCACTTGCACTGAGGTGCTGTGCGAGTAGTTCATAAAAAAACATCGCCTGCCTAAGGAACAGGCAGCTTTATGGCACTGGCAGTGGGCACTCTCGGAACTTGATGTGTGCGATCTCCAGTTCGTTATGAGTGAGCTAGTTAGTAATGGATGTTAACAAGATAAGTTTTGCGTGTTCGATATCGTGACCGATTCGCTGCTCCCAGGTTTGTTATATTTGGGTTCAGCTGCATTCGAAAATTTTTATTGCCTCTTTGGCTCGGTCACTATAAAGATTCCCCGTACTTTCTCTAACCTTTATTCGGCTTTACAGGTGTTCAAGTGCATTGTGGGGAAGTGTGGCAAAACATTCACGGAGTTGGACTCCTTCCTGAGCCATGCCAAGAGCCACGAAAGCAACATGATGTACCGCTGTGGCCACTGTCCACGCACTCTGGCTTCGCTGTACGAACTCAACGTCCACCAGCTCACCCATTCCCTGTGTGTGACCAGCGACAGTCACAGCATCAGTGTCACCATTGGCTCCAACAGCACATCAGCCAAGGCTAACAACAGGCAAGAAACAGCACCCTAGCCATGTAGTCTGTTGTTGCTCGATGTAGCTAGTGTTCTTTTGTAAGTAAATACACATTAGGCAGTGTTGAAATGTGTGCCACACAGTAGACGAGTATGAGCCAGTCCCCCCTTCAACAGCCCGCATGGCTGCCCCTGTTTTATCACCTCGCTTGATGCAGTAGCGTAGCACTTTAGTGAGACTATCTGGTTGCATATCAAAAAGTATAGTGTTGGCCAGCATTGAGACCAGCATTGAGATTATATATTGTCGAAATAAAAGGTGCACCTGGGGGCTACCATTGCTAGCACCCTCAAAAGGGCTCTCATATAAGCTTTCAGCATTTTGGGTAGTGAAAGAAGGGATTTCTTGGCCCCACAAATCAAGCAAGTTTCAGGTGGTTTATGTGTAGTACACATTGAAAATACATATAGCATAGTAGTGTAGGAAAATAAATGAAAAGAGTAAAACAAACATGGTGATGTGACAACTTCGTGCAGGTGTCGCGCATTAAATGAAGGCTCAGCCTGTGATGTGCCATGGTCTGCAAGCTTTACTCAGTGATTGCATCGATGAGTCTGGTTTCATGAAAATTCTATTATGTACCAGTCCGGTGGTTTGTTTCTGTTTTTTTCCCCCCTCTAAGGGGTGGGAACATCTGCCGCAACAGCTGCCGGCATTGCAGAGCGACTGGCTCTCCTCCTTGCAGGCCCCACCAGTGTCCTCACTGCCTCAACCGCTATGCGACACTGGAGGCTCTGGCACATCACCAAGCCACCTGCAGCCACAACTACCCATGCCCAGTCTGCCGCAAGGTCTTCCCCTGTGAGCGCTATTTGAGGCGTCATTTAATTGTTCACCGAGCATCAACGCCTCATGTCTGTTCAGTTTGCCACAAGGGTTTCAAGACGGACCACTACCTCAAGGTGCGTACTGTCAGTGAGACTAAGGTTGCTTTTGCTTTGTGCAAAATAATTGCAAGTGCGAAATAATTGCATAAAAAAAGAGGGTCAAAAATTTCGCTCCACGACTTGGCACGAGGTACAACCAGTGAGCTTCCAAAGAGACGCATTTCTAATTTCAGAAGCTGCACTTTTAATATACTACTGCATTTTATACAAGCCTTTCAGCAATGATCTAATACTCTCAAACAGGGATTTATGGCATGTTGGCTCTGTGCCTTTCCCTGGGCAACTCCTCAAAGCTAGCACAAGGTTTATGAGAACTCTGGAAATTGTGAAATGAAACTGCAAAAATATGCTTTGATGACACAGTTTGACTTTAGCTGAAAGACCTTGTTAGAAAATGTGGTATGGTTTACAGCTTTTACGATAGCAGGGGGCCATTGAACTTTGTTTGGTTAAATTACATTATCCATTGCAAAGGCACTGCTAATGAAGCCACCCAGCTAATGACGGGTATATTTAGTATTATGTAGTATCAATGATTAGAAGGGAATATTTACATTTTGTTTGGCTTTGCATAGACTAAATGCAAAAAAAAATCTGCTTAAGACGAACAGCCTTGCACACACACTTCGGTTGAGACTAACACTTTCGGGGTGACCACCACTGCTGGCAAATCTCAATAGCGTGGCAGTCTTGTGGGGTGCGGCGAGGCATTCACACGACCAGAGGGAAAGAAAAGTTTAAATGAAACAACAGCATGAAGTGAGTTTACGCCACAGAAGGGGGGGGGGGGGGGAGAGAGAGAGAGAGAGAGAGAGAGAGAGAGAGAGAGAGAGCAGCCACTTCTCCCTCCCTTCAACCCGTGGGGCAAGCGCCAAAACAAAGAGAACAAAGAGTGAGGGCGAGTTTTCTGGCCGCTCTGCTCTGGAGGAGAAAGGCGCAAAACTAGGAGGGTAAAAAAAAAGTAAAGCAAGCGACAACAGAGACTACCTATTGTAGCAGCTCTCCTGACCAATGCTGTTTCTCAGCGCGATTGTGTGAGTTCGCGTCGGTTCACTCCCACCGCGTCATCACCGAGAAAGCGAGGAATTCCCTCATTGTCTCTGCTGTGTTGTCACTTGAGGTAGCGGGTGTACACTCTCCGTCGCCGCTTGGACTGGATAAAACCAGGCAAGAACACTTGAAGACAGTCTGCTATCAACGAGAGCGTAAACTTGGGCTTGTTGGGTATGCATTCTTGTAGGCAATGCGCGAGGCAGACACAGGACGAGACAAGAGACCCATCGTCCTCATCCCATCTCTTGTCTCGTCCTGTGTCTGCCTCGCGCTTTGCCTACAAGTCTGCTATCAAGTTGCGCAGTTAAATTAATTTCTTTTTTTTTTTTTGTCTTTTTCCTTTATTTTAGGTCTACGTCATTGACCGTCTTGAAGAATATATTTACATGCACCTGGGCATGTTGCCAAATATTTTTTTGGGAGGGCTTCTCATAACACGGACTTCTGATAAGACGAACAAACCATCATGGCCCCTTAGAGATCGTCTCAATGGGAGTTCGTTGAGTTCGTCTTAACTGTACATGCAGATCTTGTCACACGTGCGTAGACCAGCACCCGTAAGAAGCGAAAATTCTAAAATTAGCAGCACTTGGCGTGACAATGGCGAGGTCTACCCGTGGTACATGAAAAAAATGAAACCGTGAATGAAAAATCATCTGTGCCCTCTTCCTGAAATGCTATCTCAGTGCCATGAAGGCTGAGGGGAGGCTGACTTGTGCACTCAGGAAGTGCATCAAATGAACAAAGACTTCTTGCTGAGGTATACGTGTTGTGTGGATACAATTAAACCTGGATGTAACGAAGTTGACAGAAGTTCGGAATTTTTCATTACATCCAGGTTTTCGTTACATGCAGGTTTCGAGTTAAGGATCGCGGTAATGAAGCAGAAAGGAAGCCAAAATGCTAGAAATCAGTGAAGGTGAACTTGCCCTTCATAGATTTATTTCACAGTGAAAAACTGTGCGAGTTTCGCCTCCTGCTTTCGCGCGAGCTTAGGCTCTACACGGCGCTCCAAAGAAGCAAGGTCACTTACCCCCGTGTTAACAAACGTAACTTAAGTATCACTTTTGCCCTTTCACACTTTTCAGCACCTTAACCTGTTAGAAGAACCAAACGTATGCTGAAAGGGGGCCTTTTTGTGAACGTGATGCTCTTTATCACACTCAAGATCGTTGAGAGGGTGCTAGCTGGGATACTATACCACGTGGCAACATTCTTCTTTCTCGCCAGCAGAGACGGCATTTAAAATTGTGCGTTTTTCGTTTTCTAGCAACCGCACTAGTCACCTACGAACTGATACCACAGATAGAAGTGGAGACGTGCGACTGCATGCCGACAGGATGGCCCAGCACCTCAAAACTTAAGTCTGGAACGGAAACTGCACTCACACGTGGAAACGCACGGTAGTTTGCGGTGTGGGCGAAAAAAAAAGAAAAAGAAAGTGAGGGGTAGTTACTCTTGCCAGCTGGTGTGGTGTCTTGCTAACCGAGCAGGAGCAGCAGTGACTGCTACATTAGCTACGGCATGGTGCTAGCCTCTCCGTTCATCATCATCATCATCAATGCAAATTTCGTGTTTAGACAATTCCAGACGTTTTTATTGCTGCTGGCTCCTTACAGTAGTGCTAGTATTCACTAAATCAGTTCGTTTCTCCGGCCAATTTTTCAGTAAACGTGAAAAAAACAATGACTGATCAGCTCGCCGGCTTCGTTACATCAAAGTTAACCGCGGTGACATTTCGTTACATAGAGGTAGTGTATTAGGCCCATTACTTTATCTAGTCTACATTAACGACCTTCCCTCGGGTATATCATCCTGTGTTCGCCTATTTGCTGATGATCTTGTAATTTACCGTACCATTTCTTCTTACACCGACTGTTGCAGTCTCCAATCTGACCTAAATACTATTAACTCTTGGTGCTTAAGATGGTTGATGCCCCTTAATTTATTCAAAACAAAGCAAATGCCGTTTTCAGGTGGAACCCCCATTTTTCAACTTATACTATAAGTCATAATGCAATAGAGGTAACGAACACGTACAAATATCTTGGTCTTCATTTCAGAAATGATTTAACATGGCACAACCATATTAACGTCATCCTTGCCTCAGCAAACCACTCTTTAGGACTACTCAGGCGTAATCTAAAACAGGCCCCAGCTGATGTAAAAATGCATACGTCACCCTTATTCGTCCAAAAATAGAATATGCCTCTGCAATGTGGGATCCTCATCAAGCATATCTCACAAATAACCTCGAGTCATTACAAAACCGTGCTGCTCGCTTCTTTTTTGATTATTCTACATTTTCAAGCGTCACAGCATTAAAACAGCGGGCTGAACTGGATAAGTTATGCGTTCGTTGCGCATATGCTCACCTGTCCCTTTTCCATAAAATCTACTTCCACCCAACACTTCACAGCGATTTCTTTCAGCCTCCATCAGCTATTTTTATACACAGGGATCATCCCAACAAAGTTAAGTGCCCACTATGTCACTCGTTCTCGTATGCACACTTATTCCTGCCCCACACCGTAACTGACTGGAACGATTTACCCTCACATATAGCAACTCAAACTGACATAACTAAATTTCAATAGTTGCTTTGCCAATTGTGATGATTTGAATTGTATTGTTCCTTGAAATGTATTATTGTGCACTCACTGCTCTTCTCTTTTTTTGCCCTTCATCGCTTTTCTGTATTTAACTGTATTTAACTAGTTCCGTAGAGTAATTTCCTTGTCATCTGTAAGTGCCTTCTTGCGTAAGCGCAATCCGTTTATTTGTTCTAATTATTTTTCATAAAACGCATTGCATTCCTGCCATATTTTGTGGTACTTAAATTTTCTTTTTTCGTTCCTTTCTATCTTTTTTTTTCTTTTTTAATTCTTCTCTGTCATTTTTCTCCCCTTTTTTTTCTAATACTGCTTTCAACATGTGTATTTTTTTTAAGTTTGTGTATGCACCCCTTATGTAATATGGTAATATGAAATAAATAAAAAATAAATAAATAAACACATGGGCTTCAGTGGGGGTGGCAATGGGGAATTGAAAAACTTCGTTAAAACCAGGACTTTGTTACATACAGTTTCGTTACATCCAGGTTTAGCTGTAGTACAAAAAAAATGTAGTTGTCAGTTAGCATTTAACCTGGGCATTCCTTCTCCACTGTATTTCTGTTACATTGTTGAGACCACTTTCTCTTCAGCGCACTCAATTATTGTCACTACACTGCTTCTAGTGTTCGGACTTTTCTTACTTCCATTCTGGCTTGTGTATAACAGAGTGAAACATAGTAGTAGCATTATAACTAGATAGTTTGCATTTGTGGTTAACATTGCAACCACTGATAAGTATACTAGTATCCAAAGTTTTAAATATGTGATACCTTAAAATGGGTGAGCCCAAATCAGCTGATGGGCTGTTCTGGGGGTATTTGTTGGTGGCATTCTCACGCAACTCCAAGGTGGCTACCTCTAACATCCTGTATTTAGCTAGCTTTATAAAAACTAAGCTTCAGGGTACCATTATGGCATAAGTAACATGCTGGTAGCTTTTACAGTGCATTGCCATGTCAGCTTGCCTATTTCAAATGCAGATGCTGAGTGTGCATTTTCCTGACTGCGGGCTGTGTTAACAAGAAATTGCACAGCTTGCACTAGTGAGTGGTGCAAGGCTAGAGAAACAGCAGAGCTGGCCGCCCCTCTCCCTCCATCGGAGACCTGGCTGTTGCACCTCACATGGATTTCCAAACTTGTTGCTGGAAGCTCTCCATGGCTGGCAGGCCCGGATTGTTTTGTCTGCAGCCTTTCACATCTTTCCTAAAGTGGACCGCGTCAGCACGCGCTAAAACTCGTAGCAACCGACTCTTCAGATTTTTTCTCCTAGTGCTGTAAATTTTTTCTATGTTCCGAACTGATTTTATTTTCTTCTCCCTCTTATTCATTGCTGCTGCGCACTTCTTCCCCTTTTCTTTTCTTTTTTTCACCTCACTATGTTCACCCCCATCTGAAGTAGCAAGCCCCGCCGGTTGTGGGGCTAACTCTCTCTCTCTCTCTCTCTCTCTCTCTCTCTCTCTCTCTCTCTCTCTCTCTCTCTCTCTCTCTCTCTCTCTCTCTCTCTCTCTCTCTCTCTCTCTCTCTCTCTCTCTCTCTCTCTCTCTCTCTCTCTCTCTCGCTCTCTCGCTCGCTCGCTCGCTCTCTCTCTCTCTCTCTCTCTCTCTCTCTCTCTCTCTCTCTCTCTCTCTCTCTCTCTCTAGCACACACACACACACACACAGGCAGGCAAACGTTTACATACACTTGGTATTTCTTCTTGGGGTCTTTTTTTTTTTTTCGAACGCCACCAAACCAAGCGCAAGCTTAAGCAGCTCTGCTGTTAAAAGGGTATTCATTACTGAAGAAAGCTGAGCAATTTAAATGTGAATTTGTGGGAATTGAAGAAAATGGTCAAATTTGACGAGGCATTGTGCTACTACGCACAAGCTCACAGTTTCGGTCCCTGACTGTGGCAGCTGTGTTTCCAGTAGAGGCAGAGTACAGAAATTTATGTGTGTAGGCAAAACTGCCAGCACTTTCATGGTTGTGTTAGTTCATCCATAAATTTCCACTATGACATTAATCCTCAAAATTTAGGTGCAGCTTTGCATGTTAAGCACAAATTTTAATGTAGTTTGTAACCTCTTTGGCCATTTGCTAAAATGCCAGATTTCTTCACATTTAAAAAGGCCATGCAGGTGCAGACAAAATACTAGTTTGTTTTATTCGATGGATTTAGTGCCCTCAGCACTTGTCTGGCAGCAAGCAATGCTTAATTCTCTGAGAAATTAAACATTTTAAGCCGAAATTTTAATTATCCTGCTGAATCGTGTGTTTTCATGTCGACAATGACCTATCCAGAGCTGGGCCTTAAAACTAAAGATAGCCTGCTGTCCAGGGCTGCTACCATCTCACAGACAGCCTTTCGGTTATCTTGTTTATCGCCCACTTTCATAGATGGCGCTGCAATACCGCTGAAGTGCCAGTGTTCGCACTTTTTATTTTGCCGGACCTCTATACCTACCGTATTTTTATTAGGGATCATACTAATCGTTTCCTAAAACTTAAGCTGTGACTCGACAAACATGGTCATGTAAGTTACCGTGGCACTTATGTCAGTTGGTCAGTGCTGTCAGACAAGTCCAATGCGCCCGACAGCTGTGTTAGCAGGTTAGGCAGTTTCAGCCAGCAAAGTGCCGCATTAACTGCTTCAGTGTTTGTTTGTAACTTTAATTGTTCACCCCAATACAATTATTGAGTGATTTTTAAGGGGAACGTTTACATATTTGCTGAATAAAAACAGAAACATTTGATTGTGAAAAAACACAAGTAAAAAAATGCTGAACACTAAAAAAAAGTAAAAGCTGGAAGCAGAACCACAACTGCCAAAAAAGTTGCTCTTGCTACAGATTGGTTGAAGTGAAATATTTCACTTGTTTACAAATTATGTTCTGGCTGTAGGAAAGAAGTGAACAAATAAATTGCGTAAAGAAGACCGCAGTAAAATTGTCATGTTGTATTGTCAGCATGCTGTCCCCTCTCCTTGTTGCCCCCTGGCAACCCCAATTTCTGCCAGAACTGCACAGGATTTTTGCGGGTATTGTTGGGGATTTCATTGTGCACTGAAGAATGGAAGTTGCACAAGTGTTTGATCAGGAGATGGGGTGGTCTGGGAACAGTGTTGGTGCGAGACAGACTGCTGTCATTGCCTGCCTCCTCCTTGCCCAGGTTCATGCAGTGGTGCACTCCTCGGAGAAGCCGTTCCTCTGTTCCCAGTGTGGGGCCACCTTCAACCGGCAGGACAAACTGAAGCGGCATTACCTGGTGCACGACTCGGTCAAGCAGTTCAAGTGCCCCTTTGCTGCGGCCTTGGGTTGCCGCAAGGAGTTCAGCCGTGCTGACAAGCTTAAGTCGCACCTGCTGACCCACACTGGGGTCCGACCCTACGAGTGCCGCACTTGCGGCCGCGGCTTCACGCAGAAGCAGCGACTGCACGAGCACGAGAAGCTGCACTCGGATGTTCGCTCGTACCAGTGCTCGTCCTGCCAGCAGAGCTTCCTGAACCGCAAGGCCCTCGACGACCACACGTGTACCGGCGTAGCCCACCACAGTCGGCAGACGTGGTCGGTAGCACTTCGGGGTCGGCGGCGGCGCTTCAACAACTCCCGAGCTGCCAAGGCCCGCACACGGCTGGGGAGGGGCCGACCTGCCGCCAACGGAAACAGCACAGGCGAGCTCGCCACAGGCAAAGGTGCCCAGAAGCAGTCAGGAGCTGCGATGGAGGCGATAGAAGATGTGGAAGATATTCCCACAGCACACATTGAAATTATTTCGGCTACGGGCGACCTGGACACTGCAGTTGCCACACAGGTGTACCGGCCTGTAGAAGAAACGGTGGTGGACAATGGTGTGGAAGGGACGACTATTTTATATGAGGCGGTTGAGGAGCCGTACAGTGAGGTTGCTTAGTGTGAAGCAGAAGACATGTCACCGCGTTGGAGTAGGACCTTGTGGCAGGTGTTGGTAGGCAAGCAGAGTGCTTTTAAGTGACCAAGCATGTAGTACAGAATTTTTAACACGTGTACTCCCCTTACCTTTATGTCTGCTGCAAAGTTCTTGTTCTCTGTTCTCAGAGTAAGAATAGTTCTGTGTGTCTGAACGCTAGAAGGGCTGTGCTAAGTTAGTGACTTTGTGGCTCGACATCCCGGTTGTGAACACATCATGGCCACGCCACACCTTTATTGTATGGTTTTATATTTAGCAAGCATCACTGTACAAATGCTGTGCATGTCTGCCTGTGCTATAGTTGTGGTGGAGTCTGCGTGGCCGTGAAATTTTATTCCTAGGATGCATTGTTTATGTTTAGAAGTACTTTAAAAGGACACTGAAGCGATTTGTTAACATTGCGGGATTACTAGCGCAAATTGTAGTTCGGAGTCCACAGGCCATGTTTCGACCACTCTGAGTGCGTTTACGCAACCTTATTTAGTAGAAAAATCAATTCGAAAATGCTGTCCTCCTCTCTGCAACCCCGCCCATTTTCTGTGGCGTTTTTGTGTGACGTCGGGAGGAGCCGAGCTCGCAATTGGCTGCGCTACTGCACGGCTCCCCGGCCTTCAGGCAGTCAGTCGGCCCAGCGTTTCGTCCGCCGGCCGCTGACGGGTCGTCACATTTCGGTCGCTCAGTTGAAACTAAGCCACGACACGTTTGTGAATGAAAGAATGTGCGTTTCTTTAGTTTGTTAGTTTGTACACTGTATCAAGCTCCAAGTCCAGGTCGCTCCACACAAGCACTGCACAAGCGCACATGCGACGCTTCACTGACTGGTACGCTAGTAAAAAAATCTAAGGCCGCTTGAAGGCGGGAGAAGCCAACGTAGCCAATATAGGTACAAAGGAAATAAAATCAACTGAAACTTTTACCGTACAGCGTAAAACTAGGGAGCAGGAAGCACTCTTTTGCGCTGGGTGAACAAGCACAGCGGTCAGCAGCACGGCTATGCATCTGCAAACGCTTTTCCGTCTAAGAAATGCATTGCTAGACGTGAGATATTGTGGATATTTGGGACGTGAGATATTGTGGATATTTGGGGGACGCTTACTGCACGAGCCCTATACAACAAATAGTCACCTAAGCTGCTTGAAATGCTAAAACTAAATAAAAGTGTAAACTGGTTATACATTATATACCTCATATTTCCAACGCTGGCAGCGCTGGCCCGTGGCCAGGTGGTCTGGAGCACTAGGCATGTTATTTTGCTAGTTGTAAATTCAAATCCCCGAGGATGGGTTTTTTTTTTTTTTTTTTTTTTTGCAAGTTTTATTTTCATTTTCGGTCTATGTTTTCTATACTGAGTTCAACATTTTTGTGACGTAACGTTCACTGCTCTACGAACGAGTTTGCAGAACGCGCGCAGACTGACACTGACACGCAGACTGAGCTGAGCTGACGCACTAGCAAGTTCTCGTTGGCGTGCTGTTGCCATAATCACCAGCTGCTTGCGGGCAATGGGCACAGGCCAGAATCAGCAGACCCTTGGCGAACACGCTTTTTACGATACAGGCACGAGTGAGGCAAGCTCCAAATATGGGGGGAAAGCGCATGGCATTTGAGCGTCGGCGGTGACACGGAGGGCGTTCATCCACTGCGTAGGCCTCGGCTAGTGATTGCTACGATTCCAAGCCGTCCTGGGAGGCTTACATCTCACGCATTTTACAGCCGACAACATGGCAGAAGTGCAGTATGACGATTACTGAGATATCGAGAATGCTTATCAGATAACGTCGAATGTCAAGCATGTTGTTTTACAGAACCGAAACCGAAACTTGTTTGAATGCTAATCGTGGGCATCGTCCAATCACGGTGCACCTCCTCCCGTCGTCATAGCGTTTAGTTGGTGCGGCCGCCGCAGACAGTGCATGGTAATTTTTCTTCTTTCGAGCTTTATAAAATAATTACCGACTTGTCAACTGGATAAATGATGAAAAGTGTGTTAATTTGAGCCAGTCTGCGCAGTGCAAGCAAAAACGGGAGCTTGACAAATTCACTTCAGTGTCCCTTTAAAGTGTGCCTGTCTCATCTCTGCTGAAAAATCCGAGCTGTGGGAAATATCATACTTAGTGAGTGCCTCCCTCCCCCCCCCTCCCCCCCCTTTTTAAATTTCATGTAACCTTGGTTGCATTTCATGCTGTCCTTATTTTGCTACAAAGTCAGAGCTGATGCTAAACTTATGCTCAGCATGCATCATTTTAAAAGGGCTGTGAAGACAAAATACAAGGTCAGTTCGTTCAAAAGATTGCCTCGTTATAATAACTCTCTTAAATAAGCTATATAATGCAGAGAATGGAATAGGCAGGACTCGCCAGCTGCTTCCCCACACGGAATTATGATGCATTACAGCACACTTGTGCAATTCGCTGAGACCTACGGAATAAACCGCAAATTAAACAGGAATTATAACCTTGTAAAATGAGCTGTTTGTGCTTAAAATTTTGCGCGTTTTTTTTTTGTTTGTTTGTTTAATGCAAAAGCATTAGTGGAGAAAGCATTGATTAACTTTGTAGGTTGAAAATCCTTCGTCCTTAGCACAGCAACACCACACAAACTGGCCAATGGCTCAAAGAACAAAAATGGGGTAATTTGCTAGAAAAGGCTATTGGGTAAATTTGGGTCTGTGTGGGGTTTAAACCGGGAAGCCTCCGGTGTGCGAGGCAAGTACGCAACCCCAGCACCACAACAGCTCAATGGTTCTACCCGACTAAAGGTGGATGGACCCTGTCAGTACATTGTGACCTTGTGTATTGGAGACGTGGAGACATGTGCTGAGGCCTGCTTGAGTAATTTGAGCATGCTGTTTACAGCAGCAGC
This sequence comes from Haemaphysalis longicornis, assembly GCF_048455015.1. Classification (NCBI taxonomy): domain Eukaryota; kingdom Metazoa; phylum Arthropoda; class Arachnida; order Ixodida; family Ixodidae; genus Haemaphysalis; species Haemaphysalis longicornis. The sequence goes on from NW_027526203.1 coordinate 398,778,081, forward strand.
AATTAGGCAAGTGGGGTGATGCCAGTGCGTAGAGCATGCGCCGAGTCATACTAGCTGAGAGAAGAAGATGCAAAAAGAATAGGTTAGACGTGGAGCTAGTGAATGTGTTGTGGTGTTCGACTTGGAACCTGCATTAGAGGTGTGAATTTGAGCATGCTAATTACAGAAATAGCAATGAAGGGATTGGGAAAGTAAGTTCATGCTAAATGTCCACTTTGCTTGGTGATGCCAATGTGGGTGTTTGCTGAGTAGTGACCGAGAGAATAACAAGAATCAAAAGAAAAGGGGTAATGAAAGGACATGTTCTTGAAAGGACACCATGAAAGGACACTTTGGTGACCTTGTAATTTTTTATAGCAGTACGAATGGTGGGGTACTAGTAAACATGGAGTTCCATGTGAACACATAAGCAATGTATGCAGCATACAGAACTACTGCCAGCCAGCGCTGTGTAAACACGCCGCCAGGGAAGCAATTTTTTGTTACTGCACCGGCTGACTGGCACAAGTAACTATGCCACTTACCTTACCCTGCTTGTTGAGACATACTCAGTGTTTCCAGAAACGGTTAATATGAACTGTAACAAACCAAGGCACGCACAGGTCTTGTAAATAAACTGAGCTCAGGAGCAGTGGTCGAGTTGCATCACTGTACCACGTAGGTAGGCCGACGATAACCAACAGACGTCTTTTGGATTGCAGCGTTTGGATGCTACCTGAAGTCAACATGCTATCTGTTTTAGGTAACTGCCTGTATTACATCATGCTGACTTAAAAGAGTACTGACACGAAATTTCAAAGCTCAGATAAATGTGTAAAAAACTTCCTTTGTATATGGAGATACCTCCTCGGAAGTTTAAACCGTAACCGTTCAGGAGATCACATTTTAGACCAATTTTTAATCCTCGAGCGCACAAGAAAGCTCATCCACACCATCGAGCAAGCTCATGACGTCATCTGCGCTTCGACCCAAACAGTCGACGTCTGGGCTCCCGTGACGTATCGAGGCGGCCACGGTGCTGTTGGCGCGCGCTTTTCCGCCTTGTGCATCACGTCACAGTTTTTAAACCTGACGTCACGTGTGATTACAAGCAGTTGGGCCGATCTGGCGCGCACGCGTCCGGACCGGCATCGGTTCTGGTGCGACAGTAGTGACGTCAAATGCGCCTTCCTGTCATTGCGGCTGCCTTGGTGTTCACTTTACCGAAACTGAAAATGACTTGAATAAATGAAGCTGTAAGTAATTATTTATGCTGCGTTCGACAATCTAATGTGCCATTCTATGATTAGTGGGCTCGTAGGCACCTATAGCCGCGAGAAAACCGTAACACAAAAATTTTGTGTCAGTACTCCATTAACATAACTCGAATATGCCAGGAGAGTTGAAATGTTGTCAAATTGTTGAATTTCTCAGTGAATGAAGAACCATTTACTGCCTGGCAAGCACTGAAAGTATTACAGAACAAAATGTTTTGAATACCACAAAGTTGTATGTTGTCTTCATGGCCCCTTAGAAGTGCCAGTGCAGAACTGCTGTGCTCTTTTTCTTTGTTTGCCAGAAAACAGAACTGCTGTGACAATTAAACTGTTTCTGTTAGCACATTTCTCCTTTTAATTAGCTTCAGCAAACATCTGTCTATTGAATGAGCTCTTTTAGAGCACAGTTCTTCAGTACCCATTTGTGCATTTGGCGTTGCTGTCAGCATAACCAAGTGAATGATCTATCGGCTCAGGGGAGGATGAGTGAAAACGGAATGCAGCGGATAACAAATGACTAAAGCATGAGCATGAAAGTGGAGGAGAAAATTGTTGGATAGTGAGAAGGAGTGTGTTTTTATTCATACACTCCTTTCTGCTTGTGCTTTTGCGAAGGCTTGACCAAGCTGTAACTACAGTTATGAGTACAGCGCGCACTGCAGATCAAACGCAGCGGTACGTGCGCAGAGGTTTGTCTGCGGCAGCTAAGATATAGCACCAGAGGTCGCCGTAGCCCCTTCACTGAGCTCTGCCTGTGGCGAATGCTGTGAAACATGTCCTGCGCCCACCCTTTCACAGTCTCTTGATTAGCGAGGCAGTAATGCCACACCACTCAGTTTGCAGTGTACCGCACGTCACATTGTCTTCGCCAGCCACACTGCTCACACCGTTCTCTTAATCATAGTGCAACACCCATCTGTTGGAGATTTCGGCGCACATTAAAGATCCACAGGTGGTCAAAATTAATCCAGAGACCTCCACTACGGCGTGCAAAATTATTTGCCTCTGTATATCGCAAAACTGAAGCACCTGAACAGCTGCACTCAAATTTCACACCACTAAGGAGTATCATAATTGTCACTGAATTTTTTTTTTCTGGCTTCTTAGAACTAATGTGTAGCTAGAAGACAGCATCAAGGTATGGTTGCATTGGCACATGCACTTCAGTGAAGAATTTCCTGGCAAGGTGAGTTTACCTTCTTGAAGCAGGGGTGAGACAGCTGCGCATATTGCGCAGACTTGATACAAATTTGTTTTCCTGCGCCAAGCTGCTCCGAAAGCTTGAAAATTGCAAAAATTGCGCCAATCTGCTCCAAAATAGTCTGAGAGCCAAGGATTTTAACGCTGCGTCAGCTTCAGAGGGGAAAAATGTTTACTGACGGCACATATTTTTCCAGCAACCCCAAGGGGATGCTGTTTGTGAAGGTTTAGTTGATTGATCATTGAATAAGAAACTTGCATAAAATTGTCCCTGAGATAGTTTTTTTCGAAAGTCACAACGTCGGGTTGCACATGTTGTATTCTGTACGTTTTTAAAGTTTTCCCATCGAAAACCATTGCAAAGTCCTGTCATACAAATACTTATGTGTACTGAGTCGTCAAACTACTTGTGCAGGTTCATGAAAAAAACCGCCATTTTCGGAGCGCCGTATCTCCGGAACGACATTACTGGTCGCCGCCATCTTTGTGTGGTGAAAATGTGAAAACGTGGCCGCAGGGCGAAGCAGTTGCTTGTGGTTCAGACAAAGTGCTCTTCGCCGATTTCTACCTTGGTTTTAAATATGGGGGTGGCTGGGTTTGCATTTAGTCGTTTGATCTGTTGCGGGAATCGAAGGACGGGAGTTCAAAAACAACATGGCGCCCTCGAATTATCCGTGTTTCGGCCTTTAGTGTGAGGCCGGTGCGTGCTTGAAGTGAAATTTCAGACTCATTGCGGTGTTTTGAAACGCCGACTTATTGCTGCCTTTGACAGCGAGCTTGCGAGCGGCGGAAATTGGACGATCGACGCTGCAGAAGTGGCGGCGCAGGCTACATCGCCGCAAAATGTTCAGCAGTGTCCGATAGCGGGGCGGGCTATTATTTCACGCTAGAAATAATGGTTCATTTATCTGAAGTGAAATTTAATGCCAAGGGGGAGGTGGCTAAACATATCAACGTTACTCAAATCACGATCGTAGTGAACGTGCACCTTGGTGATTGAAATGGGAGGGCTGGTGGGGTGCGACGACTAGCTGTCACCTCACTTAGCGCAACTTTTGCCGTGGCTCTACACTTGTAAACCCTGTGCGTAAACCCGAGCCTGGGATTACAAAAATAACAATTTTGGCATTCACATGATAATAAAAATTCCTAACGATTGCTTAGTTTTTCAATTCGATATTTTGAACGGAACTCCACGCTATCTATGCATAGAGCCTAAGAATTTAAAAATGGTTTGTAAAAAGGAAGTGCAGTTCGTTCCTTGTGATACTTTGGTAGAAAAAACTTTATGGAAAGGCTGTTTCAGTGTTATGTACGTTCAAAACCGATCAAAAAGTGCACTTGCCAAGTTTCCAAAGTTGCAACAAATTTTATTTTTTAGGCTCCTATAAGGTGACATAATAAATGTCGTTCTTCTGCTCCAAATCAAGGTTCCTCTGCTCCAAAATCGAGATTTCGCTGCTCCAAAAACTGCTCCCAAATCTGATTCAGCTGTCTCAGCCCTGTTGAAGGGATTTAGTAATGGCAGTGCATTGAGCCACTCATGTTCACTTGCTTGGTTTTTCTTAAGCTGTCCTTTGTGAAAACAAGTTGGCATCTATCTTTATATTGCAGTACAGTGAATACAAATACACCACGCATGGCAGCAGCTACTGCTTATTTTACCTGCCGTGGTGGCTCAGTGGCTAAGGTACTGTGCTGCTGAGCCCAAGGACGTGGGTTCAATCTGGCCACAGTGGCCGCTTTTCAGGTGGAGGCGGAAAGCAAAAACGTCCACGCATTACAGAGATCTCCGGGTGGTCAAAATTAATCCACTGTGGCACACTTCATATCGCAGGTGTAGCTCCACTGTGTTAAACCCCAATTTTGAATTTGAATGTTGAATTTGAATGTGTTGCTTATTTTGCAGAAAGCGCCAAAAGCTTTAAAAACAAGTATTGCCGTTCCACACACTTTCCGGCATTAAGATATATGTGATATCACTACCGTAAAGTTCCGAAAGAATGCCCGCCCAAACTACAGAGATATCAAGCGAAAAATACGGCATGGGCAAACTTTCAGGTCAGGCGCAAAAAAAAACTACAAAAAAGTGGCCGCACCGCCAACCAAATAAGTGGAGATATCAAGTAAAAAATTTGAGATGCGTGAACTTTCGGGTTTGTTTGTTTGTTTGTTTGTTTGTTTATTTAGGCAGAGTACAAGTACACCGTGGGAAAACAGAATATTTTCCAATCTTCTGCCAAGGCGAACGGGGCAAAGGCGTTTGAGCCCATTTGATCGAGCCCGATTGATCCAGCCCCATTGGGCCGCCTGACGAGGCCCCGTCCCTGTTGTAGCGCAATGACAGCAGAAGTGCGGAAAGGACAAATAAGTGACCGCATCGACATATGAATAGATTATTTGCGTTTATTTCGTTCACTCATCATCGCTAAAAGCATTGAATCATGTGCCACTGTCAGAGTTGAGCTGCATTGTTCGTCCACCCTGCTCTCCCGAGCTTTTGGTCCCCTCACCAGTTCCATGCTCACAGAGGCCAGGCGCTGGTTGAACTCGCCATCTTTAGAACCGTCAAGGCTTGTGTAGATGCCGCACTGCTTAAAATGATGCCAAGACGGTATTTCCCTGCTCTTCTAATCTTCCCATCCCCTTCTCCTCTTGCCATGCGAGCCGGACAGGTTGTTTCTCTTTTGTTCAAAATCAAGATATCGTCGGTGTTCGCGGCCGTGGGATGTTTCCGCGGATTTTGAAGACGTCGAAGCTAGCGCAATTTTAGGGGGCGGGCGATGTTTGGGGGCTTTTAGTAAATTGAATATTTCACCCCTAAAGGGGGGTGGGCGACGTTTCAGGGGAGGGCCTTCTCTCGGAACTTTACAGTTATAGGGATTGTGCCGTAATGGGATTGATGCAGCTTACCTAAGCATTTTTCTGAAATAAATGGTAAATCAGGGACATGTATATGTAAAACAACTGTATGCAGGAACGTCTGGGCTCAGCGAATAGCCAGAGTCACTGTTATTTGTTCATTGCTATTCGATACTTTGGCTGGGGTTTCATCCAGACTTGAGAATAATTAAGAGTGACTAGTTAGTCAGCAAGAAGTAGTGGTTTGGCTGGTTAGGCAAAAATCAAGACTGCCCTTGCTATGAGTCAGGAATCAGTCATGACACTGGGTTGCTGGAGTAGGGAGACATTTGACAATGCTTATGAGGCCCCAACGAAAATCTTTAAGCGACACCCTGCCGTGGCATGCCGTGGTCGCCCCTTCACTGAGGCTTTCGAACCTGTTGGGTTCAAAATCCTCCACATTTCTCCACTTGCGTTACAAACGCTAGCATGAGGGTCGGGAGGAAAATTAATGGAAGATTCAGTGGTGGATCCCTCTCCCTCACAAACTTGTGGTACGGCCCATTGCACACACCTCGCTCTGACTTGCGAAGCCTGCAACGCAGCGTTTCTCACACTCCGCTCGATCACCATGCCAACCATGCTTTGTGTTATTTGTCGCTATTTTCAGTTTCACCAGTACCGGCATTTTGTAACTACCATTCCCATTCCATACTTTTTTGTGCCTACTCACATTCGTGCCGCTTGTGAGTAGGCTTGTGCCGCTTCACATTCCATTTCAGGCTTATGTGCCATGCTGCTTGCCAAGCAATGAGGCCAGCAGTTGCACAAAGGCACCTGCTCGGCTCCCTGGCCTATAACCAAGTTGGTATCAGTCGCAAGGTTGTGGCTTCCGGTCTCGCACAGGGAGCATGTCTTGCCCACCTTTTTTCTTTGTTCGAACACTTGAAATAATTTATTTCAGTGTGAAAAAAAAAATGATGCTCTACTTCCTGTATGCCTTTTTTGGCATTCTGACATTCTGGCATTTGGTTGTTCTGAACACAGAAAGGCTTTATTTTCTGTGTTCATTAAATGAACTTGTTCAAAACACAAAACATAGAGACTTTGTGGTGGTTCGTCCTCTGTTTATTCCATTCTATGTTCTGGGGACTCTGATATGGTAGGCAGAAAGGTCCCGATATGACATCCCCGATATGGGAAGATCTCGATATGGAATCCCCGAATCAGATAGGGGCCTATAGTGGTCTTGGCTCATCGGCAGCCAATGCCACAGCAGTCCAGGATTACGGGGCCGCTCGCCTTTAAAAAAAGCTAATTTACTAAACTGTATTTCTCCCCCCATTCTCTCTCTCTCTCTTTCTCTCTCTCTCTCTCTCTCTCTCTCTCTCTCTCTCTCTCTCTCTCTCTCTCTATCTATCTATCTATCTATCTATCTATCTATCTATCTATCTATCTATCTATCTATCTATCTATCTATCTATCTATCTATCTCTCTCTCTCTCTCTAATACACCGATACATACAGGTGGCACTAATAACAACCGGTTTCAGCTTTGCATGTGAACGTTAAAAGAAGATTTTATTATAGGCTTGGCTCTAAAGACGGAAATTTTACGTACGCACGTCAAGGTCATGATCCGCTACTGATGCGAGCACTGGAATGATTATGAGGATTATCAAACTGCTTGTCAAGTAGTTTCATGTGTGTATGAATTCCTTTAGTCCTGAAGTGGTTCCTCCTAAGAATATAATTCCACCTAAAACTGGAATGATATGTTTCGAGACCTTTCAAGCAAGTAAAGCACGAGAAGACAGGGCTGAGAGGATGGAGCATGCCCCCTTTATACTGTGTACTCTTATGCCTCGCTATAGAGTATCACCCAGATGGCTGGAATATATATATATATATATATATATATATATATATATATATATATATATATATATATATATATATATATATATATATATATATATATTACACAGCCCTTTCATACAACCGAACTCCCTTTTTCGTCGTTCTGTTTTGTATGTGCACCGCGCAGTGCGTGCCCCACGGGTGCGATGGTCGTGTTCTCATCACTATAGCTCACTAGATTTAGAGCGAAATCTCTATTACTCCAGGTACAAACCCAGAAAACGGCTCGTTCCTCGTGGCGTCAATCTGACTTCCAGCTCAGCCAAGGTCAAGCCAGCTCGTCGTGTGGTTGCGCAGTGAAAGCGCCCAATCACTCGTTCGTTCGAAGGGCAAAGGTGCGGAGAGGGGGATACAGGGTAAGGGTAAGGGCGCGCAAGGAGGCGATGGATGCATTCAAGTTCACTGCGCGTTCGCGCTTAGAGCGCTGACTGCGCCAAGCAGCGCGCCTGTGTTTTGTTTTGCGGTGCGATTGTGTGCGCCATAGAGTTTCTTACTACAGTGAAATCTCGTTGATACGTTTTTCACGGGAACCGGAAAATTAAACGTATTATGCGAAAATCGTATTCCAAACAGGATAAAAACAGGAGGTAAATATGCATACACCGTCAGCAAGTCCATCTTACTGAGCAACGTTGAAGTTGCTGGTCAATTTGTGCGGCACTTTCTTCTTTTCAACGTCCAGAACTACGTTAAAAAGAAGCTAGCGGTATTTTTCGCTTCGCAGGGCGCTGTTTTGTACGACAATTCGTGTCGCGCCTTGAAATCTGTGAATCCAGCCACCGGACGCTTGGAAGTCTTCAGTGTGCAAGAAGAGCGCGCATATGTCAACTTTTCGCGTATACTGACCCTTCGACGTTGACTCCTGGAGCTCTAATTTCCTTGAAGCATGTCAGCAGGACGTCTTCCGGTGCGATTATGACACGTTTCGCTAGATGGTGCAGTGTATCGCCTGACGTATCATCATCATTGCAGCGATGTTTTCGCCGCAAAACTGGCACTGCCGCGGCCCCAGCGACTCCGTACCGTACAGATCGTCCGATTTTTGGCAAAAATGTGATCGTTTTAAACGCACAAAGATGCGTTTTTTCAAAGGCTCATTGGCCGGGAATAAAAGAAAAACGTATTAATCCGAAAAACGTATTATGCTGAATCGTATCAACGAGATTACACTGTATATACACTAGATAGGAATCTGGCGCTAACGCCTATGCGGCTCATATCAAGGCCGTCTGTCATGAGCTGCCATTATATTATAGTGTCTAGAATATATTCTAGGCACGATAATTATATCGTGCGCTCGCCTTAGTTTTGTCACTGGCTTGGATTGAAACGTTTTAGTGGCCGTATATTTGAACACAGTTCAACAAAAACGCAAAGAACGGTGAGTTATTATATACGCGGAAAATAAAAAAAAGGAAGTAAACCGTATTTTGGCAGGAACGGTTCTGGCTACTATGCCAAGCTGGTAGCTAATAACAATGTTAATATTTTGGGAGAAACTCATTGGAGACTCTTATTTTGTTAATTTTACCATTATTTCGAGTAATACGTTGTTTGAAGAGCTTGGAAATGTTTTTGAGCGTGCCTATGAAAACGTCGTCTTCGTGGTGAACGGGTGCACCGACCGTCAGCTACAGTTTAACAAAACTTGTTGCTGTGCGAGTTGGTTCATACTTGAAGAAAAAAGAAAGCGCGGCGTTAAACAGTCGTGGACGAAGGCAAGATAAAACGGATACAGGCGCCCGTATCTGTCGTATCTTGTCTTCGTCGAAGTACGTTTGGTTTCTTTTTTTTTTTTTTTTTTCGTCAGCTACAAGTTTCTTAGCGGTATATTACCCGCTCAGTCATACGTTCCTTCGACTCTGGCATGACCAACGTTAGGTGCGATCACGCACTGCCTGCTTTTTCACCGAACATGCAGTTGCCACGGCTAAGTGCTACCACAGTCGATTTCGGCTACCTCGTAGCTCGTAGACGTGCTAATGCATATTGAAGAAAGCAAATCCCAAAAAACCGCTAAGAATCAAATTGTCATGCCAAGCTCAAGCCAGAAGCGGTGGTCTTCCCATAACCCCCCCGACGACATGGATTCCCAGGTACAGTTTCCTCTCTAGTATACTTACTAAGAAACTTAATGGTGTGCGCGTTCACTGGCCGCTATCGGCGCGAAAACCAGCTTTCAGAGTTTCAGCGTGAACTAAATTCCACTACATTTGCCGCTCACGAGCATTTGACTATGCATTTCCCGTTTTGTACCAAACAACATGCTTACATTGCATGCCAGAGCTCTAAGTTAAAACTGATCGTTTAAAAAAGGAGACATTGCTGGACAATTAAGGTAAATTTTGCTCAGCGCCGGGACTGCTCAGGCCGTTTCTTGTTGAAAGCACGCGGACCAAGGTGCACCCGAAATACTTTTTTTTATATTGCGCAAGAATATATGCGAACAGGCTTCAGCCCTTCAGCCGCTGCCGCTTCACGTTTTACTAGCTCTTTCTCATAAAGTACATATTCCTCCCTTCCTGTTTTATGAACTGGATGGGAAGCGGTCTTGGATGCTTGTGGCTTGCGGGAACACGACTGTGGTTATTGGAACATAAATCCGGCGAAGTACTAAGGGAACGTTTTAAAAGAAATCAGGGTAATAAAGGATGCGAGGTCCGGTTTAATGGCATTGTTTTCCCTTTTTAACAGCGGAGCTGTTGTGGCTGGCCATGATGCGCGGCTCGTAACGCGTAACGCGTTAAAAATACCAAGAAAATTCCGAGCGCTCGTGAGCGCGTGCCTCGCGGTGACCGCCGACCGTCTCCGGCACGTGCAATGGCTTTAGCAAAAAAAAAAAAAAAAAAAACTGGCGAAAACCTCGAGGAGCGCCCCGCGTTGCCTAGCAAGCGACAACGCCACAGCTGGCGCAACACCTGCTCCATGGAACCTCGACGCGACTCCAAGAACGCCGCGCATGCGCCATGCACGTACACGCCGCCGCTGCGCCCCAGCTGTCGTCAAGCGCTATCGCGCATGTAATGTCTGGCATGAGGAACACGACGATATCGATGCGTATGACGATGACTATAGTAACTAGCCCAGTGCAAATCAACGACGGAACATGTAAATAAACAATTTCAAACTTGTACAAATGCGTGATGTGTCCTTCAGTGCTCACGTAGAAAGAAATCCTGCAGCTTCGCTATGGTTCAAACCTTGCGTGACTTAGTGGATGCTTCGCCAGTTTTTTACTCTCCGACTTCCAAAATGCCCTGCATATATTAAAGATTCCCTTTTTTTTGGGGGGGCCAAGGTTACATCGCCAAATTACCCTAAAAAGGGAAATTCCCCGCACGGAACGTCACTGCTGCCATCATGATGATCATCAACAGCACGTTTTGCGGAATACAGATGGTGAGGGGTCCGGGTTGTAGCGTTGAAGCGTAAGGTTAGGCACAGATTTGTACGTTGAAGGTCGCGTTGTGGGTGACGGTTCGTAATAACGTCCTCAGTGCTCTCTCTCTCTCTCTCTCTCTCTCTCTCTCTCTCTCTCTCTCTCTCTCTCTCTCTCTCTCTCTCTCTCTCTCTCTCTCTCTCTCTCTCTCTCTCACTCACTCACTCTCGCTCTCTCGCTCTGTCTCTCTCGCTCTCTCTCTATCTATCTATCTCAGTGCTCTCTCTGTCTCGCTCTCGCTCTCTATCTCTGTCTCTCTCTCTCGCTCTCTCTCCACTGAATGAACAGATTCGTTTTAAACGGCTGGCTTGAAAGTAAAGATCATTGTGGTTCTTTTGGTAGCTTTGGTAGTGAAAATATTGGGGCCAATTGGTTAGTTTGTGATAGAGCTTAATGTATATTTCTTTCCTCACGGTCCCGTCCAAAAACGTCTGTTTGCTTGAAAGCAAATGTGAGGGAATTGATCGCATGAGAAAGTATGGCCGAATGCTCTAATGTACAGCATTGTAGCAGTCTATGAAATTTAGGAGCTCCTTGCTGCATATAAGTAAAAAAAAAAACGGATATTGTCTATATACCTCTTGTACAAATGTGGCCTTCAGGTAAATTGAGAAAGAAACGTGGGTTCTAGCCGCCCCGAAAAGGCTGACATACCTATAGGCGCCATCTTATCTTGATGCCTTTAGCGGTTCCTCTAACTTGCCTAAAATACTGTAGTTCAATTCAAACGAACTAAGTTGCAAGACCAGTCTCACTGTCTGGTTGTTTATGAAGCGCGTACACGTTAACATTCTGTCATCAGGGAGAATATTCGAGGAAAGAATAGATACATCGAGACTCACCACATACGAGTTTTTAGGTACAGATAGATTCGCAATTTCTACGAGAAAGGATAGTGTCTCTTAAAAGGACTGTGGCGACGTGTCTTATTAGCTTTTTGACGCGTAGCCCGGCATTGTCCGGTTCGGTTATTGTACCTATGCCGGATATAATAGACCTTTTCCAAGACCTTCATTTACGCATGCACCTGCAGGCGCTGCCATTACTTTTGGTGGTCAGGACGAACTTTGAACAGATGTAGCATTCGGGGGCCACAGCCTACAGCGCTACGTCATTGCCCGGCCAATCATTGGCATTGCGAAATGTGCTAAACTTCGCAAACAGCGCATCCTAATAGCGACCTTTGTGCATGAAGTTAAAAAAGCGGAACGCGATAGCCATGCAGAGCTAGCCTATTAGCTATCACCATTGGCGCGCCCCGATATTAGCAATGTTGGACAGTGTAACCGGCAATCGTGGTCGAAAGAGCCACCAAATGTGATTTTCGTATTCGCCGCTATACAAGCGCTGTTCTCGAAGTGTAAATGTTCCATTTGACGCTTTGGACACGGAGTAAGATATTTCTCCGTGTCCTTGGGTTACCATGTTTTGTGAATTTTAAGGGACCCTTCAACACTTTTCTCTACTTCTTTCTAAATCTTAAAGGCCTTCAGGACGCTGTCAACTAACACATCCAGTATTTAGAATAATGGGTCGCAAAGTGCCTCAGCCAAAAATTACTGCTCTGCGCCCATCAGATAATGTAGAAACTTGCTCAAAAGATTTTCCTCTCTTTCTCGGTCCTTCGACCGCTAAACTTACGTCATTACCGTGGTGCAGTGCCTATTGACCGGCTTTCCATCAGTTGCAGCAATGAACGCATTCGATAGCCACTTTAAAAGGAAAGCCACAAAAGCAAAGCAGAAACTGAAAAGACAGATGTCTCTACGACCCAACAATTCACTTAAGGACCCGCCGCGGTGGCTCAGTGGCTAAGGCGTTGCGCTGCTGAGCACGAGGTCGCGGGTTCGATTCCCGGCCGCGGCGGCCGCTTTTCTGATGGAGGCGAAAAGCAAAAACGCCCGTGTGTACGAGATTTCGGCGCACGTTAAAGATCCCCAGGTGGTCAAAATTAATCCGGAGCCCTCCACTACGGCGCGCCTCATCGCCTGCGTTGCGTCGGCGCGTTAAACCACAGAATCAATTCACTTAAGGAGAATGAAGCACTTGAAAATTTGGCGTGTCGGCATGAAATTGTAATAAAGACCGCTGACGAACGTGGCGCGATACTAATAATGAACCGAGATGGTGCAATAAAGGAGCAGACCGACAGTTATCGGACACATCATTTTATAAAGCCCTTCAATCTCTGACCCCACTGATAAATATGAAGAAATTGTCAAGAAAGCGTCCAAGCGCTGCTGGAAGCTAAGGAAATCGACAAAACCACGGTCCGTTCTCCCATACCACTCAGCCCAATATCAGGTAGATACCGCATTTTGCCCAAAATTCCCAATACAAACGTTCCTGGTAGCCAAATTGTCTCTAGCACAGGAACGGTGACCGACAATATTTCCCTCTATGTTGACAGCTTAATCAACAAAATTTCTCCTAACTTTACTGAGTGGCTGTCTTCTTGTTACTTACTCTGGACGTGACATCACTGTATACTAATATTCCCCACTTTTATGGCATCCTAGCGCTAGCGGTAATCCACGCATACAGCGAATCACGGGGTTGAGAATTCCACATTGGCGACGTTACTAATATTAATTCTTGAACTTAATAATTTTGGATTTAACGGCAAACACTACATTCAGGTCAGTGTCACGTCAATGGGCTCAAGGATGGGACCAAATTATGCAAATATTTTTATGGCAGTTCTCGAGGAAGAGTTTCTTGCGAGCGTTGAATTAAAGCCATTTTTCACAAGCGTTTTAACGACGACATCTTCTTGATTTGGCCACACGGAAAATATAGCCTCGTGAGGTTTATTACGGAGTTTGACGCAGTCCACCGAAAAATTTTCTTCTCCCATCAATTATCCGCTTCCATTATCAGCTTCTTCGACGTAGCATTTTCTGCCTCGCATAACAGGTTAAAGACCAAGCTTTACCGAAAAGCCACTGACTCTCATCAATATTTTCATGTTCAAAGTAGTCACATTAAGCACTGGAATGCGGGCATACAGTACAGTCGAAGCTATCGCTTCCGCCGGGTATGTTCCAAAGAGGAATATTTTGTTTCCAACTTCAAGGACCTTAAAAACGGTCTCCTTAAAGGAGCCATGAAGAGAAAACACAAGTTTGGTTCATTCGAAAGATTGCCTCGTTAGAACCATAACGACACACGACACCACTTATAACGCAAACTTCGCTCAAATAAGCTACATAATTAGGAAAAAAGGAAATGACCATGCGACCCACCAGCTCATTTTCCGCAACAGAACCTATGATGTCACTCGAGAATGCTCTACGATTGGCGGAGGCCGGCAAAAGCAAACGCATGTTAGGCAGGGCTTACAGTTTGCATAGCGAGCTAAATGCCCGTGAAACATACTGCATGCACATTCTTTTTATGACAAAGAACGGTGGAGTAAACGGTTGAAGTTCCGAACGAACACGCAAGCGTGTATGCCAATGCGTACGAAACTACCGCCAGCCGAACTCGACATCTCGCCGTCGCCACCGTCGCGCAGACGAATTTTCGGGTACAAGGCTCTTCGAGGCCAACGAACCGTCCCAGCACGCACAGCCGCGACCTTGCTTGGTATCGTAATCCCTTCACAGGAGGCTGGCCGTCATACCGCCAACCAGCAAAGGTAAAAATAGAAACAAGGGGAGTAAGGAACACAGAGCAGCAACGAGATAGTGCCACTCGTCGCACAGGTTTCGGTATGGAGGTCGTGTTGGCTTGCTGCTGTCGTTACGAGCTCGTTTACAGTTTACAACCACTGAAAACTTCAGTTTGTTCGAGTACTTTACAACGAAATTTCGTTGCTGTGTTTTGAAATGCCAATGTAGTACGGGCAAATCGTCGAGGGAGTGCGACATCCCCGCCGGTGAGGAGATCTCCTTTCATGTGCTGCCCAACGACGAACCTCGGCGAAGCAAGTGGCTACGTTTTGTGAACTTTGCAAACGGAGGAGAAAGAGAGCTAAAACGAAGTACGAGTGTGCTCGCTTCATTTCCGAGGAAGTGATTACGGCAGGGACCCGGACATGCTGGCGCTCGTCGCCGACTTCGTCAAAAGCGCTCTGACCTTGGGGAAAAAAATTGCCGTACACACCGCGCATTGACGCTCGAATCTTTCTGGTCGGAGCAGAGAGCTCGAGCGAACGGCTTTCCATACACGATACCGGCCAACTGGCATAAGCGATACTGCTACTGAAATTGAAAATACGGCACATACGTACCAGTCTGTATTCGTCCGTCGCGACGGGGCTGACGAGGCAGCGGTGCCGACGGCTGGGCGTTCGTCTGTTGTGGCTATCGCGGAATGGTCGCTTTCCCGTCCACCGCGTATCCCACAACTCTTGCCGCTCGTGCACTTAGAAGCATTGAGCGTTCAAGTGGTGTGAGGTTGTTAAATGCAAGCCCGAGCTCCTCGGCGAGAGTTTTGTTCTCCGGATCAGGCGATTCCATGACTAGGGCTGCGGGTGCACTAGGTTTTACTAGTATTTTTAAAATGGCCGCCCTCTCGGTCGACTCCCGCGTGTGGGTGCTATATGGAGTCGACATACTAAGTATCTATTTCATGGACCGGCTCGTTTGACGCCATTGTTCACGTGACGAAATGTGCAATTTTAGCGGGAGATTTAAAATTTTGGCTTAAATTGCCTTATTTCTCAGTGAATAAAGCATCATTTGCTTCCGGGAAAGCGCTTGGGGTACTATGAAACACCTAATCTTCCGAATAAAACAAACTTTTGTTTTCTCTTCATGGCTCCTTTAAACAAAAATACGCACTCCAATTATTTAATTATTCCATACACCGAGCAAAATATCTGAGCCGCAATGACGTCCTTACCTCTACCAAAATTCGACCGACGGCTTCATAGTACCCTTCTTACTCGCTCAGCGTCTGTACCGAACGTTTCTAGCACACTTTGAAAATGTCCAGAATTTCGATTTTGAGGGGAGTGTCGAAGTCTTCCTGGGGGTGTTGGGGGTGTTGGGAGGGGGTGTATAAATCCCTGCACAACCTAATGGGCCTCCTCGATTACCAGTCCCGGATCATCCGTGGACTGCCCGAGACGAGATTCGGCGCTCGATTTTCCCACGTATTCCTGCAGGACTTCCGGTCCGTCCAGGACCAGTAAATCGAGGATGCCCATTAATTCAAAGTCCCCGACTGGCGTCTATATTTTTTGAACCAGGAACAAAAACCTCCGCGACATCTTCCACGCTCAGCCTTTCGTCAGCTACGGGTTGTGGCCCCTGCCACGGCCGCTCGATGGAAACCGTGCCCCAGCATTAAGCCTCGCTGTCAGGCCTGCCCCCACATGAGGAGAACTAAATTATAAAACAGTCCAGCAGTGTCTCGAACTTGTCTGTGGAAATTAAAGGCAATTTTTACTGCTACCACGTCAATGCAGTTTACTTGCTCGAGTGAAACACCTGCTGCTTGCAATATCGCACTTTCCAGCGAATATAGGTGGCACGACGGGGCACCCAAAATGGAGGACGGGACGATGATCGGGACGTCGCGTAAGCGCGCGCGTCTGGAGGAAAAAGCCGATCCGGGCCCATTAGTGTCTCTTCAGACCATCTTTTCCCTTGCCCATGATCGAGACACGAAGGTGCTTTGTCGAAGGCGAAGCAGTTTATAAATCCAGTCACACAGTGTTTTGCGGCATCAGGGAGGCCACCGATGACATGCTGAGCATCGATGGATTGTGCCTGCAACCGAATGGCGTCACCAGCCAACCGCACTGCGTGAACGCTTGTTGGCACTTCAGGTTCGGTAAAGGATGCTACACTTCCATCCATGCTCGTAAAATTGTTCAAGCACACTCTGCGAATATTTATTAGGCGCCAAGCAGAGCTCGGTAGACGCAACCGAGCACAGCGTTTTGTTATTGCCACCTGCGCAATTGTGTCGGGTTAAGTGCGAATAATCCGAGTAAATTATAATTTTGTGGGCTGTTTTTACAAGGAAAGTTCCAACGGCGTTTATGCAGGTAACAGGTAATAATAAAAATACCGAAACTAAATATGAAACACTGACGCCTCTACGGCAGGTCCTGTTACATCAGCCGTTGTGCTTTCAGCGCGCTGTCGGAAACGACGATGTCGCAGCAACAAATTTATTTATTTATAACAAATACCTACATGGCCCATTCCTGTGGGGGGCTTGAGAAAAAAAAAACAAGTTCAAAACAGTAATCACACAAATGCTAAAAAGAGAACGAAGCACAAACAACCCAACAAATTTGTACAAAATGCAACTGGAATGCAGCATTTATTAAAAGAAACCAGCACGTTAATAAAAGAGCAATGACGTTATCCTTTTGGTTCTTGGCTTTACTTTCTTCTCGTGCGTGCACATATAGAATGTTATGTAGCGGCACGGCGCCTTTCTTCAACCACGGTTTCAGTGGCTGCAGACCATCTATTAATAAACGACACACTCAACTTGCACGAAAAACACACCATCAATAACTAGAGAGCGAACTAAACTTACGGATATAGCTCCAGAAGAAGTCAGCTTTCGTGAAGTGACTACTGCAAACCCCTGTTAGGATCGGCCAACACAGGAATTCCTCGCAAGCAAGGTGTGCGTGGATGAATCACCCAGAGGCACGAGGAGGCAAGAAACCCTGGCGCCAACGGCGGCGGTTTCAAGTGGCGCTTCTATATCCTCGGTTCACCGGACGCTGCGGGCCACTTCTTTCCTTCATACACGTATGAAAGAAGGGTCCACCGAAAGGAAGCTGCGGTTTCAAGTGCCCAAGCTCTTCGGTTTCCAACCGTCGGCGAGAGCAGGAGGTCACTCGTCTTCACGTGCTGGGAGCCGAGTTGAAATTCCGTTCTCACGGGGCCTCCAAAATGAAGACTTGAGCGAAGTGGTGCAACTCCTGCACAAGACACGATCGATGACGTGGATATTCACCCTTTCCATCGACCGAGTGGTCCTTGTGCATCAGCCACGCCTCATGTCGTGGGCGGTACATCAAGTGTCGTCCACTGCCCACCTGATTGGACAACCTGTGTGAAGTTAAATTCCCTAGCCAGGGATCTGGGGAATACGAACTCTATTTAAACGACTGCATTCGTGTTATTCTTGTTCTCCTGTCTCGACTGTCATCATGTAGAATAAACCTTCTGTACAGTTTCCTCCTAAGCCGTCATCTCGAGTCTCTAGTCCGACACATGGCGAGCCGGGACCTTCGGGCCTGAACGAGTCAGACAACCCAAGGGCCCCTCATCTCTAACACCCCATTGTGTTGCTGACACATTTTCCAATGCGGAGCATAGTTATCCAAACCTTTCGGGCTTTTTATCTCTAGGAAAGGTATGAACGCTGGCTTTTCCCGGCACTGAGCAATTTCTATACTGCGGTACACAGAACATTCGACTGCTTTTCCGTTTTGCGTTCTCAATCCCTACGTTTCTGAACGCTCCGGCTGCCTTCGCCCGGGACGCCGATCATCTTCAAACAGCTTCGGAAAAAATGCGTGCGGCGGCGCCACCGTTGCTGGAAAGATAAGAGGTTCAACAATCATAGGTCGCACGCCAAGTATCTTCTTAACCTTCCTTTGTCTCGTCAGGTTGCCATCCACGGTCATATTCATTTAGTAATTTTAAGGCAACCATACTTGAATCCCATTTACCCAGCAACCATGAGCGCGAAGCTCGCAAATCGTATCATATTATAGAGTTTTAGCATAGCGGCTATCGGAGGCTTACTCTACGGCGGCAGGTTAGCGGGACCCGACTGCGCAGGCGCGCGCGGGGAGGGCGAGGAGGTTGCCCCCTCAGCGGAGCGAATGCGCGGGCATGGCGAAGGCCGGCCCGCGGAACTAATCCACCCTACCGTAACGAATTTGCACCTGCCCAGTCAGGCCCCGCTACCCGCGCGCCGTCAAAGTTATCCTGTGGTCAGTTTTCTCGCAGTGCTCGGCCAATGCACTGCGCTGGATGTCGGACTTGAGAACGTCGTTTTTGTGCTGGCGGAGGCGTTCCGGGAAGTTCCTGGTCTCCCCAACGTAACTAGCGGGGCATTGTGCGCAAGCAATTTTGTAGAGGACCCCTTGGGCTTTTTCTTTTGGCGGCCGCTCTTTAGGTGGAGGTATGAGCCGTCCAAATGACAATGCCTTCCTTGCGAAGAATGCGGGATAAATGTTTCACTCGTTCCTTTAACATAGGGGAGGGAAATACGGGTGGGTCGGCGTGCGCAGAGGGTGGGGGGACGAACAGCTAGAACGGACGAAGAGGTAGAACGGTGGCTCAACCAAATAATGCAGGCAAAGGAAGAGAACAAAAAACTTGTTATTCACCAGTTCCCTACGCCGATTCACGCATACAGCATTTGTGGGAGGCGTACCGCAGCATAGAACGCCGGTGGAGAACCCGCAAACACAGAAAGGCCCTCAAAAAACGCCTTGCCCAATTACAAATTACACAGGGACATCATAGAACATGCCGCGCAACTAACCCGAGCACAGTGGCACCAAGTATGCGACGAAATGAGGGGAGGGCTGTCCATGAAGCGCACCTGGGCCCTCCTGCGCCAACTCATGGACCCCGCAGCTTCTAAATCACGCACTACGCAGTGCATAACCCAACTACTGCATAAGCAGGCCACCACGGGACAACAACTCATGCAGACACTACGAAACATGTACATCCCCTCAGCAGCGAGTACCTCCCCACCCGACCAAATATATCGAGGCGATCCAAACCCCACACTGTACACAGAAATCACAGCTGCAGAGGTACACAGCGCCATTTTAAAGCTCCGACGCGGAACAGCTCCCGGCTCCGACAAAATCACCAACAAGGTACTAAGACACCTAGATGATCAAGCCCTCGACGCAATCACGACACTCTTCAACCACCACTGGACGGCTGGGACCCTTCCAACCTCATGGAAACATTCCAACATCTCGCTAATCCCTAAACCTTCCAAACCAATCGAACTAGAAAACCTCCGTCCAATTTCCCTTACGTCCTGCTTAGGAAAACTTCTCGAGCACATAATACATAACAGAATAACGAGACACCTCGAAGAACAAGACCTCCTCCCACCCAACCTCATAGGGTTTCGCGCAGGGCTATCAACTCAAGGCGCACACATTCAAATTTACCACGACATCATTCAAGCTCCTTCCAAAAAAAGATAATGCCGCGATCCTCGCCTTAGACCTACACAAGGCCTTTGATCACATCTCCCACGCAGCAATGCTACAAGCGATCACATCTCTCAACCTAGGGCAACGCACACACAAGTACGTGCTCACTTTTCTCACTGACAGGACTGCCACACTCAGATTAGGCCCCCTCATTTCTCCAACCTTCCCAATACCAGCGAGAGGCACTCCTCAAGGCGCTGTCCTCTCACCCCTGCTTTTCAATCTGGCAATGATACCCACTGCACGCAGCCTGGAAAACATACCGGAACTCAGAACTACAATATACGCAGACGACATTACACTATGGGTACCCCGCGGTAGCGACGCACATATCGAGGAAGTCCTCCAACTGGGAACCACGGCAGTCGCACACACAACACAGCAAGCCGGTCTCACATGTTCGGCGCACAAATCCGAACTCTTAATCCTACACCCTCCGCGAACAAAATCCCCCGCCAAACACAACATCCATATAGAAATTAATAATCACCCCATTCCGCGTGTAAGTAACTTATGCATCCTAGGCCTTACGATTCAAGCAAATAGAAGCACAACCCTCACACAACGCGCCCTTCGAAGTCACACTCTGTACACCATCGGACTCATAAAACGCATACCAAACAGACACCACGGAATATCCGAAATGGAACGCCTCAGACTTGTGCAAAGCTTCATAATAAGCCGTTTCTGCTACCATCTACCATACGCGAACCTACCGAAAGCCAACAAAAACGACTTGAACGCGCTACTCCGCAAAGCCTATACAGAGCCGAGCTGCTACTGCCCCCCCCCCCCCCCCCCCCCCACGCCCAGACTGCAAGGCTACTCGCCCTGGGTGTCCATAACACCATTGACGAACTTGTCGAGGCCCCCAGAACAGCTCAAATAAACAGATTGTCTCAATCCCTCCCGGGACGAAGGATCCTCCAGCGGATTAAACTCAACCCACCAGTACCCCTCGACCCACCTCAGGTCATTCCAAACGGCCGACGTTCTCCCATCAGCAGGTTACAATGCTCATACATGTATTATGACTATTCCGATCGTCTTGATAATTCCAAAGCTCTTTTTCTTTGTTTTCTTGTGACTTGAAAACTTGTAGCTAAAGCGCCTTTACGTCCTCATCGCAAATGTATTTCACTGTCTTTCTTATGTATACATGATGTTCTTGTTTGCTTGTTTGTTTTCACTTTTCCTTGTTCCTTAAGCTTCTAACGGTTTGAGTGTCAGTACTTGCTACACTGAACTTGTTTTTTTGTTTTTTTTTTGTTTTTTTCGAATTCCCTTTTTTTTTTTTGCGGTGGCTCAGTGGCTAAGGCGTTGCGCTGCTGAGCACGAGGTCGCGGGTTCGATTCCCGGCCGCGGCGGTCGCTTTTCTGATGGAGGCGAAAAGCAAAAACGCCCGTGTGTACGAGATTTCGGCGCACGATAAAGATTCCCAGGTGGTCAAAATTAATCCGGAGCCCTCCACTACGGCGCGCCTCATCGCCTGCGTTGCGTCGGCGCGTTAAAACCCTACAATCAATCAATCAATTCCTTTTTTTTTAAGTTTTTAGTTTATATGTATATTTTGTCTCTCTTAAGTGCATATGCTGTTTTTGTATGCTTGTTTATTTCATTTTTCTGTGTGCCTTGAACGTTTCTCCGGCTGAGTGCCATGGCTTGCAACACTGTTTTTTTTTTCTTTTTTGCTTTCTGCAAATTTTAAAACTTTTTTTGTTTTATTGTCTTTGTCTTATACGTGGTAGTTTGTGTGCGGTATCGTGTTGAGTTTCGTTTGTTTTAAGAATGTTTTGTATATGTCATGCCAGCACCAAGACCCTAGGGTTGTTTCTGGGCACCCAGAATAAAAATTGATTGATTAATCCATCGGATATCTTGATCTTCTGCCCCGAAAAGTCTCACCCAGCTCTTCACGCAGCGTTGCCGAATGTGTCATGTACACACACGATGTTTCCGCTATTTTGCACTTGCGGCGTACAATTATTGAGCTCCAGATTGCGTTGCTTTTTGGAACCACTTATCTAACCGTGACCGGTCCCTCATGATGAAACTTCCTTCGGTTGATGTCCAAGTTGATAAGCTTTCTACAACCGTTCAGCATAGAATGAGCATTTTTATGTCAAAAAAGTTCGTCAAGAAATCATTCCATCGGAGCTGTAAAGGCTCTAAAACGTAAATGCCGTGCCCACGGACAAACTTGCAGCACACAATCGGAAGCTTGGAGGCAGGAGTTCTAGCATTACAGAGCGCTGTGCAAAGATACGTATGCTCGCTATCGGTAGAACTAGATCAAAACCCATAGTCTTCCTTGGGCTGTCCAAACGCGAAAATTTGGGTCTGTCTGTCTGTCACTCGGTTCAATCGCCTGGCCAAAGCGCATTTTGAAGATTGCTTAAAGGGAAGGTGAAGCGGTTCTAGAATTAAAAGAAAAGTTAACTAGCAGCAAGTACACATTGAATAGTTCATGTGTACGAAATATTTTCGCAATACATGCAATAGAAGCGGCGCAATGAGCAAACAAAAGTGGCCCGATGCCCCGCCCCCATCTCGCCGCGCGATGCCGGAAGACCGAAGAGCGCGGGCGAAAACCGGCTGAAAAACGTCATACCTGGACTTCCGGCCGGATCGGCCGCCTCGGCCATGCTCTTTTCGCCGTGTTTCCTTGTGAATGATACTTGTTGTTGTTGTGGTTGATAGCACTCATTTGTACAATTTTCGTGTTCAAAAAGTATGCACGAACGCCAAACGAGGCATACGTTATCATGCCGTATTCTTAAGCAGAATAATGCCACGCCGGGATGCTTGATAACATACGGAAGCGACAGCCGAGGTGGCTGTGCTTGATGACAGAGAATATACTACACTACGTTAAATACTTTGTAAACCGCTCCAATGCGGTTTTTTTTTAATGCGACGGACGTGAATGTTCACATTAGATTCTAGATTTAGGAAGGATGGGGAATACTGCTGTACTTTGGCCGGGGATGCTTCGTTCCATTCCAGAAACCAAGTCACAATTGTTCAGGAAATACTTGTTTCTTTAAACGCGTCGCTTTTCTTTCCCTATGGGCTCAGGACAGTTCAAAAAAACAATTTTTTGGTGAAACTAAAACAAGGGGCCAATCCTAATAGAAGTTCTCTCCCGGCTAAGAGGTAAACGATATTCCTACAAAGTAAAAGAACCAAGACAACCAGATTACTTATTTTGCAAGTATACATGTCACGGTAAGGTGATGTTTGTCTGGAATTAAAAAAAAAAAAAACACCACTCCGAACCACCACCGTGCCATAATTTGTGTTGACTGCGGGGGCCTACTTTTTTGCCCAAGATTCCGTGTGGCTGCATATTATAACCTGGCAAGCACTTGTTGTCACTGAACCTCAAGTGTGCTCCAGTGATAGTCGGTGATATATATAATGATGATACTAAAAAAATTAGGAGCGAAGAGTAAATATACGGCCTCTGTCCGACTAGCGCGGTAAATGCTTAAATCTAGAAATGCTGAAACAGGCCAACGATTCATTATCACAAACGTTTGGTGATTGTTACCTAAAGTAACGTAACTACAATGTAACTGCCTTGTCCGACTGGTCTGTTAATAATAACGAGGTGGCCGTAATATTGTAGCAGAATGCGCAACGCACAAGCGAAAAATCAAGCCCTACTACAACCAATAATGCTGAGCAGGCACTAGTATGCTGCAGTGTTTTCAGAATAAATGCATGTGAAGCAGTAAGACGCCACTCATCGAAGTGCAGCTAGGAATCGCGGAGGCGCCGTAGCGCCGCTGCCGAAATGACGCGCGCGTGTGGGTCTGTGTACGGGGATGAGTAACGGGGCTGGGGTGGGCGACAACGAACACAGGAAATGCGGAAGCAGAGTCTGCTTGTTGGTTATGCGTGTACCGGCAAGATGTGTCTCGCATATACGTTTACAGCGCATGAACGCTATTTTTTCGCGCAGTGCACGTACGTGCTTTTCGCTGGTAGATTGTTTATAAAACGCCCATTAATCTTCGGCATAAATGGTTTTGTGTATAATAAAAAACAGTCAAGGCAGTGCTTAATATTAACATGAGGTATAAAATCCCCCTATGCTGGTTGCCTAATTCAAAAATATTTTGATGGAACCCACTAGTCGACGTCACAGTCACTGCTTTGGGGTTCTCTGTCGTGTAAAGCAAATTTAAGCTCCAAGATAATTGAACCAACAGCACGGGAAATTATAAAACAAACTTCCAGTCATGTGCGAAAATTAAACTGCAAGCTAAATTGCCGCAAAGGCAACCGTGCGATCGTTCGCAATGCTTCCGACAACCGGCGCGGCCGAAGGGTGTCCTCCTTTGACGTCATGACGGGCGTAACCAATAAGGGGCGTCAAAAGACGAAAAGCGCGCGTCTTTCAAACGGGGCCGCGCTTTTTCAAGATAAATGCCACCTGGACTCATGTACGACAAATTTCGATGTGATATTCGGAATCAGCGCGCACGAAACTATAGAACTGTTAATCTAACTCAATTTTTTTGGAAAGCGCTTCAGCTTCCCTTTAAACTCAAGTATATATAAGCAAGATTTTTCCAAACCGCTAAAACTGCTGGCATGGCTCGTAAATGTCCACACCCTTCATCACAAAGGAAACCTCAGACATATTTGGGGTAAAATGCGAGTGCATACATAGCGCGAGCGTTCTTTTAATTAAGAGCACATGTTGGATTGCTTTTTACAACCGCAAATGAAAAAAATAAGCGATCGACGCGTTATAAATTGTGGCGAAGAGAGGCGATGAAAAAGCAAACAGACACAAGAAAACAGCTCGAGCTTGAGCTGTTACAAGCACAACGGGAAAAAGGTCCCAACAAGTGGCGCGCCAACAGTGAAAACGCGGGAAAATTGAACTGAATTAAGTGAACCTCCACTTCATTCACAGTCACGAGGGAGCGAAAGCAGACGGGAAGAGCGTGAGGGGTTAGGAGGAGGAGAGAGAAGAGGGCATTACGTGGCAGGGGCAGCAAAAGACTATCGTATTTCGACGAGATTTGCAGTGAAGCAAACAGATGTGTGGACATTTTTTTAGAAGCCAGTGGTATACGCCCCGAAAAGTTTCTGCCAGCCCGTTCGCTCTCGATATGCTGGGAAAGCTGCAAGAACTGTGCCCCTCTTAGACAACAATGACAACCCCTTTGGCGCTGTATTTTATTCATTTGCGGAGCCGTTGAGTTTTGTTTAAAGTGGGAAGTAGACTCCCAATCCAAAATCTTTTCTCCGTCGTCTAAATTTTACATTCCCCGAATCGGGGCTGATGACGTATTGCTTTTGCAATATTGAAGGCTTACGGGCAACTGTAGCCAATCAGCCCCAGTTGTAATCAGTATATTTAGTCCTTCAATTCAATCTGCCGCATTCCTAGGCGCCTGGAATCATGCAACGCGCATCTGAAGTGGTTCATTGTCGAAAGAGCTATTCGCCCCGAGCGCGAACACAGTCGGCCCCTGGCGGCGGCGGGACGAACCGCTCCTAGTGTGGATGGCGCTCTCGCGTCGTCTGCTTTTTCACGTTGCGTGCGGCGCAAGACGCGTGCTGTACACGACGAAACAACAAAATGTGTGTGCTCGTTTGGCAGTAAGCAATGACATAGTTACGTGCTTGCGCATTTCCTCTAGAAACGCAGTAATCAGCGGCCGTTGCGGGTTAATCCGCTGGTTTAATTCCACGAAACATCTTCGCCCTGGTCACCGCTTGACTGTGAAACGTGTTAAAAACATTGCTTCCACACATTGCACTTTTCGTATTGTTGAGTGCAGTCGTCTGCCGTTTCGGGAACGTCGAAGGATGCTTTTTGAAGGTGGCGTGGTGATTATTTAAAGGATAAAAGTTTAGTACGCGAAACGGGTAAGAAGCGACAAGACCTCTGCATACGCGTGCAAATTCCACACCCTTGTAAAATTGCGCTGTGTCCTTATAGAAAGAAGAAACAAACAAAAACATTTCCACTGTACACGACCCGTGCGCTGTCACCCATACATTACCGGACACGTATTTTACATCTGCAAGCGCCTGTGTGATCGTGTCCTTCCCGTACCTTTTCTAAACTAAATACCATTTTTGGACAGTCGTTGTTTATACTGAGGAGGAGGAATAAACATTTATTCAACTGTATCGAGTTGCTAATTTTACGTATTATTTAAAATACGCTTCTATAGATGCGCAAGAGTATTTAGGGGGAATTTCTCGGTAAAATTAAGCAGTTGGGAGTTTGCGTCTGTCATGTGGCATTTCGTGTGTCATTTTCATATATATAATTTTCAAATCCGACATGAATCACCTTGTCCAGAAACGTGTCTCACTTAGCATAACCAAATGCCTAATATGGTCACGTCTAATTAAACTCGTAAGGTGGACCTCAGTTTAAAGAAAGAGGAGAAAACACGTAATATAATGCACGTTATTGCCCACATATGTGAGGGGTGTGTGCCATGACTCGCTGTTTTTTTTTTTTTTTTTTTTCATTTTTTGCCACAATGCTTGCTTTCAATACAATTTTGAAAAAGGCGAGCCACGATTCCTGGACAATCCCGGACCAAAGGGGGGTCATCAGTTTTGAAAATGCGTACTGCTTTTCCACCGCTACAGAACACGACGCCTAGTGTAGTTTTGATTGTAAGTAATACTGATAACCATAGTTTGGCTTTTCGCGTTACATGCGTTCTCTTCTCGCTGCTCTTGCAACGTTAGTAGGACCCCCCCCCCCCCCCCTCCCGAAAAAAAAAAAACGGTATGCACAGAATTTCATTTTTTAACTAATCCCTAAGAATTAAATGCCAAGACAAAGGCGATATTCAGTTTACAAAACAAAGTAGTTACAGGGAACCCGTTGCGCTGATTCGCAACGAGAAATAACAAGGAAATGTTTTACTACATCTGCAACAGCGCAGCTTCATTTATTGCCATCTTTACGGTTCGTAAGCGACCTTATACGCAAGAATGTAAACACATCTCGATGTTTCAGGCACCTGTTAGATTTTAAAAGGAACGCAAATGGTCATCAGAGCAGCCGTAACAGAAAATTTGTGCTCACTGTGAGGTCCTAGAAACTTGGTTTGCACACTGTAAACCTGCTTGTCACTTTGCGAAAACCTAGCTAAACATGAGATGTTGATTGTACTGCGTGCGTTGAGAATTCAATTGGCAAGTTCACTTGCAACTAAAGCCGTAAATAAGTGATCCGAAACCGTTATTCATCAAACCTTCCTTCAGAGAAGCTAAAATTTCATTTAAAAGACCCGTTAGAGCGGTTACATTTATATCTCTGCGCTGATCAAAATTCAGTAATTTTATGTTGCCTTTTGAACACACAAAAAATATCGTAAGCTCTTAGAAAGAATTTCGGAGCAGTTAAGTAGTGTTACCATTTCAGGGCATCCCACAAATGCAAAAATGCGCCATGCTACCAGTGAAAGCAATTGAGATTGCCGTTGTAAACTGAATTTCAGAGATTGAGGCTTCCTGATTTGTTTCTATTTATGCTTTTATTGAAGGCTCAAAGCCATAGTTTGGAAAGATCGAGCTTGCTACGAGCCACAGCGTACAAGTTCATTGTCACAATTACGGCCATTCTGAGATTCCCAATAAGTCGTCGCTTTTTTTTTTTTTTTTGCGTTGTAATGAAAACTGACTGCCGCTTCCATGCTATACATTGAACATTGAGGAACCGAACTACAGCATACCACTCTTGTTTGCACCTTTTGTGCGCACATACGACGGGAAAAAGGCACGAAGCGCGCCCACAGTGTGCATTCTTACGGGCTACTCAGCGGAGCATCCACACTAGCAGCGCGACGCTGTCGCCACCTACATGTCGAGCTCGCGGCGAATACTGTGCACTTCGACCCGAGAAATGCTTTTGATATCGCCAGTGACCACTTGCTAGTTACGGAACTACACCCTCTGAACGTAGACAGTTCGTTTCTTCCGCTGTCAATGAGCTACTTGATTGGGTGGGCCTGATATTATTATGCGTCAAGTGGCGTGCCGCAGGGGTCTGTTCTTAGCCCTCTCCTATTTTCTTCATTTTTTACGGACGTTTCAGCTTGTCTGAGACATCATTCTTTTTTTCTTTGCTTTATTCTAATGAAATCCCTATTGTTAACTAAGTTTCGCATCTTAGCGAATGTACACGCATTCTCAAAGCGACGTCTATGCGTTTAGTCACTGGTGCAAAGATAACGAACTTAAAGTAAACGAGGCGAAAACCATAGTATTGGAATACAAAGGTAAAACTTATCCTGCTTTTTCAGCAGTCATTTCAAGATTTGATCTTTGCCTCAAATTTGGACGACCACCGACCTTGGGCGGGCGCTGGGACTGAGCTGCGGTGAGAGGAGTTGAGAAGAATTGTGGTGGTCGGTGCCTGAGAAAATAGGCATGAACTTGTCGGAAAATAAATTTGGGGGATTAAGGGTTGATATAATTTATATATGTTGAGGCAAATAGCCAATAACTTTTACAATCGAAGCTTGTACGTGATGCCTGTTGTTTCATGCCATGTTTCATGTACAGAATTCCCGCTTCGGGTAGGTGGCTTCTCCATCTGCTACCTAGATGGCGCGAACAGCGCTACTCTTTTTTGCTTATTGCGTTTTTGTTATTTATGTGCGTTTCTGTCCGCTGCTTCCCTCTCCCATGTTTTGTACCTGCAGGCCTTGCCCGCGGGGGAAGCCGCTGTGAACTGTTTTCGGTGGACGTTTACCTTGCCAGTTGCAAGTGTACGAGAGTCTGTTCGGCATTACTAGTGGACATTTTCGTGCGTGTGTTTCGCAATGTGAGCGACTCTACCATCTTTTCCCGGCGCGCAAGATGAGTGCCGTTGATGTGGGTTACTCTTCGTCGGAGGACGATCATAAAAGCAGTAAGGATACCCGCAAGGATGCCCTCTTCAGGAAAGTTAGGGTGAGTGCGAGTGCCTGCAAAACGGCGTTATCTACCTTCGGCTGCCTTCGGTGGTTTGAAAACGGCAACCGCTCCGCCGCATCCGCTCCAACGCAGATGCGATTCCTTTTTCTCTGCGTACATCGAGGGCCGCGTGGTGACGTGTGTCGTGGACCAGAGGTGCTGTGAACAGCTGTGCATGGCTATAAGGAGTAAATGCTCACTTTATCTGCGGCGTTAAAATGCTCCCGCAAACAAGCGTGGTGTAACCATGGCGACAGGCACTAAACTTGAGCACAGCAACAAGTGGTTGCTCGGATTCAGCTTGAATCAACGTTATTATGACCTCTAACGTTGATTAGACGTTGGATCCGCAGTCACTCGTTTCTGTTTTTCTCGTACGTAAACTTACGCCAACTGAAAAAGCTGGATCACTCCCCTGTTGTACTCGCGCTGCGGATAGCAGGTGGACACTTCATTTTTGAAAAGCATTTCGTCTTAGTAGGTACATATATATGTTTGTGGAAGTGTAAGCTAGAAACCGACTGCCGACTTCGTAATGAAAGGACACAGTTTAGCCGAAAAGTTAATTCGCCGTGTTTATGACTGCGCGGATAAGCACTATGACAGCCTGATGTTGGCTTTGCTACATTGAAAATATGCATCCCCATCTTGCACGCGGATTCTTTCACTGTCGCCGTGAGACCTTAACATCAAACACAATACTCTAAAACCGTACGTTCGCATTCAGTCGTGGCTAACGTTAGTGGCAAAATTCGTTGGTCATTCGTAGACTATTTCCTGCTGGTTGTAAATTCAAGCTTAAACTTTTTACGCAGCTCTTTAGTTATAGTAACTTTGTTCTACATTCGCGGTAACTCTACTCAGCCACAAATCCGTCTTCGCAGTCCATGTTAGAACAAATGAAATACATGGCGTATGTGTCGTTGACACTTCGCACTACTGCACGCAGGTTGCACGTACCACTACGTAAAATGGACGTTAGCGCGGTCGGCGACATCTGGTTTCGCCGACAAGAGTCAGAGTGTAGAAGCAGATGGTAAACGTTAGAAGTCACTAAATAAGCCTAGAAAACGCAAGGGACACTTCGAAAAGGTACATAAATATTTAATCCGGAGGGGACAACTGAACGCCGACACCGTGTGGCCACATTTTATGGCTACTCGTGTCGTCTCGTGTTGTTTATGCTTCACGTTCATGGTTGGTTCGGCAAGCGTACTGCTCGTTTTGCCGCCGGCCCAGCAACAACCTTGCACGGATGGTCGGCTTGGGAAGCGCTTTCCGGCAGTCTGACTTGTTCTTCCTCAAGCATTGTGTTGTTTTTCGCTCTGCTCCGAACTAATGCTCTTCGAACGGTCAGGCTGATTGTGGTAACCTTGATTTTATGCATGTGTCCACATAATTTGTGCGAGTGCGTAGTTGCGCTGACTGCTTCGCGTGCCGAAAGAAGTTGAGAAAAAAAAGTATGCGCCTCCTGGACAAAATGTGCTGCGACGCGTCCAGCAAGCCAGTCCACACAACCGGGACGAATTCACGCATGAACTATTTGCTTACCGAGCACACAGTTCTTGGTTTAAAACGACCTTTCCTCCAGACTGTGCCACGGGATTGCATGCAGTGTGTTGTTGCACCCGAAGAAAACTCTGCGTAATGACAACAGTCCTGCGACGAGAAAATGCACCGACCGTCGAGGGTCGATTGATCGACCTAAATAATGGGCAATGGTGATTTGCGTCGCGTGGTCCTCATTGCTTTCTTCTGGGCTCCACTGGTAGACTGTTTGCTGCTTCTCTGCGCGTGCGTTGCACTAGTCTGCTGCATTCGCGCATCCTTTTCCACACTTTTCACGGAACGGAAGGTAGTTCGGTGTTGATTGTACGCCCCGTGATTAGCAAGAGGAGGTCTCTGCCGCCTTGTTGTTAGCGCGTATGAACTTGACCACATGGGCATTGTGGGATGCGGTGGGGCTTGCAGTGCCACGTTGCGCAACTGCGTGGGCCCTTTCACGGTGGTCGTATTCATACTAGGCGTATCTGAACACATCAAGTGCAGTGAATATTATAATGAGTTCATGTGCCCGCTTGCAGAACCTGTTCTGTTACGTCTCAGGGAGTGACAGTCGTGAATGTCGGTCATTTGTCTACACTCTGCTTGTAATAGCTGGCTGTCTCGCTCTGTGACTAGCTGCCACGATGATAGCCGTGGCCGTGGTGCCTAAAAACGTCATTGAAGACTTTCAATACTCAAGCGAGCTGTGGCTATCTGCTCTGCAAATGTTGGTCATTTCTTGTTTAATTTGTAAATTTCATTGCCATGTGACATTTTTGCGGTTGGGAACTTGCCACACCGTGGTTGCACGTACGCAACTTCGCTACAGTATGCACTGCTTGTTTAATGGGGTTTCTGTGACGCTGTTTTCATTATCGATGTTCGCAACTCTTAGGCGTGTCTTGTTGTTTCTATGCTCAATTCGTTTGTGTGATAAAAAATGTCTTCATGATCAAAGGAGTAGAACAGAGTACATCACCTTCAGTTTGAACCACTTGCCTATGCACTTCGAAAAAGTGCGTAGGCAAGTGGTATTCTAATAACGCTGCCATAGTGGATTGTTTGTGTGCTTCCTTATTTGCGTGAAATATTTGCGTATACGAGGCTACTGCATGCCTACGCCTCTGACAGCCACGTCCAGCTGGCGTGGAGAGCTTGCAGCAGCCGAACGACATTAGGAACGGTGAATTCGCGGAGATATTTTTTATAGTGCTTGTGAGATTGGTCTGTTAATAAGGCCGTGCTGTCGTCCGGACGCATGCAACGAACTGCTAAAATAAAAGGAAACTTTTAAAAAGTCATGCCAATGTTCAAGGATGAGTCCCCCTCTTACTCTATGTAATTTACAGGTTGAAAATTACAGAGCATTACTCCTGCAAGCCGAGTGTAGTAATAAAATCCTTGTGGGCATTTCATTGGGATTTCAAGGGGAACTCCTTGTTCAGCTGCACCAGAACACCTAAAAAAATCTTTATTGGGAGGGCATCGTATATTACCTGTGCTATATGATGTGCGCCGTGGTAGGGGGCTGCATGCGGTTTAGACCACGGGGATATCTTTATCTCCGACTCACGGGCGTTTCCGTCCTTACGTGAGTCTCGGTAGTTTTTTTTAGGCGAATCATTGGACTCCGCCTCATTTTGCTTGTCCGGCTTAAACAGTTACAAAATTGACTGTCTTCATTTTTTTATCCGTTGCATTAAACAGCCCAAATCTGAATACAATCATCTGTCTATGTTTTTAAACCTTTAGGAAGGTACCTGCCTGAAGTTTTTTGTTTGTTTGTTTGTTTACGGAGACAAGTAGGGTCGTTCTGGGCTTGTTGACCTTTGTGCTACTTCCAGATGATGTTTTATCCGTTCTCTTTAGCTTGCCGCTCATATCACGTGCCCTCAAAAATCTCGTTCAGGAAAGCTTTCCCGTGTCCTACCGAACTGCTTAGCTATGCTTGGCGGCTCAAATAAACGCCGACTTCGAATTTGAATGGCGCTCACTGCTAACATGCCCTGCGCTCTTAAAACTTTTTTTTGTGTGACTAGTCATCCACATTTTGCCCGCGTTGGGCGGGCTCGGTGCATGCTCTGTGCGGGCCTCAGGTGTTAGGCAGGGTAGAGGCACAAAGACTACCTCTGCCGTGATCTTCCGAAGTATGGAGGACTATATAAGCGCTTTGGTAGTAGCATGAGAATGCATTCTGGTTGCAATGATTTGTGACGTGGAGGGGAGGTCGTCATCATCAGCCTACTCAAGTCCGCTGCAGGACGAAGGCATCTCCCATTGACCTCTAACCACTCCTGTCCTGCGCTGCTCGGGTCCATAGTTTACCCTTGAATTTCTTTATTTCATCTCTCCATCGGGTTAATGGCAGTCCCTTTCTTCTAGACCCACCTCTTGGCATTCACCCTGTTACCCCAACTGTCCACCGGACGGTCGGTTTGTCTCACTACATGGCCAGCCCAAGTCCATTGCTTTTCCCTTATTTGAACTATGACATCTTCTACTCTAGTTTGTTCTCTGACCCAGGTACCTCGCTCCCGTCCCTGAGTGTTATCCCTAACATTATTCATTCCATGGCCCGTTGAGCCGACCTAAGTTTGCTTTCTAGCTGTTTAGCAAGGTGCCAAGCTTCAGCTCCGTATGCCATCACCGGCAGTATGCACTGGTTGTAGATTTTTCTTTTGAGTGACAGAGGTAGCTTGCTTTTCATTATTTGGGAGTGCTTGCCGAGTGCTCCCCAGCCCATACCTATTCTGCGCCGGATTTCTCTCTCGTGGTTGAAGTCAGCACTAACCATCTGTCCGAGGTAGTAGTTACATTTTTTTACTTCTTCTGGCGTCTCACTTCCTAAGCTGAAGAGGACGTTTTTGGCATGCTTATTCCTTATTAATTTAGATTTATTCATATTTATTTTTAGTACCACGGCTGTGCTTTCTGATTGTAGTTCCTCAAGCATTGTTTGCACGTGTTCTGCACTCTCACTCAGCAAGACTATGTCATCCGCAAACCTCAAATGGCTCAAGTATTCCCCGTTTATCCTCAGTCCTATGTTTTCCCAGTGAAGCTTCCTAAATACCCCCTCCAGACATGCTGTGACCAGTTTTGGCCGGATGGTATCTCCCCATCTTACTCCCGTTGAAATCAGAAATTTATCGCTTTGCTTCTGGAGGGTTATCCTGTCCGTGCATTCCTTACATGCAACTTCTAGAAGTCTAGGTTTCCTCTATTTCCTGGTCTTTTAGCCCTTCTAGCACGACTGCGGTGAATAAGAAATCAAACGCTTTCTCATAATCTATAAATGCCATGTAAAGGGGTTGAGTGTACTCTGCGGATTTTTCTATCAATTGATTGACATGGATGTGATCCATAGTACCCTTTCCTAAACCCAGCCTGCTCTCTGGGTTGTTGGGAATTCAGGCTGTCACCTATGCTGCTAACTATAATTTTGGTAAACAGCTTGTAAACAACTGAGAGTAGGCTAATAGGTCTGTAATTTTTTAGGACCTTGGTATCTCCCTCCTCATGAATTAGAATAATGATGGCGCTTTTCCAAACTATGGGCACATTTTGAGTCTTTAAGCATTCCGACAATAGTGCAGCAAGCTTTTCCAGTACAATATCTCCTCCCTCCTTCAAAAAATCTACGTCACCTGCCGCTTTTCCTATTTTCATACCTTTGAGGGCCTTTCCTACTTGCTCTTTAGTTACTGGTGGACACCGCAAGTTGAGCTTGTACGCTCAGTAGTTTCCTCTTGTCTAATGTCGCTGGCATACAGCCCGGTGTAGAATCGTTCTGCTGCCTTTGTTATTTCGTCCAAGCTGTGCGTACAGTTACCCTGCTCGCCTGTGAGTGCGTACATCCTGTCTTTGCCAATGGCGAGCTTCCTCTTAGTTGCTTTGAAGCTTCCCCCTATTTGCAGCGTTTCCTTGATCACTGCCATGTTATATGCACGAATGTCGTCTGTTTTAATTCTGTTTCCACAGCTAGGCTAATTCAGTCTGATCCGCCGTACTTGACACCTTCATGTTCTTACGTTTGGCAAATAGTTCCTTCGTTTTCTTTGTTTGTTTCCTACATGTTGCTTCTCCCACAGAGGCTCAGCTGCTGCTCTGATTCCCGCGGTATAGGTTGTCATTCATCCTGTCTAAACTTACCTCGTTCTGCTCGTTTAGAAGCGCGAATTTGGTTTGGAGAGTTATTTTAAACTCCTGCGATCTGGCTCTGACTGACTCCATTCGGAGTTTATTAGTGTTCACGTTTCCTTTCTCTTTTGAGATCCATCCCTAGCTTGCATCTTACCATCCTATGATCGCTGCTCCGAATCTTACTGAGCACCTCTATGCCTTGCACAATACCTGGGTTGTCACGTAAAATAAAATCAATTTCGTTTTGTTTTTGTACCATTGGGACTTTTCTTTGTCCATTTCCTATTATCTCGTTTGTAGAAGAATGTGTTCATCAACCTCAGGTTATTTCTCTCTGCAAATCCTACGAGTTGCAGAGTACCCCCCCCCCCCCCCCCCCCCCAGTCCCCGACTGTTGCGATTGTCTATTTTCGAAGTTTCCCACTGTCCTTTCTCTCATTTGCTTCGTACCGACCTTTGCGTTAAAGTCTCCCATCAAAATCATGAACTGTGTTATCTTCTTCATTGCTGATTCTACATCCTCGTAGAAGCTGTCTACGGCTTCATCAATATAGCTGGTTGTTGGCGCATAGGCCCGTACTATCTTTAACCTGTACCGCTTGTTTAGCTTGATCACAACAGCCGCGACTCTCTCGCTAATGCTGAAAAACTACTGTACGTCCCCTGATATTTCTCTGAATTTAAAACCCCACCCCGTGTTTTTGCTTCTCTTGGGGTCCACTGTAGTACAGAATATGCCCGCTAACGAGCTCCATGAAGCCTTGTCCTGTCTTTCTAACTTCACCTACCCTAAAATATCTCGCTTAATGTCCGAGAACTCTTCTAGTAGTACAGCTAAGCTTCCCTCGCCAGACAGGGTGCGTGCGTTGGACGTTGCCAGGGTCAAGTTCCAAGGAGAGGTCAATGGAGGGGAGGTCATAGTATGCGAACGAGTCCCCCTCCACGTTTTTTTTTTCTTCTTCTTTACGCTGCATTTTTTTATAGGCCTGAATTGGTTGACTAGCGTGCTCGCAGTAATACGTTACATGACCTTTTGCGTGATTTGGAAAAAAACAGGAAATACACCTTGTGGCCGTTGGCTTGGAGCTGTGACTGTTTTAGAGCTGTGAGCGCTGAACCAACTCCAAGACGTGGAACCCTACCTGCAAGCACGGAACAGCAAGCAAACGCACATACTTCTAGGAGACTTCAACGCACCCCACACATCTTGAGGATAGATACCACATGGGGAGCAAATCAGGGAGCGCGACCCTCGCCGAACACGACAGCCCGTACTATACGTAACACATAAGGACCTTCAGGAACCGGCGCGGCAAGGGGTTCTGTTAAAAGAGTCACATCCCTGGATCTCACATTCCAACAGGAGGACAACAAAATAGAGGGAGGAACAGGAACGTCTACAGAACGATCACAGCGTCATACAACTGAAGGTAAAATTCGCTCCTCCGCAGATACCGCACTGGGACAAAGTGGGAAAAGACTGCAGCGATGTCACAGCAGCAGACATAACCAAAGGGACAGGACAAATACAACAGTTGAAGGCGAAACACCAAAAGCCCCACAGAACACGAACAATCGGCGACGGACAAACACCTCCTTCACAGCTGTGCTGGGAAGCCCGGCAAGTGTTCACCAAAAAATGGAAATGCAATAATACCAACCGTTCCTTAAGAAAAAGAATCAACGAACTTACACCAACATGCAAGCCTGCACTAGCGTGGACAGCAGGGACGGCTTAGCTTGAAGAAAACAAGGCAACTCATCGGACACCTGCTCAATCCAGCCATATCAAAGAACAGGAACATTAGAAAATAGCAGAACTAACAAACAAACGTAACGACCCTCGGAAACTTCCGGAAGAAATAAAAACAGTGCACGTACCAGCCCGCGACTCGAGGACTGCAACGGCCACGAAAACAAAGAACTTGACAAGTCCACAGTACGAAACTGTAAACAAAACTAAACCCCTACCTTAGCGACGTAGATCAAGAACATCTGCTGCAGCAGGTTAACGACATATATGGACGAGCCAGACTCCCCTACCCAACGAATGGAAAACAGGCGCGTTGATTTTTAAATTATCCCAAAGCCGGGAAAAACAAGTCAACGCATTCAACCTCAGGCTCATCACACTCAAATCTAACGCCGGCAAGCTCTTCGAACACATGATAACTCTGATGCAAGAGCAGTTTAAAGAACACCAGCATATCCCCTACAAGTTACTTATCTTCTGACCCAGACTACCCACCAGGGTGTCGAACCGGACTTTTTTCGGGTTCGGTTCGGGTTCGGGTTCAAGCCTTTCGGGTTCGGTTCGGGTTCAGTTCCAGAGCACCATTCCGTTCCGGTTCGAACCGGTTCGAACCGGTTCAAACGGGTTCAAACGGGTTCGAAGAAAAAAAGCAGGCGTGTTTTTTTCTGTTAATTTTTTTTGTGCTCGTTTTTCGTTTCCTTATCAAGGCGGCATAAAACCAAGTCATAATGAATGTTTCTTTGAGCAAATATTTTGCCTTGGCCGAATTAAAGCGACCCTGCAACACTTTTTTCAACTTTTTTCTAAATACTTGCAGAAAGTAGTCAACCAAGACATCCTGTACTTAGATTAGGGGTCGCAAAGTGCCTCAGCGAAAAATTACTGCTCTTTCCTCATCAGATAACTTAGAAATTTGCTTAAAATATTTTTCTCTCCTTCCCGGTCTTGGCGTTCTTCGACCGCTGAATGACATCCTTACAGCGGTGTAGCGGCTATTTGACGGCTTTCCTTAAGTTGCAGAATAGAACGCATTTTATAGCCACTTTAAAAAGAAAGCCACAAAAGCGAAGCAGAAACGGAAGCTGCATCCGCAGCGACTAGGAAATCACGCACTGTTGCTCTGTGCTGGCAATTGCTATAGTTCTCCCAGTGCTTCCAGATGCGCAGAAGGGTGGAAGCGTTTATCGAAAGTGTTGATTTTTATTTATTTATTTATTTATTTATTTTATTTACTCTAGTTATTTTATTTATTCTGTTTATTTATTTTATTTATTTATTTATTTATTTATTTATTTATTTATTTATTTATTTATTTATTTATTTATTTATTTATTTATTTATTTATTTATTTATTTATTTATTGTAGGGTTTAACGCGCCGATGCAACGCAGACGATGAGGCGCGCCGTAGTGGAGGGCACCGGATTAATTTTGCCCACCTGGGGATCTTTAGCGTCCGCCGAAATCTCGTACACACGGACGTTTTCGCTTTTCGCGTCCATCAGAAAAGCGGCCGCCGCGGCTGGGAATCTAACCCGCGTCTGTGTTCTCAGCAGCGCAACGCCTTAGCCACTAAGCCACCGCGGCGAGTTTATCTAAAGTCTTCAATAGCTCATTTAACTGTACAAGCTACTGCAAAACGTTTTCTATGGTAGTTTGACGAGTATGTGGCGCCCCCGCCCCCTCCCCAATTTTCGTTGGCCGCTACGTTCGGTGGCCCTGCCAGGCTCGGTGTGAAAGAAACATTGTGCATGGCTGGCGAATAAAGTTAACACCGACGAGCAGAGCTGCTCGCGGTCAGTCACCGTCACCACCAGCACGCTGCGGGTCGTCCCTCGGGTGGAGAGTACTACGACCCTCCCACGTTCCCGAATGCGGGCCGAATCGTGACAGATAGGTCAACGATTACAACAATAACTGAAGCTAAACA
This sequence comes from Haemaphysalis longicornis, assembly GCF_048455015.1. NCBI lineage: Eukaryota > Metazoa > Arthropoda > Arachnida > Ixodida > Ixodidae > Haemaphysalis > Haemaphysalis longicornis. The sequence continues at coordinate 398,816,237 of NW_027526203.1, forward strand.
AAAGGTTCGTTGGGGCACTTAAGGGCACTATTTGTATGAATGTGAAAGCATTGCTCTTTATGGCCGCAGGTTTACCGTTATTAATTTAAGTTCGTTCATTTTCATGATTTAATTTTATTTCATACTTGGCTTATACCACGGCAATTTTATACACCACAGTTGTTTTCCTGAGGAAACAAGAAATATGGCAGACGATTACGGTAGTCGCTAATGCGAAATTTGAGCGCTGCGCGAACTGTAGTCTTTTCGGCGACGGCGCATAGCTGCTGTGTCTTAGGAAGTGATCGCGTCCACAACAAATGCACGACGGCATGCGGTATACTCTTTCGTTATCTCGTAAGGCGTTGCTGCCGTGGAGCATGTCTCGCACGGTCTGGAAATTTCGCCCTCCCCTCCCACTTTCGCCATACTTTCGTCCTCCGCTTTCCTGCTCGCTCTATCTTCGGTGGCGTCTTCGTTCTCTCGGTTACAACGAGGCCGACGCTGAGAAACTACGCAAAACCACAGGAGCGGGCGCTTAAGGGCTGCGCTCTAACGCATGGCTCTTCAGAGCCACCGCTGTGCCGCCCTGTGATCCACTCCCTTCGCCGACCGGTGACTGCCGCACATCGTCTCCAAATAATGCGTCCTCGCCACAGTCTTCTCGAAGGCGAACATAAACCCTCCTGGCCAGCGGGCAGCGCTCCGGTGCCTCCAGCGCCTCCCCCATCAGTGCATCCTAACCAGAATCTTCTGGAAATGAGCAGCCTCCCTGCAGGCAGCCTTTTGCCTTGACCTACTAAGCAGACGACCCGCCCGTCCACAATCGTTTTTGGTACCCTGGAGTGTCGCCGTGGTGGGGCATTTTGCGTCTCCCCCCCCCTTCCCGGCAGCTCGTGACGGGCCGCCCCTCGTCCCCAAATCATGCATCCTCACCAGAATGTTCTGCCTGGCAGGCAGGCAGGCAGGCAGGCAGGTAGGCAGGCGGGCAGGTAGTTTACTGGCAAACGGGCGGTCTCTTTGGCGGGCATCTTTTTTTGGATCGATCAAATGTTACGCACGCACGCACGCACCCCTATTTTCGCACAATGAGGCAAAAAAATATGCATTGTAAATAAATCGGTTGGTCTGCTACGCTTTTCATCTACCCCAAGTTTCAACGGCGCTTTAGCTTTAACACGAAAGGATTAGCAGTGCTAGAAGTAGAAAACAGTCTGGCGTTGGCGTTAATTTCTGACTGCCAAGCGTGGCAGGTGGCATTTAGAGCAATTTCTTTCTGCTTATCTTTTATCTGCTAACAGGGCTGTTGGAAAGAAAGAATGGCTATAAAGGCTCATTGGACGGCGTGTATAGGACGGCATTGGATAGGGAACCACCGGAGATATGAACTTTCTAATGGCCCTTCAGCGACCGGAGACAGCGATTGGGCTTTAGGAGAGATAATAGCCAAGTGAAGTCACAAGCAGCAGTAATGATCACTTGTAAAGAGAGAGAGAGAGAAAATGAAGTTTAATTAAATTGAGGCAAAGGTTCAGAGAGGCGTCCTCATTCGAGGGGGCCGAATCGACAGCCGTTTCTATCAAGATCAACTGATCTTGAAGGCCGGAGCTGGTCATGGCTGTCTCCCAAATCTCTATGGAAACGTGGAGGTTGGGTGGATCTACGGTACACTTGTCGCAGCCGCCTACTATGTGTATGAGGTTCCCAGGCTCTCCACACAAGCGACGAAATTGAGAGATCTGTGTCCCGTCAAAGAGGTGGAGTCTGGTGGTGTGTGGGAAGGAGTATGCCCGCAGGGCGCGGAGTAATCTTTCCTGGTTAATCGGTAGCGATTTGTGCTGGGAGGAATACGTTCTACAGAAGAGGCTATAGTTCTGAGAAACTTCCTGGTCTCTGACTGCAGGATGCATGCACTCGGGCCCGGCTTCATCAGCTGGCTAAGCGGGTCAAATCTCGAGCCACGAGGTTGGTGATCTTGTTTGCCGGATATGCCAGTATGAGCTGGTGCCCATACAATCGTGACTGTCTCGTTGGTGGTCTCCGATTGATCATTGGAATTGCTGTAAGATGCAATCGATCGTTGGCAAAGTTGGGCCACGCCTGCTAAGACTCTGTTATAAGAGTTTTGGTGCCGCTTCCTTAGCTTGAAGGGGGCTGTGTTCGGGGGATGAGGTGCTACACCTGTGGGAGGCTGCAGAACGGTAGCAAAAAGAAAGAGAAGGTATTGAAGAATGCTTTCGGACGTCTCTTGCATCAAACCAGTTGATGGTTCCTCCCTTTTTTTCTTTCAGTTTATTTTCTTTCCAACTGTCGCACCTCATATATATACACGTTTTGAAAACCCTTTGATGAATATAAAATACGCATTAGGCAATTAGTTATTAACTTTAGTGCGAGATGGTAATTTTAATATAGAAACAACATAACAGCGCAATACGGGCACAAAGAAAGAATTTTTATAGCGTTCAGGTGGTCGTCACATAACTTTGCGGATACTTTGTGCTTGACAAAATTTCGTGATTGGTCGAGAAGGAGAATGCTGCAAAATTTCTAAATGCCAAAGACCCCAAAGATATCATGTGTGGTCCCACCGTCTAATCTGCCTGAACTGACTCGCTAGTTCCTGGAATCCAAATTAATCAACACACCAGTCCCACTAATCCACATTAGCTCATTCACTCACCTAACTAATCCACCCCAGTCTACCCGCTAACCCGCATTAATCGACTTAAATCCATCCGCATTTTAAGTTTAAGGCTGAGCAGATTCAAGATAACATGAAAATGCTATCAAATATAGTTTAAAAGTGGAAATTATAATCCCCCTTTTTTATATCTCATGTTCTCTTAGAGCAGTAACCAAATGACATTACGGCACTGTATACAAGAAGAAGGGAAGTTAATTTTGAGAACTACGAGTGTTTGCGTCTCCGTGCTGTTTGTATATAACTGCCCATTCAAACTAAAATAGGTGGAATATATGGATTTATTGTTGATGGTGTCCCTGAAGGCCTTCACAAGCGGACAGGGATGCATGCGAATTAACAACACATTAAAAACTTTACACGATTTTAAATCCCATGCAGATAGAAACCATGAAGAATATTCCATGATATGTTGCCTCGGAATATGCGTTCTAACTTAGGTTATGCTACATGTAAAAGATAATTGGGAGAGATGGGCAGTACCTAACGCAAACTGATAGTATATACGGACAACTTTACATTAAATTGAGGACAATAGTAAGAAGAGAACATGATGGGCCTTGGGAACTGCAGACTATGCGAAATATTTCATGGTTCTGTCTGGCGAGTGGCAAAGGTAGAGACCGAAATGGAAAACTGGAAAACTAGAAATCATATTTTTGAGGCCCCGGAACCGGTTCGGAACGGTTCCTTCGATTCGTTCCGGTTCGGGTTCAGTTCCAAAATGGCGGAAAGAATACTGTTCCGGTTCAGTTCCGGTTCCGGGCAAAAATTCAGGTTCGGTTCCGGTTTTCGGTTCTGTTCCGGTTCCGGTTCGACACCCTGCTACCCACGCAGTACAGCCTTCTAGCCCTATGTGAGGAGGTAATAGCGAAGTCCAGAAGAAAATACCATTCATTCATTCATTCATTCATTCATTCATTCATTCATTCATTCATTCATTCATTCATTTATTCACTCATTCATTCATTTTTTTTCTTTGCGCGTTTACTGATGTTCCTTCAATAACGATGCTGCATTTAAACGACATTGTCCGCGGAAGTGCATGTTGTGTCTGTTTTTCGTCCCTGTCTTGCTTCGTTTTTGCTATCTTGTTCTGGCTATCTTTAATGGTATCTTGAACTGTTCGCCGTTTGACATTGTCTTACAGTGTCATCTTTCAGTTCGTGTGGTTTCAGTTTGTTTATCGGTCATTTAACAAACGAGATGACGGGAAGGCAACGCGAAACTATGCGCTCATTTTCGACGCTCTCGGGGTCAAGCTGTCTGTAGTCACTTGACGTCAGCCTTACCCAACTCATGTGCACTCCAACGGCATCGCCAAAGGTTCGCGCGGTAGGAGTATGGTTGTGGGATGGTCAGCCGTTAGGTGAGCGCGTGGCCGCGAGGAGGGGCGAATAACCTGCCTGCTCGCTGATCGCTGCCGTTTCGTAAACAAGGTCGGCTGAGCCCGTCCTGGCGTACCGATTACTGCAAAGCTATTACGCCGCGGGCTGGTGCGGGCTCACGGGCGCCTTGTCAATTATCGTTGCTCCAGGGCAGCTTTTCCTGAATTGAATGGTAATCCGTAATTCTCGTGTACAGTCGACGACGTACATTTGCAGGACTTGGTAGGACCGACCAGAATGCATCCTTGTGACATCTGACGGTGCTCACAAGTGATGTAAGCCGGTGCCCATTTTCCCCGCTAGGCAGATTCATCGGGCGCGCTGCCAATGTACAAGGGGCAAGAGCATCACCCGGCGCGTTGGTGCCGTGATGAATGTGACGAACCTCGAGGATTGACGGCAGCTTCGGTTGCCTCCGTTGCCTCACGGGTAGTACTGGTGATGACGGCAGTGTCAAAGTGAGCAGATATGCAGCCAGCACGAAAGAAGGAACAGTACGCGAGTCTCTAATAAAGGGGAGCTGCGGCAGATGGCACAAGCGTGCATTTTGGTCGGCATCTTGGTTGGCTTTGACAAAGCCCGACGCACTCCTTAAAGGCAATCGAGCAACGTTGGAAACGTTGTACCCTGTTTTTTTTTTCTTTTTTCATTATACTACCATATGTAGCGCTACTCATGGGACGTGTATACTGAGAGGTGGTCCCCTACTGGTGACCGCGAAATAGAAATGGCAGCTCTCTCCGTGCGTTCAATCTTCTGAGAGCACCCATATATCTCCACACAACTGCGTGTGAATGTGCTGTACACCATTTCAAGACAGCCGTGCGGCGATTTCTGCGTGAAAATTTTAATCTCGGTGCACATATAGAAAGTCTGTATCAAATCAAAATAAATATGGGAATAAAGGAAACAGTAGAATGTCGCAAACGCGTCCACGCGCGAAAAGGTCAAGTGGTCGGTCAACTGCTGGCAGGTCGCTGTGCACCAGCAAGGGCTTGTTACCGGACGCCGTGCCGTTGTCTTTGTTTCTCGAAACTGACAGGTATCCTGGTGTAGCAGGCTAATGGTAGCCCGCACTGCACCCCGGGTGAAGCGCCACAATCCTGCTCCCCAGGGGCGTATAGGGAGGGTTCAGTCGCCCCCCCCCCCCCCCTTCCCCTCCGAGGACATTTTGTCGCGCTGTCATGCACGGCGACCAAGGCAAGCACCTGCGACGGAGTGCATCCTAGGATTTTCTAATCCTGTCCGGAATGCGCATCTACTCTCCCTTGGCGACGCGAGGCCTTCATTCACGGAGGTCTACTGCGAACTCGCGCCCCGCGACGCGACGCGACGGAGAGTCGCTGCATAACAAACTATGTGTTGCGTCCGCACAGCCGTGGATGGCTGCCGACGATTTATTACAGGAGGAGGAGGAGGAACAACTTTATTAAAATCACCGGCAGCTAGGACGTGGCCGCTACGTCGCGGAGACCTGCCTGGTGCCCGGGCCTACTCACGCTTCCCAGGTGGGGTTGCGTTTTCGGGCCGCTGGCGTGCCAGGGCAGCCTTCGCCTGCTGGACGGCCTGGATTTGTGCACTGCAGTCTTTAGCGTTCATGGCTTCTGTGATATCAGAGGGCATAGTTCCTTGCGCAGCCTCAGCAGGCTGTGTCCTGCAGTTCCAGAGTATATGGCTGAGTGTCGCACGCGCACTGTCACATACACGGCACATTTCACTTTCGTATACACCGGGGCACAGATGTTTTGCAAGCACTGGGGTAAGGAGCGATTCGGTCTGTAATTGTCTGTAGAGAACTGCTTCTTCCCGATTTAGATTTGGGTGAGGTGGCGGACGTCGTCTTCGGGTCTGCCGGTACCACTCCAAGATTTCCCCGTATGTGGTGAGGGGGTCGGGCATCTCTACGTCGCCGGACGGGTCCGGTGAGGAGGACAACTCAAGAGGTTGGGAACATAGGCAGTAGTTCGGGCGTTGGAGACAGCACTGGCCAGCGTTCCACGCGTGAGGCGCGCTCGTGCCACAGAACCCAGTGCCTCTCTCGCGCGCACATCATCGTTGTCGTCTTCTGGCGACATATCACTATGATTCGCGGGAGAAACCGTAGGCATGGCTGCTTCAGTACCTCCATGCAACCAGGGCCGCCGCCGGAAACCAGTGCGCTAGAGACTCTAGACTTCGTCTCCCCCCCCCCTCGCCTCCAATCTACGAATTTACCTGCGACTTTGCTGCTGCGGCGCCGTTCGTGCGGTAAAACGATCTATTGCCACAGCGACAAAAATAGGTCGTTTTGCCGCACGGCGGAGCGAATTCGCAGGTAAATTCGCACAATGTAGTACGGGCTTTGTGTATTAATGTACACTTTGTTGCCAGTGACACTTTTGTTGCCTTGACGAAGTATAATCTTGTCGCATTTTCCATCACAAGTGTACATTTTGACGTGTGTGTGTGTGTGTGTGTGTGTGTGCGTGCGTGCGTGTGTGTGTGTGTGTGAGAGAGAGAGAGAGAGAGAGAGAGAGAGAGAGAGAGAGAGAGAGAGAGAGAGAGAGAGAGAGAGAGAGAGAGAGAGAGAGACTAATTTTGGTGCTATTATCCACTGTATGCGACGGTTGACAAGCTGCTCCTACGCAATATAGTGGCTTAACAGACAGAGGTTTAAGATTTGTCCCTAACCGTCGCATGTGCGCAAAAAAAAAAAAAAAAAAGATTCGTGTATGAAAAATCGGCAATAAAATAGAGCGGTCACCCACAAGTTGTTTGTTTTGTGCTTTTCGCGTTTATAATGTCCGTTCCGTGCTTTGTTAGTTTTAGATGAATTAGTTCTTTACTTCCATGTTTCTTGCTTCCATGCTTTTTGTTAAGCGTATGTGTTTATATTTGTTCTACGTTTCCATATTTCTTTAAGTGCCAATTCCTCTTATGTAGACAAAACTGAAAATTGCAAGCAGTGATAGCAAGTCTGCCACAATTCTCGGAACAAGAGAATAATTTTATGAAATATTTTTTTTTCTTGCCAGGTAATAGCTGTATGTTTTCAGCTAATAGTTAATGTTTTCAGTTACAGTTATGCATATTATCAGTTAATAGTTATGTATAGATGATACATATTTTTAATCTCTTGAACAATTATATGGAGGCCGATCGAGGTGCAATCTCAGCTCCCCCCCACCAACGAAATTTCTGCCTACGCCCACGAGTGGCTTCGTTTCGATCATAGCTTTAAAGGCGGCAATCTTGGAGCGCACCGAGAGCAACACTTGGGGGATAAAAGTGGCGCCACGGAGATGCGCGGCAAAAGCGGGGCGCGCCGTTCTCCCGCCAACTCGAGGTGGCAGTCCCTGTTGCACGAGGGGCGCTGCCCCTCGACCGGCGAAGCTTTTCTGCGGCAGCCTTTCTGGCGCCGGCCTGCAGCCTGCCCGGCCAAGGATCGTGCTCCTCGGTGCGCTTCTTGGAAACACGCAGCCCGAGTGTGGTCGGCTCAGCAGCTGGCGGCGCGAAGGCGACGCGGAGGCTCGCCGGCAGCTGTTCCCGTTGCACGCGCGTTCTCGCCCTCTTGGGCGGCTGCCTCACGGATGCCGTCTCCCAAGCAGCCGCGGCGAACTGGGGCTCTTGGAAAACACGCGTCCTCTGCTTCCACCTACACCTATGGAGTCCCTCGTCTCCTCTCTCTGATCGCAAAATGGGGTCCAAAAGCTGCGCGGCCCGCAGGGCAATTTCCCAGAGTCCAAATTTGTTCCTATCTTCACGTGTCTACGATTCAGGAAGCGCTGTGCTTTTCTGCTGCTGTTTCCCTGCATGTACAGTAGGCCACAGATGAAACGCGAACAGAAAACTGAATGGTGTCTGGCACGCGTATGGATTATTTTTAGGCGCGCAAGCAGTAGGGCCGTATGTCTTAGTGTACACTCTCAATGCAGCTGAACGAATGTGCATCCAAGAGAACAAATTTGGTGCCTAACTATACCAGCTAGACGCGGTAACGAAACCACAGTTGGCTGGAAAAACGTGATCGCTTGCATGCGTGATGACTACATTTCTTGTGTCGACAATCGTACTTTGCTTAACTACCGTATTGGTCAACCAGGTGCCTTGTGGTGTAGCCGACACGCGGGATTCTAAGGGTGTGGATTCATTAGACTACGAGAGCACCGACTCACTTTCTGCAACCGCGCGCACCACTACTTTTTTATTTTCAGGCTGCCAAGACTGTCGATAATTCATCTCTACAGTCGTGAGCTTTTGTCTGATACCGTCCGTTTTCTGTTCCTCGTTAACATAAAAAGTGTAACGGGTATTGTACATTTGTCCCTTAGAACAAGTTATCCTTTTAAACTGTTAATGCAATTTCAGGTCTTTCGGTCTCGAATAACGTTGCAAATTTAAATTTGACGCCACTGATCGCTACTCATCGCCCCTGACGGACCAAACGATTGAGCTCAGTTTGGCTGCGTCCGCAGAAACCCTGCTCAGAGTCTCGTACGCGCGGATGCAGGGACAGGTCCTTATGTGCGATGCATACATTGTAGAGCGCGGCACTTTTCTCAGCCTTCTGAGAGGTGTTTTTGTAGGTACGCTGCCAGATCGCTTTCGAATGCACGTATACGTTTCTCCGCCAAAGTAATTCGGTAACGCTGCCAAGTTTCTGCTTTTTCTGCTTAATAGTTCATACTGAACTTGTAAATGTTTTAGAGCACTTCCCGTTTTCAAATACAATGGAACCCCGGTTACATGTCCCCGGGTTTTACGACAACCCGGGTTTTACGACGGACAAGTCGAGTCCGGGCGAAGTCCCGGTGTATACAATGCATTGAAAACCTCGGTTATCCGGCGCAATGTCATGCCTGACTCGCGTTATCCGACGCCCCACGCGAAGCGCGCACTCCACCGGCGGACCAAACGAAAGAGCCGTGGGTCTGTTCCGCGGACCTTGAGCCCGCTCAGTGAGTTCTCTCTTGCATAGCTTTATTCTCCGTCTCATCTTTCGTATCTCACCCTTCCAGAAGCGGCCTGCTCCTCTGCACAATCGCTTTCCCCCTCTCTTCGCTGGCGTCACTTGTCTTGTTGCGAAGTGATCGCAGGGGCAATGTGCAGGTGTTCATTTTTCCACTAAGCAGTGAATTGCCAACGAAGTTGCGCTGACAGGCTTAGGTTTCGACATGTGCTTGTTGGGATCGCGTGGGCCATGATTAGCAATGGCTGGCGAAAATAGCGGCAGTGGACTGCGGTACAAGGTTTGTTTTTTTTTACAGCGTGATTGGCACCTGCACTGCATTATTATTTTCGCATTTACTTTTTGTGATTTGGGATTCCGACCCTGCAGTGCATTAGTTCGTAGTTTACATCCAAATTTTCTGCAAATCTGTCGCGTGAAGCTGTATTTATAGGCCCAATTGTTGTTGTTCGGATATTATGACGCCCGCATTTTCACGGTCCTGAGAAAGTCGTATACCTGAAGTTCTACTGTATACCGGATTCCTCAAATGGGCCTCAAAACAAACCATATAAATTGTGTATGAGAGTACTGTGTAACTGTTATAGGGGATTTCTCGTTAATCTGGTGAACGGTTAGCTCACAGTGACGTTCTGAGTCTTTTGAGGCTTCTGGTATATACGGCCGACAGGTGATATCAACGCCCAGCCTAAAATTGCTTGTCCTGCGTATATACCGAATTTACTCGATTCTAAGCACCGCCTTTTTTCCACGATCGCGATGCCCAAAGTGAGGGGGGTGCTTAGATTCGAAAAACCTAAATTGCCTCCCTCCCGCCACTGTCAAGTTTGCGGCCGTATCTCGACGAGACGGGCGCAAGGAATAATGTTATTTGGTAGACATTAAAAAATAGGCACAAACAGTGTACCCAACGCTTACGTCTGGTATTCGGTCACCCTGCCTACCATTCGAGTCCGTTGCGCCGCTTGGCCCGCCGCTCTCCGTATTTCCCAACAGATCGTCTTCTGTTCCGTTGAAGCGGTTTGTGATTCAAAACTTCATAAATTACTTGGCCACAATGTCAACTCAGACCCGACTCCACGCATCCGAAATACACCTGGCGATGGTGCTTAGATAAGCGAGTGCTTAGGTTCGCATGAAAACTTTTTTTTTCCCCGAAAAAGGGGGGGGGGGGTGTTTAGAATCGCAAAAATACGGTAGTTCCGCTGTAAATACGGCTAAAATGTTTCAGAAATTCGTCATTATGTCGCAGGATCACTACAAACTAATTTCTGGGTTTGTCCTGCGCAAAAAGAAATCCGGCGAATCTGGATGTGCAAGAAAATTACGCATATTACTAACTTAATATGTGTAATACCCGCTGTTATACCGGCAAACCCGGGCATTGCCGGGTGCTACCGCTAGTTATCTCATCTGCTGCCCCTAGTGCGCTACGAAGCAGTCTAATTAGACGTCTAAACAAATAAGAGATGGAACAGCGCAGCGGTCAGGACGACGAAAGAAATCCTGGTAGCAGACATGTTAACAAACTCAAGCCACAGTTTCATAAACAAATGATAGCATTATTATTGTAAACATTACGTGAATAAAATAAGCAAAAGTATCTTTATCACTTGTAAATTATACAAAACATTTCAATAAAAGAACAAGTTAGTTTGTCACAACATTAGTGTGCAAAAAGTTGGCGTTGGCACCATTTAGTTCATACAGGAAGGTAGCCTGCATCGTTATTGACAATACGATGGTGTGTCCTCGGAGCAGCCTTCGTTACCGGCTTCGTTAGAATGGGAACAGGAGCTTGATATGGCGGATTGTCTGCTAAGACGGTAACGACGTCCTGTAAAGGGGGAATTGGAGCGCACCCATTATCGCATCCTTTGCCTCGAGCGACCATCATCATCATCGTCGTCGTCGTCGTCGTCGTCGTCGTTGGTTCCTACTGCTGCTTGGTCGGAAATGCCCCAATAAACGCCTCCCTGCTATAGCCCGCGTCCTTCTCTCATGTGGTCGGGAAAATAGCGTGAGCATCGTCTACATACTGGTTTCTGCGATGGCCATTCTGATCATCACTCACACCAGCCAGAAGCACTGCTATCATCGCCATCGTCTTCTGCCACGCAACGCCGGCCGTCGTCATCTCTTCTCTTGCCTCGTGCAACCGAACGCTTTCCCTGCCTTAGCCCTGCGTTCAAGCATCAGAGGGTGAAGATGGCGGAGGGCGGGCTGAACGTAGACGGCATCATTGCCAGGCTTTTGGAGGTCCGGGGTCGCCGCCCAGGAACGACGGTGGACCTGGCGGAGGCGGAGGTGCGTGGCCTGTGCCTCAAATCGCGCGAGATCTTCCTCGACCAGCCGACCCTGCTGGAACTGGAGGCGCCGCTGAAGATCGTCGGCGACATCCATGGTCAATACACGGACCTGTTGCGGCTCTTGGAGTATGGCGGCTTCCCCCCGGAGGCCAACTACCTGTTCCTGGGGGACTACGTGGACCGGGGCCCCCAGTCCCTCGAGACCATTTGTCTTTTGCTGGCCTACAAAATCAAGTACCCCAAGAAATTCTTCTTGCTGCGGGGCAACCACGAGTGCGCCTCCATAAACCGCATGTACGGCTTCTACGACGACTGCAAGCGCCGCTACACCGTGAAGCTTTGGAAGACCTTCACAGACTGCTTTGACTGTCTTCCCATCGCTGCGATAGTCAACAAGAAGATCTTCTGCTGTCATGGAGGGCTGTCTCCCGACTTGCAGACAATGGAGCAAATCAGGGACATCAGGCGACCGACAGACGTCCCAGACACAGGCCTGGTGTGTGACCTTCTCTGGTCAGATCCCGACAAGGACGTCCGGGGCTGGGAGGAGAACGACCGCGGCGTGTCTTTCACCTTTGGTCCCGACGTGGTCTGCAAGTTCCTCAACCGGCACGACTTCGACCTGATCTGCAGAGCCCACCAGGTGGTGGAGGACGGTTATGAGTTCTTCGGCAAGCGCCACCTGGTAACACTCTTCTCAGCTCCAAACTACTGCGGAGAGTTCGACAACGCCGGGGCCATGATGTCGGTGGACGAGACGCTACTGTGCAGCTTTCAGATTCTGAAACCGTACGACCAGAAGGCAAAGTACCAGTACGGTGGTCTTTACTCCGAGCGGCCCGCCACGCGACAGCAAGGTCCGATCAAGAAGAAATGAGGGATGAGGGGGGGGGGGGGGGAGCAGCAGAGTCCCTAGCATGTAGAATGGAATAAACAGAGGACCAACCAGAACAAAGTCTCCATGTGTTGTGTTTTCACGTGTTCCAGTGTATGAACACAAAGGAAAGCCGACAGTCAAGACCGCCGAGGAAGGCATGCGGGAACTAGTGCACCATTTTAAGTGCAGAGCACTTTATGGGCTCGCCTTGTCGTCTTAGCTCGCTAACGGTCGATGCGACTGCTGGAATCAGGCGGCGCAGCGAGATAACGGATCCAAGTAGAGCATTCTATACCGGGGCCAGGGAGTTACGCTGAGGCTTCGAAAACCACGTGATTTAAAGAGCCATAACCGTTCGAACCTCGTGAACCGCTGACGCTTGCCATACATCTCCCCGTTACTTAGCGCAAAGAAAACTGCAGGTACACTTCAGGCAAAATCTGTGTATATAACCGGCAGACCCTGCGTTCATTTAGTTAGGAGCGCTCGTTGGGTTGGTTTTTACGATAATAAGCGAAAAAAAGTGGCCCCGCAAGAAAGAAATGGCGCGTTCGAAATGCCGCAGAAAAATTCCAGTCGTGCAATTAAAAAATGGCGCGTTTGAAATTACGCAGAAAGGCTCCACCTGCGCAAGAAAAAAAATTCCGTGTTCGAAATGACGCAAACCAACTCCAGCATACGAAATTAAAGCAAGCGCAAAAAGAACAGAACTCCCGCTGGTGCAGTTTCGGGCAGGGGGCGCGCGAGCACTGCGAAGGCGGGAAATTTGAAATGCAGTGGTATGGCGCTGCAGCCCTATTTGGCGAATCACTGCTCTGCACTTCCGACAGCTTTCACATTGAGTGGAACGGCTTTGAGTTTTTTGTATTGAAATAGTACATCTTTTTTCAAATATTAAAAACAAAAAATATGGAAAAACATGCTCCCCAAATGGGACCCGCGCCCACGACCTTCGGAATACCCGACCGTTGCTATACCAGCTATAGGCGGCTGTGCTCCGGGATTCCCTTTATCTAGTATGTGTGTGAATGCAACTGTATCCTACGACTGCTCTTACAACTGCTGGCTTTCCCTTCTGTGTTAATTCAACGAGCTCCTCACTCCCAATTTTGGTTCACTTCATGAACAAATTGGATCGTTTCACCGGTAAGAAGGCTCTAAAACTGTGTCAGGTTTTGATTCGTCTATAACCGTATATTAGCAGTCGCCTAAAGTAATCGTCTGAAGTTGTGCTGCTGAGAACGTGCGCAATAACGCTCTCGTGGACGAGAATGCGGCGCACATTAAAGATTCCCCAGGTGGTCTAAATTATTCCGTGCCCCTTCACTACAACAGGGCCAAGAGTATCTTCGGCTCTTGGAACCAAAATTTTAACTCTAGGTCAGCTTCGAAGCAGACATGTACGTAACGAGTTACAAGGAACAAGTTACTTTTACTTAGTTACTACTTTCGGTAAAGAGTAATGCATTTGGTTACTTTTTAAAAAAGAACGGGTAACGTATATAGTTCTTTTTAAGGCCAAGTAACGAGTAACGGTATCTCGTTACTTCTGAGTAGTAACGTGTACAACACCACGTTTTTACTCTAACCTCCGTCTATGCGTCTATGCGCACATTGCGCTGATGTTCGCCTCGAAAGCAGCAGCGCCGTTTTCTACATTCTGGTGGTTCGGGCCGTCATTTCTATCGTGAATGATGTTAATCACGGCCTTTTGTCGCAGCATTCAATTTACAAAAATGTCGGCGCACTGCCATGGTATACCCGCAGCCGGGATTATCACGAGTCTAGCAAGGGTACCCGCACAAGGAAGGCATGTGGCTAACGTCATGATAACAAAGGCCAAGATAAACGAATGGTTTAGGTGGCGCAGATGAACAGGCGTAAGTCGTTGATATTGAAGCCAAAAGGCAGGAAGGAACCGATGCGTTCGTCATGGGCCGTGATTCACGGCCGAAGAAGCGGGGAAAGATTACCGATAAAAACTTCGAAAGGCGGCTACTTCTTAAGGGCAATGACTACTGAAAAGAAAACGAAAACAATGAACCATGAAGGAAAACAGTTGTGCGTTTGTTCGTCACAGTAACGTGAAAAGTAACTGGTTACTTTTGGAGTAACTCACGCGTTTCTTTCGAGAATCGGTAACGAGTAACGTATTTAGGTAATTTTTGAACCAGCTCGAGGTATTTAGCTGCTTTTTGGGGGGTAACGTGTATACATGTCTGCTTCGAAGTAACTGACCGGAAGCGAATAATAAAACGAAAAAGGAGACCAGATATAACGTTGTCAGCGATGATGATGATGATGATGATGATGATTGATGATTTCTATTGGTTTCCCCTTTGTATCGGGGTGATGACATGTCATCTTACCAAAAAGGACTAAGATACCTATGCTTTACACTCTTGGTTTAATACTAGCGCTGCTTAGGGCAGGCACAAAAAGCTTATTAGGCACAAAATACTTTTTTTTTTTTCTGTTACAGGTCGTAACTGTCTTAGGCAATATTCCCTCCCTGCTTTTCGTCCACCAGCATTGTAATCTTCTTTTCGTCCCCTCGACAGTCTCGAAGTTAACTTCATCTGTGATACCCTTAAATCCTAGCGCTTCTGGAAGCCGAATATTTCCTTCATGTAGATTTGGATGGATACCCTCACATTCTAACACTATGTGCCGCATAGTTTCTGTTTCTTTTCCGCAGACCGCGCATACCCCATCATTTTGTGAATACTTCCCCACAAAGCTTTTAGTTCGCAGGCAACCTGCTTTAGCCTCAAAAAGCAAAGCGCTGCCCTGTGAATTATCGTAGAAATTTTCCTTTCTGATGTTCAGTTTCTCGGCCCTGTACATCTCTAACGACGTTTTAGCTTCCATTTTTTCCCTCCATTGATTTGTTTCAATCTGACTTGCCTCTTTTTTCGTTACCTTCGCTGTTTTAGATTCTCCACTGTTCTTTCCGTATTTCATCGTTAGCCTTCTAACCACTGCGTGTCCACGCTTTTCAAGTATAGGTACCTAAAAACCTTAGCTGCCCACCTTCGTTGATCCATTGCCCTCAACCTCATCTCAAAGCATATTTTACTCTGAGCTTCTCTAACTTCAAACGACGCCCAGCCCATATCTCCCTGAACTGCTTCGTTAGTTGTTTTTCCTTGCGCGCCTAAGGCAAAACGTCCTACCATTCTCTGGTTTACTTCAAGGCCTGATAGAACGTCTGATTTTAAGCAGAGTACAGCATTCGCAAACGTGAGACCCGGAACCATTACTCCTTTCCACATTCCTCTTACTACTTCATATTTGTTATACCCCCACAGAGCTCTATGCTTCATTATAGCTGCGTTTCGCTTTCCCTTAACCTTAAAGGAGCCATGAAGACAAAATACAAGTTGGGTTTATTAGAAAGACTGCTTAGTCCCGATAACAATGATACCAATATCATCGCAATCTTCGAACAAATAACGGAGATATTAAAGAAAACGTGTGAAGCAGTCGTGACCCCCTAGCCAATTTCCCGCAACTTTTCTATGACGTCACGGAACCTTGTTTGCACGATTGGCGGCCGCCTAACTGACCTGGCGCGACGACAGATGACTGGACGTCTGTAATGGGGCCTCTAGTTCCATTTGACCGCATCACTTGAATGCTAATGTGCAGTTAACGCACTGAAAATTATATTTTATTGTTGGCCCGTATGACGTCATTCTTGCTCATAACACGTCACTGTGGCGCAATATTTGAAAGTTTTTAAATACTTCTTGCTTTTTTTCGTTAAAAAAAAACATCTTTTGTGGCTCTAATGGATCTGAGTGAGATGCTGAATCCTAGTTCTTTCAAATTAAACGAAGTTGTATTTTCTCTTGATGGCCTTTAAGCTGCTCCTCGTGAGTTCTTAAGTAGTTATCCCCTTCGTTTATCCACACTCCCAAATATTTATATTCCTTCACTCTAGGTAATTCGCCTTGCTGGATAGGCACTACGTCGGCGTCTTCTCCCTTCATTGTTTCTTTAATTTCGCCTCCGTAATCATAAGCTCTTCATTTTCTTTAATTTTATGTCTAAAGTTTTAGGCTGACCCATCTCAATTCGAAGTTAATTCTCCCTGTATCAATTTGAACTTACGACGAACTACCCCGCCGCACCAAGTTGGAGAAAACGGTTGTGAAAGGATTTGTTAAGCGAATTTCTTAAAACAGGTTACAGTGCTTTTTTTTTTATTATTATGACAAACTAATAAGCAGTTTCAGGGCGCTGAATAACCCAGAAGTGAGCTGAATAGCAGTTTGAGAATGACCGTTAGTTTGCATCTCGCACACGTTTGCTTCCCCCAGCGCCCCGGGGACGCCTCAATCGCTAAGCAGCTATAGGCACCACCCATTTACTTAATGCAGAAATCACATTTGGGTCGTGTGATGTCGTTGCACAGGTCACGTTTTTTAATCAATTAGAAAGTAGGGCTTCCTTATTCGTCGAATTGCTCCCTTCGATTCACCGATTACTGGATCGGGGGCACTGCGGAGAAGTAGACCCACGGAATTTTTTCAATGAAGAAGGAATGAGTGATGCTGTATTGAATAAGGACCACTGTCAATGTCATGAAGCATTTCAGTATTTTTTCAGTATTACTGGCCGATTTCAGTATTTTTTTTTAGCTTACCTGTTTTTGATCCCGAACTTGTGCTAGTACTAGGTGCAAAAAATCATTGATTTTTTTTCAACTGAAAGTGCACAATAATTGCTTGTCTCAAGTTTGAAGGGATATAATGTTGTGCTGCTGAGCACGAAAAGCAAAAAAAAAAAAACATTTTCGCGTCGAGATTAAAGATTTCCAGGCAGCTACTTCATCCGTAGTCCTTGTGGTATCTCTCCCTCACAATATGCATAACCCTAGCATTGCACAAGATCATCCACTACGGCGTGTTGTTTCGGTGCGTGAAACTGCAAACTTAATGTTTACCGTGGAGTTGCAATGACCGCGCGTCATGATCATTGTATATAAGTGATCTGTGCAATAATGCGCCGAATTTTTCGCTCCTTGTTCGCGTTTTTGTTGCTAATTGTATACGTTTCAGCGAATGATGCGCCTGGCTACAAACAGCAGGGAAAATCGGTGTTTGCAAAGACTCTTTTGGTCCCCTGTTGCTCTCCTGGCACGAGCAGAGTGCAGCGTGTTACATGGCATCGGCCATGTAGCGTGTTTGCAGTGGCGCGAAGCTGGTACGACAGACGATGCGAACACGGACAAAAACCTAATAAAGTGGGATCTGTCTCTGACCCATTTCTTTGCGCGTGATTCATGTCAGCGTTATTCTTTCAACGCGAACGGACGCGCAATTTTCTGTCCTGTGAAGCGATCGAAGTCAAACAACGCAGCGATTTCCACTGATGTCGCCGGCCCTTATAAGGAACTTTCACGCGGCGACTTGAAAATAGAACGTAGAGAAAGCGCAGCTGCAGCGCCACAGCGTGAGGTAGTTGCTCCGTTATAGAAAGCGATTCTCCCGACGTGTTTGTCCAACGGTTGCTTCCAGCATTTGTACCTCGCACGTTATGCCAGCCCGCCTTCGTGATCGGCGGCGGCCGATGAGCTCTCCCGTGTCGTGCGCGGACGACGAGGAAGGTCGTGACTCCTGGCCACGGCCCTCGCCGGCATGCGTGGCGACGCCTTAAAAATAATAACCGTGGCTGTTTTCGGCGATCGTGACGACACACCTGGACGCCGATCTTCACGGTAAACCGAGAGGTGGGACTCTCACCAGATCATGCGCGGGGGCATCTGGAAAGTGTTCGCGGGTTTTGTATGCGGAACATCTTCGCAAGTACAATGACCTCTCGCTCGAACTATACGAGAAAAAAATTAATAATAAAAGAAGCACAGTGAAGAGAGTCTGCAACACTTATACACTGCAGTACACGTACATCCTGGACACCCGCCGCGGTGGCTCAGTGGCTAAGGCGTTGCGCTGCTGAGCACGAGGTCGCGGGTTCGATTCCCGGCCGCGGCGGCCGCTTTTCTGATGGAGGCGAAAAGCAAAAACGCCCGTGTGCGCGAGATTTCGGCCCACGTTAAAGATCCCCAAGTGGTCAAAATTAATCCGGAGCCCTCCACTACGGCGCGCCTCATCGCCTGCGTTGCGTCGGCGCGTTAAAACCCCACAATAAAAAAATAAAAAAATAAACGTACATCCTGGGCTTTTCGGGCTCGACAGAAGGCTTGTATATAGGTGTAGCTTAGAGCCACTAGATCAAGCGTAGCTTATTTAATGGCTCTAGCGTAGCTTGTTTATGCATGCGTGTCATCAGAGAGCTTGGCGTGAGGAACCTGCGCGTTTAGCTTATGTGAATGACTGATAAAATGTGATAAATGCGGACAAAATGTGAGTCAGAGAAGATATGTACTTCGCATCGCGTTAACACCTGGCACAAGTGGTATCCGAAGGAAGCTCTTCCTGGACAGAATCCCTGTCTCCCGCAAGTGTCTTGCGTGGTAATTTCGACATTACGATTCTTATTGTTCGCGGTACCTCTGGCACGCGGGGTCGCGGTACACAAAAGCCTGCTCAAAGGAGCTGAATGGTTTCGATTTATACACAAGACAAGACAGAAAGTACTGAAGGACTTCCCCCCTCGCAGAAACATCTGCCACAGAAGTTCCGCGTTTCTAAAACTCGCAGGCGGTAATGTCACAGTGTTTAAAACAAATTTCATTGTAGACAACAAATGCGGTTAGTACACCGAGTTTTAAAATGTCATAACACTAAACCACTTCGATCAACATTGGTCGGTGTTGTACACTAACATCTTCATTTACGTGGTGTCTGCAATGACAGGTAAGGTAAAAGCAATGGAGAGAGAGAAACACTTTATTGGTGAGGCACCGGGTTCAGGTTGGGGGGGGGGGGGGGTGGCCTCAGCCCAGATGACCAAAATGGGAAAAACCGGCTGATGATTACACGTACCGGAGTGAAGTGGTCCACTTTGCCGATATCGAGTGCCATGGGTGTCCACGGCAGAACGAAAAAAAAAAAAAAAGGTGGCGACTCCCCTCTACAGAACGCTGATTTTGAAATCAAGTGCGTATTCGTTTTCCTTAGAAAGAATTTTCAAAATTTTCAGAGACAGTTAAGACTCCTTACGAGTGTCGAAGGGGATAGCTTCACTGGCCTATTACCCCCAGTGGGTATGTGTGCATTGTGGGTGGGCGTGTCGACGCCGCAGAACTGGGAATTGATGGTCCGGCCGTGTGCTTTTGGCGGCAGCTTCCATTGTCTCGGGCCAGTTCCCCTACATGTTACGTGAGGATTGGTGGTGGGTAGGTTGACATTCCCGCAGAGCTGTATTAGAAAACGCTTTATAAAACGGCTAATCTACTCAGTAACTTCAATCAACCCACAAGTTAAATAAATAGACGAACAACTGCGCGAGCACTAGGAGAGTCTACAGGAAGGTATTTGTGCTCGTACTCTCAAGCATGGCACAGCGTTACGTATACCCACACCGTAGCGCGTACCCACAGACGTGAGCTGAGCAACGCTGTATAAACAGGAATGTGCGCTTGGTCTGATGCACACGCGTTAAAGGGAGTTAGCGAGACCCATGTGGACGACGCAAACGAATCAAGAACCCTAACTGGGTGGCGTTCACCATCCCCATTTTTTCTCCCTCACGGACTGATTCCGAGAACCGCGCACTCTGAAACCCAGCATGGTTGTTGCTCTACACGTATGCCTGCTATCACTATACTCGGTTACAACTCAAGAACGGCAAAGCGCCGGACCCGTGACGTCAGTGCGCGCGCGTTTTGAAAGGGGTTTGCTATGAATGGGTGATATCGTCTGCCTTGTCTCATGTAGTTTGTTTGTCGTCACTGGAGTCGTTTATAAGCATATTAAGTCCACAAAATCATGGGAATGGCTCACGCCATGTTCAAAATATTCCCAGTAACGCCCTACTTGCGCCGCGCGAAGAAACATCCGGCTACGGTGATAAGGCACAGCGGCAACTTTCGGTGCCGTTCTTAAGTTGTCACCGAGTATAGCACGTGTTTCTAGTGGAGCCGCCGTTCTAAAGGAGACTCGATCGTTCGTTCTCCAAGATATCCGGTCTTGCGTTAACAGCCTAAGAGCACTTCTCGAGGCGACATCCAAGCCGCCGAACTGCTGCGAACGAAAAGAAAGCGATGCCGCCAAGGATGATGAACTGTATATAGGCGCAGAGGAAAGACCCATACAGTTCTTCCTCTGGAAACCACGCCTCCTGTCACATGCCGGCAGGATAACTAATTCTTCTGCTGGCCTGAACGAAAATGGAGAGCACGCCAGTCGGCCTTAAATTTCTCGCAACCGTGCCGCCCGAAACGCAGGGCATTCGATCTCTACGTCACTGAGCACGAAACTTTAGGCTTTCTTCGAGAGGTGCGTCGGGGCATCAGAAGGCATCTATGTCTGCATCTGTGCCTTTGCTGCTTTATTTTGTTCTTTTTGGGGGGGTGAATAGCCGGGATATAACGTATAAAGAGTCAGTGATCGAAATACTTGCGCAAATTTACGAACAGATGTTGGTTGTTCGCGCGAAGCTCGCCGCTTGACAAAACGGTGTGGGAGGAGCAAGTTGCTTGATGCCTCTTTCCTGCGGAGCACGTTTCGGTATACGCTGGCGTTTTGGTAGACGGACGCTTTTGTACCCGGACATTTCGGTGCACGGTCCATTTCAGCACGCATTTGAGCAACAGTGCATGTGTACGCTGTCTACGGCGTACGAGTTCGGGTATCAGTCACTTTTATTATTATTCGTAAATTAATTTTCACGTGTTGGACTCCTGCTATGGTTGTACGGGATGAGTGGTAATATAGCCAGCGCAAGCTATTGGTTTGCACCATTTTAATTTGTCAACACTGCTACGTAAGGTTAAAACTGACTAGCCTTAAAGTTTCCACTCAAATCCTTAACATATATGCTTCCATCAGGTCGCCGTTTCACAAGATTGTCGCTTCACATTTCTTGAACAAGTCGACAAAGGTGTAAGTCAGGCTTAGGGTGTTTTTCATGCGGGATTTGAACGCATAACACATGCACCCGTTTTATTTGTATTTTTTGTTGGCCTCCGTGTGTTTCTCTAACTCTGATTGATTGATTCATTGTAGGGTTTAACGCGCCGACGCAACGCAGGCGATGAGGCGCGCCGTAGTGGAGGGCTCCGGATTAATTTTGACCACCTGGGGATCTTTAACGTGCGCCGAAATCTCGTACACACGGGCGTTTTTGCTTTTCGCCTCCATCAGTTTCTCTAACTCTAGATACCCTTACTGCCCACTATTATAATTATTGTATCGACAGCAGGTTTAGGGCTGTCTCCAATGAAAACGACGGGCGGAAGGCACCACTGGTTCTGTACCATTCAGTGTGTCTTATTCTGTTCGCTTTACGTTGGAAGATCTACGTGAGTGGGAAACTGTCGTGTCATTTCCAACACTTAGCTGTTCACCGGATATTGCACAGAAGGAACGACACACGAACACCGCGAAATAGGTTTCTTATTCGCGCAGGTGTGCGCGCGGATGGACGCGGACAGACATTGGGAGGTCCTAAGGTACTCCGCACCGTTACAGGCGAGGGAGTAAGCCGTTTGACTTTCAGTTACCCACTCACGGTCGTAGCCCAATGGGTAAGACGACTGACGCTAACTGTCTTGCTTACCAGACACAGGCTCGAATCCTGCCGGTGCCTGCGTGTTTTTTTGTGCGGTTGTAAATGCTATGCGCGCGGACGCGGACGGACATTGTGCGGTTCTAAGGTACTCCGCACCTAATAACTTTATTAGCGAAAAAGTTGGCCCGAAGGGCTCGCATGGATAGACAGAAAGGCTGAGGCCCGTAGCCAGCCATCCAGCGCTTTTATGCGCCTCGCAGCGATGAAGTGCCTCCTCTCGAGACCGGCGGGGCCTGCGTTGCATTGCTGTGTCCTGCAGCCAAAGGGATGCTCACGGCCAGCTCGAAGCCATGGTGGCGAAACGGCGTGCCCTGCGCGCCTACTGGTCACGGACATTGAGTGCGTAGCCGCCTCGCGGTTGACCGGAGCGGGCAGGCATGCGCACGCGGGGCTTCTTGCCACCGGCAGTGGGCGAGCGGGCGAGAACGAGGCGGAAGGAAGCCCAGCCGCGGTCCACGTGCCGCTATTTTTCGGGCGGACCAGGGCGACCGGGCTAGCAAGCGGTCGTCGCGGCCCTGCCTCTTCCGGAGAAGAGGCGCGCTCCCCCCTCGGCTGGCGGCTCGGCCGTAAACTTGAACTTGGCTGGACGAGACGAGGAAGTGGAGGCAAACACGGGAGAAGGAAAGGGAACCTCTGGAGCAGCCCTTGTTGTGCGCCCCCCTTTCTCTCTCTCTCTCTCTCGGCTGTTTCCGCGATTTTTTTTTCGCGCAACAGCCGAAGGTGTGGTGGTGGCCCCCTTGTTTCGCGAAACGAACCAGCACGCGGGCGTCTCCGACGCTGTTGTCGATAGGGCAAACTGGGCAGATTGCCCTTGTTGGTGGTGGCCGACTTCACTTAGGCAAATTTCACGCACACCAGCCGCTTTGTGGGCTTCATAGAGCTGAATGAAGGCTTTGTTTTCGCACTGAACGTTTTGGGCCCGGCACGGGTTTTTGTCGTAAATTATAAGGTCTAATTAGTCCCGGACAAAAGCTCGCCCAGCTTGGGTTCGGGCTAATTGGTATGTATGTATGTATGTATGTATGTATGTATGTATGTATGTATGTATGTATGTATGTATGTATGTATGTATGTATGTATGTATGTATGTACGTATGTATGTATGTACGTATGTATGTGTATGTACGTATGTATGTATGTATTGTTATCTATATTGAGAGCCGTTGGCGGAACACGAAGAGCATATTCCAGCGTAGCTCCCGTTGACAAACTCAAACTTTGGGCGAAGGAAATCGACTCGGAAAGCACCGAATCGGACGAAGACAAAAGTTCCGACCGGGACGGTCGGTAATGCAGGATGGCCGAATGTACGCTGCCCTTCCGCTGGATGACGCCACCGAACTCCTCCAGGTGCGATCGTGTAAAGCGAGCCGGCGAGCGGAAGCCTCGCCCGCGCACCGCCGCGTCAGATAGCAAGAAGAGCGCTCTCCGATGGGCCACGCGAGCCACCGTTGTAAAAAAAATCAGTTATTTTAAAACGAATTGTTTCAGTTCAGCCAACGGCTCTCAATATAGATAACAGTATGTATGTATGTATGTATGTATGTATGTATGTATGTATGTATGTATGTATGTATGTATGTATGTATGTATGTATGTATGTATGTACGTACGTACGTACGTATGTATGTATGTATGTACGTACGTACGTACGTACATACATACATACATACATACGTACGTACGTACGTACGTACGTACGTAGGTAGGTAGGTATGTATGTATGTATGTGTGTGTGTGTATGTATGTATTGATAATTAGGAAGAGAGGAAGGTTCACGAGCAGGCGTAAATTGTCTCGCCTATAGGGGCGGATACCAGAACGTCTGGGGGAGGTGGGATAGGGAGGAAAGATTACATAGGAATAGGGGGATAGGGTAGAGGGATTACATGGAACATAGATAAAACACATAGGGAAGGTTAACAAGGAACATATATAAAACACAGGGGGGAAAAGATTTAAACAATCGTGCAAAGTAGGAATACACAGAGGGATGCTCTACACATATAAACTAGTGAAGGTACAGAACACAGTTGGCATTCCACATTTATGCTCTCATGGCAAGAAGGGCTTACGACAGGCAAGGCCTTGCCGAATCATTTAAATACTCAGTTTGCCTCGGACGATCATTTATTTTTCTCTTTTCGAATAGAGTGAGTCTAGTGGTACGAGTAGGCGAGCGTTTTTCGGACCCCTGGACACCAGAACAACGCAGGCAACGACGGCGCCCATGAGATGGTATGTGCAGCCGATCCCACCCTCCACGGCACATGTTCGTTGAGCCTCCTCTGGATGTCAACGTAGGTGTCATAGCGAGGAGAAGTCGCCGTCAAAGTAGGTAATGGCCACTGAAGGAAAGCACCCCGCGACCCGACCGGTCCATTCCTGTGTACACACTGCTGGACTTGCAAACCGTATACGCTCTAAAGCAAGGACTGGCTACGCCATCACGCCGGACATTGCAGATAGCTGGGAATGGCTCCGACGCTTTGGCAAGATTTGAGGGCACTACACCCACCCGCCCGTGCACCCTATAACATAACAACCAAGTAGCCAATGTTAAACACCTCATATGCCTGGACTGGGGCAAGCTACAAATAAAGAACACACAAAGCACACTATGTTCGCGGATACGAAGATTGCATCAGGCCACAACAAACCTAAACGGAGACGTCCCTCTCGCTTGTCGCAAAAGATGAGAACCTTCCTCAGTTGACCTGAATTTGTGAGCGTTTGGGGCAGACATAAAAACATACTCAAATACTGGGAAATTACTTTTCCGTGAAGTGGCCTGAATTGAGTGGTCTGTGGTGATCCAACCCCACCGGCCAAACGATTTCTTTTGCCCCTTCCTCTACCCATACTTGATGCATTCGACCTCTCCTGTCCAAACAAATTCGTTCATTCCTTCATTTCTACCAGCCTTGCGCAAAATGGGGGGGAAGAGGAAAGGGAGGGGGAGGGGCAAGCGGACCGTATTAACGTGTTCAGAGAATAGCGGCCTACACCACTACGCTATCCTTCAACACAAACTGAACATACTCGTATTCATACTGGCCCTCCATTACATGCATGCATTCACGCAACCGTCGTATTTATACTGGGGTTAAACGACATCTAGTACGTAGTAAGATTTTTTTTTAATGGCTTGCGTATGGATTATTTTTAGGCGAAAGCTTTATGTGCCTTAGTCTGCGAACATGGAGGAAAACCGACGTTGTTGCGGTTGTTGCTCTAGTTGTTGTCTGGTACAGACTGCTGCGAGGAGTAGATCAAAAACACACGCTAGTCTGCATGGAATTCGAACCCGGGTCTCCAGGGTAAGAGCCGAGAGCATTACCAGCCCGCTATCTCCGCACGTTGTCACCGGTGGAACAGAAGTTCGAATGGGGCGTGGCGCGTGACACGTGAACGTGACGGAACGTGAGTGGAGCAGGGGCAATCCAGCCGCGCAGAGCTGTGACTGTGGGGAAGCTGCGGCGTGTGTTGCCAGTCTGCTTGTCGAGCTCATTCGCATTGAAAGGTGAAGAAAGGAAGGCGAAGAAAGAAACACAGAGACTACATAACACTAAACGAGCCCGTCGAAGTAATCCGTGACAAAGGGCAAAAAAACAGTACTGCAGAAAGAGAGAGAGAGAAATTTAATGAATACTGAAGAGGTTAGCCCCACAAACGGCGAGGCTTGCTACTTCAGATGGGGGTGAACATAGTGAGGTGAAAAAAAGAAAATAAAAGGGGAAGCAGTGCGCAGCAGCAATGAATAAGAGGGAGAAGAAAATAAAATCAGTTCGGAAGGTAGAACAAATTTACAGCACTAGGAGAAAAAATCTGAGGATCCCAAGTTTAAAGAACATCGGTTAGTCCCGTGTCAGACAGAAAAGTTAAGAGAGCCTTTGTCCCTCGCGCCGCGTCAGCGTGATTTTGCCACGGACCAAGAAAGTGACGCAGCTCTAAAGAGTGTCCTCGTAGCAGTCGCACTAGAGTTCTTTTAGCTGTTTCGCGTTGAGTTGTATGCTGCGGGCAGTAACACAAGACATGCTGTATGTCGTCTCTCACAGAGCACAATGGCGAGTCCGCCCAGCCTATCTTAAAAAGAAAACTACCAGTGAAAGCAACGTTCAGGCGTAGTCGGTGAAGGACACCCTCAGTTTGCTTTTGTAGACCTCGCGGAAATTGGAAATTGCACTGAGGGTTAATCGCGTGCAGAGGCAAGGGTATCGTAAGAGGGTCCTGCCAAGCTGATAACTGCAGTTTTTATCCAAGCGCATTCACGGCCGTACTTCCGTCTTGTCTGGAATACGGGATTCCAATAGACACAAGCAGATTGTGCGCCTATTTCGCTGCTGCGTCAGAGACGACGTTCCCCTGGTTGCCGGAATGTCCTGGCAGCCATTGAAGCGAGATGCGGTGCCCGTCTCGTAGCCCTAGTGCGTGCAATGCGTGTATACAGCTCACGCACAAGTTGGCTGCAGCGGTGGGATGGCTTCATCAGTGCTTGCAAGGCAGGCCGCGAGTCGGTAAAAATCACCCATTGTCGAGCGGGACTATTGGTGATGTGAAGGAGTGCCGCCCTAATGGCAGTTAACTCAGTGGAGGTGGACGACGTCTTGTGACTGAGTTTCTCTTTCACAGATAGTCCCACCGACGGAATCCAAACCCCAATGGCTGACGAGTCAGACTTCACGGATCCGTCTTTATATACCTGAACGTGGCCAAGATAACGCGAACTGATATGCTCCAGTGTGTAGTATCGCAAGGCCGGCTCAGGCAGAGATGATTTCTTGCCTATACCTGGTATGGTGGGGCATATATACCATGGTGCAGCTTTCCATGGCGGAAAGGCAGGCTTGCTTGGGCGTTCGAAGTTGGCCGGTAGGAGGCTCCGTACATGAGGGTAGGACACCTGTGCTAAAGGATGGTCAGCACACCGGGTTACGTGACGGAGGCTGGTGCGAAGGAACTCTTGAGCTTGGAGTGTCTGGGCGGACATACACCTTGCTTCGCAGAGAGTTCCATTCGTGGATGTGCACCTTCGAAGGCCCAGGCAGATGCGCAGAACTTGAGCCTGTGCACACTCTAGCACTCTGATACTCTGATGTTTGCCTTAGACAAACCAATCAGCGCTGGGAGGCTGTACCGCAGAAGGCCAAGAAATAGTGCCTTATAAAGTCGCAATAGTGAAGGCACTGAGCAGCCCCATGTTTTTCCTGTCAGCATCCGGAAAATGGGCATAAATGAGTGCAGACGTTCTCTAAGGTTACGGATATGGGGGGCCCAAGATAGTGAGCGATCTATAATGTAACTCCGAGAAATTTATGGTTGTGAGCGTACGGTATTTCTGTGTCATTTATGAGACGCGAATACAGTTCAGCAGTAAATAATTTTATGATAAGTGTAACCAGCCTTTCGCCTTCAAAGCACGTAAAAGGTCCTGAATGTCGCGGGGAATTTGGCGGTATGTTTTAGTGTACATTTTAATGCACCTGAATGACTGCGCATTCAAGGGAGCAAATTTGACGAATAACGACACAGTCGTACGCGGTACGAGACGCGGCATCTATAAGGATACAATATTTGGCCCAAAAACGGGATGTGCGCTTGAATTGCGTGGTGACCACATTTTTCGTGCCGGCAATCGTGCGCTCGGCCTATGCTCGCTTGAACGCTGTGATCTGTCAACCTGCATGCCGCGCTTTGGTGAAGCCAACGCACGGGATTCTTAAGACTAATTTTTGCTACCATACGCACCGATACTTCCTTTCGTTTCCACGCTACCAAGGCTGTCGATAACTGCAGCACAACATTCGTGAGTTTCTTTTCGACTATTCGGTTTCGCGCATTTCGTCTTTCGGGATCAGTGCCCTCAACCGCCCGTTTCGTCTTCTCCGTTAGAGAAAAGGTGAAACATGCGAAGTAATATACCTTTTAAGCAAAAGTTAACCGTAATTTAGTCTTACTATCTCGAAAAACGCTGCAAGTTTATATTTGGCACCACTGATCGCCCCCGAGGAGTCAAACGCCTGAGCTGGATTTGCTGTGACAAACCGTCGGAAGAAAAGCGACGCTGTAGAGAACATCCCCTTGTTCGAAAAGACATGCTTGGCATATGAAAATCAAGTCGTAAAGTCTCGTACGTACGCGGGAGGTATTTTATGCGTGAGGCATACATTGCTGAGAGCGCGCACTGCTCACAGCCTTCTGAGACGTGTTTTTGTATGCAGATGTAGAGACGTTGTCAGCTCGCTTTCTAATGCACGTACGTCACGACTAGTTACCAGTGACGTGGCGTTTCTACGCTGAGACAGTTCTGAAACGCTGCCAAGTTGGTCGTTTTCCTGAATAATAGTTAGTTCGTAATGAAGCTGCGCATGTTTTAGTGCCTTTCCCGTTTTCAAATACAGTTTACTCGCGATAATTCAAACTCGAACGGACCTCAGGATTTTGTTTGAACTGACAGAAGTTTGAATTATCCGACGCTCTCATAAATATGACTGGGGGCAACAAACCAACTCGTATTGTAATGAAACATTCACCTACATTTAATAATACAACATTCACACACAATACTGAAGCGCTTATAGTCACACTTTGCAAAAGAAAATCACGAATGTACGACTGCTTTGTCTCTGCATGAGGGTTCAGAACAAAGTTTTCGATGTCAGCAATGGCGGCCAGAATTGACTGCGAGAGTTTTCTGCACAGGTCAAGAACTTGCGAATTCCAGCAACGTGCTGAAAGGCCTGTGCAGCTGTCCTGGGTGGCTTTTCCTCTGCTGGCTGCAGCTCTTCTCAATGTCACTGCTGCCCTGTCCCGGCAACACCCCCTTCAAAATAAGCCCCTCCTTCACAATATGCCTTGTTTTTTTTTTTTTTCTTCTTTCTTTCTTTCTTTCTTTCTTTCTTTCTTTCTTTCTTTCTTTCTCAATCCACACGTGGTTGTTGTCGAGCGCGGTTTCGCTTCGACACGTGTATGCAGGAAATCGGCTTTATTTGTGACTGTTAACGGTAAGGATGCAAATGTGCAACTAGAAGCGGCAGATTTTTTCCGGCAAGGACAAGAGGGAGAGAGAGAGAGTAGAGAACCCTCGGTAGCAGCAACGGTGGACGGTTTATCTGACGTTTCGGTCAGAGCATGGCCTTTGTCAAGAGGGCTCCGGACGAATTTAGGCGGGACTGAAGCCGAAACGCCTGCCCGATCTGGTCTCGTGCCGATTATGTTTTGTCTCGCACGATCTTGTCTCGCACCGATTACGATGAGAACTCCACTTCACCAGCTCATCGAAGACAATACCGTACGCATTACAACACGCAAATACCCCCTTTTAACGAAATACCACTCTCTGAGAAGTCCCCGTAGATCGTCTTCACCACAGCGCTGTAGAATGGCCAGTTGAAGTGACCAAGTGTGCAAATCCAGCGAATGATGAAGCCTAACATTTTGCCACAATTATGATTTGGGAGTTTACATAAATGGTCAATCTCAGGCTGAGTATGTTCTACATAAAGCCCCATTCATCGGCGTAGCCAAGTAGTGACAGCGATTAATGTGCCGACGCGCGCTGCTATTGGCTCCTGCCGAGGTGTTTCCGGTTCCGCCCTGCGTTTTCCGTTCCGGTCCGCCATGAACGATCAAGCTGGGCTCCGAAAATGAAGCTAGGGTGGCTACAATTAAGGATAGCCACCCCAGTGAAACATATCTCGCTTGTTCTGTGCGCCAGTCGTAGTCGCGGGTGATTTTGCGGCACTTTCCAGGTGGATATTTCATTTTGCGTACGGTCTGTTCTGCACCATAGTGCATGACACTTAAGAGATGACGGGCCGTTCTGCATTTAGCTGCGCGACACAGTCGGGTAACGATTTGTTTGCTGCGCCGCTTGGCAAGCTCAATGCCGAACGCAGGGAAGCTAGGATGCGTAAGATAGGATTAAAAGACTTGAATTCTAACAAATGGAGCAAACCCGGAGGCCAGCAGAAACCCGCAGAGACCAGCTAAAACCAGTTTGAAGATTTTCTCCCGCAGATCATTACAAAAATAGGTACGCGTGAATACAATACAGACATTCGGAATAACGCATACAATGCCTTTCTGGCTGTTGCTCTAACATTTTGAGCAGACGGCTCGGGGTTTTATCTTGGAAACGGCAACTGTCCGCGTTGTGCATGAACCGAACCACTTCAGCGCAAAACGTCGAGTCGAAATCATTCTTGTACGTTCTCACCAATATAGCTTGATCGGATAGGTGGTCATCGCAATTAACTTCCTTGAGAAGCGCTATACACTTGAATTGCGGCCCTGAGACTGGTGTGCGCAGATTTCTGAGACCCTAGCGCTGTGCTTGAGTTGTCAACGACTACTACATTGAACGTCCCTGTGTCGAATTTCCTGCTGCCACATGTCGGCTTGCCTTCCTGTCCTGCTAGGAGCTTCGTTGAAGTGGATCAAATGCCTTCACACTGAGCTATAGCTCTGTGAATTGGGCCTTACTCAAAAAACTTGGAAGTGGGGTTGCAGAGATCTGGTGAGCTCTAAAAGACAGCAAGTCTGGAGCCATTGACAGCTCTGGACCAGGCTTCTGGAGTGCAATAGTCGCCTTGTCGAACAGCTCAAAAAACCGCATGCCACATTGTTGCCATGAATGACGTTACCAGCGTGGGCAGCTTCTTTAGAATAGGGATTGTTTCCATGCGAGTGTCGCAAGTGTCTGCCTCTTTGGGCGCCAATGGACGGCGACAAGTCTCGATGTCTCAGAAGTTCGCTACATTTTTTTTTTTTTTTTTGCAAGAATCTGCACGCAGAGACCACCTTTTGTTCGACATTCTTTTCAGAGCAGAAATTGTTTTTCATTGGTAGACGCAGTTGAAGAAGCTTCTAGCAGTTTAGCGGCGTGGAAAATAAATCATACAATTACGGTGTTAGGCCGAAAAACCTTACTGCCTCAACAACGCAATCCATACTTTATGCTTCAAGTTAAGGCAGTGACCGGAGCACAAGACATGGGTGGCCAAAGGCATCTTATCCATTATGTGAGCTTGAAGTCCCCTTGACAAGTTACTTGCACTGTAATAGGACTGAAACTGAAATACCGTTACCCTGAAAAAGAGATAACGTGGTGTAAGCCTGATATTGAGCGATTCAATTGGAACAATTCCAACGAGTCTCTCGTGCACAACTCCCTGGAAGCAGTAGCGAAACAAAATAGAACTCTGTGCAGAAAACGCTGGAGCTCAGATCAGGGCTTTCGTCGCAACGAATTCAGCAAATCATAAGGGTCAAGGATGCCCAACCGTCCCCTCCCACGACGGGTTAGGTTCCGTACAGGAGTTGGGGTTGAGGCCCCATCCGTCGGTTTTTAATGCAATCGTAGGGAGCAAGCACGCTCCCTACATATTTATCGGTTGAGTGAGTGGGCCCTTGCAAGTGGGGGACCGAGGCTGCAGCCCCCAAAAGCCCCCACCTTAATCCGGCCTTGATCACATGGATTGTAAGCGGGGCAATTCGTACATATCTGAGCGATATGTCTGTGAGCGCCTTTGCCGTCTTGTTTTTGTTTTTTGCAATGTCGTCAAGTGGGAGGCACTAACAACATTATGCCTTGGACTCTGTACAATTGGCTCAAATGTCGCCTCACTGCACATCAATATAAAAAAATCGAAATCATCATGGATGGTCTTCCATATTTCTTCAATTTTGTAGGTAACAGTTGTCACTTGTTAAACGAAGTACACGATTTGTGTTAAACAACATATTCTAATGTATCTTTATGCACACAAAGATGGACAGCTACAGTTTCGTGCCCCACTTTGCGTGCCTGCACTTCGTGCCCCACACTCGCTTCTCGTGCTTTTTAGCGTTGCGCAATTTCGGCTCATAATATGTGGTGAAGATGGAACCCGTTGGCTGTGTTGGGTTCCATTCCTTGCACATTACTCGATAATCAGCTAAATGTACTACTTTGACAATACTTATTTGTTTAATGAGAATGTAAATTAAAATCACTCAACATACAAAATATTTTCTGTGTAAGACGGTTTCACTAGCTAATTCTTAAAAAAAATCACAATGTCCTAAATTTCCGAATGTCAGCACGTGTGGTATATCAAGTACAGCTACACAGATATACCTCGCAGAAAAATCTCAGGTAGCCCTTATTCACATAGCCGTTTTTCACCCCGTCACGTCACCGTCACGTCACCGTCTTCCGTCATGGGCGACGGTTTTTCGTGCGGTTTCTCGCCGAAAACGGTGTGACGGTGACGGGAGGCCGAGATCTACGTTTCCGTCCCGTCAACACGACAGAACCATGCCCCGCGGTAAACCAGCTAATCAGAAAACAAATTTTTACAGCTAAATTCAGCGAAAAGTGAGCACAAGCCATTTTCTTTACTTTTCAGATGAAGCACGCCAATTCTAGGCTAAACTGATCACTAGGCAGACGACCCTGTACACTGACGGAGAGCTTCAGTACGAATGCTACTCCGTTTACGTCTCCGTCGGGGTTTCTTGACGTGATGGTGCCGTGACGGAGAAGGTGACGGCTGTGTGAATGAGGGCGTACGCGGAACACGGGCAATATTAGGGAGAAAACAAACGCGCATTTTAGGCAGCGAGAAGAGAACGCAGAAGAGAGCAGCGAGAAGAGAACGCATGTAACGCGAGAAGCCAAACTATGGTTATAACTATTACATACAATCGAAACTACACTAGGCGCCGTGTTCTGTAGCGGTGAAAAAGCAGTACGTATTTTCAAAACTTATTAACCCCCCTTTGGTTCGGGATTGTCCAGGAATTGTGGCTCGCCTTTTTCAAAATTGTATTGAAAGCAAGCATTGTGGGAAAAAAATAATAAAAAAAAAACAGCGGGTCATGGCACACACCCCTCACACATGTGGGCAACAACGTGCATTTTATTACGCGTTTTCTCCTCTTTCTTTAACCTTAGGTCCACCTTAAGAGGTTAAGACGTGAAAATATTAGGCATTTGGTTATGCTGAGTGAGACACGTTTCTGGACAAGGTGATTCATGTCGGATTTGAAAATGATATATATGAAAATGACACACGAAAGGCCACATGACAGACGCAAACTCAACTGCTTAATTTTACCGAAAAATCCCCCCTAAATACTCTTCCGCCTCCATAGAAACGTATTTTAAATAATACGTAAAATTAGCAACTCGATACAGTTGAATAAATGTTTATTCCTCCTCTTCAGTATAAACAACTACTGTACAAAACTGGTATTTATTTTACAAAAGGTATACGGGAAGGACACGATCACACAGGCGCTTGCGGGTGTAAAATACGTGTCCGGTAATGTATGGGCGATAACGCACGGGTCGTGTGCAGTGTAAATGTTTTTGTTTGTTTCTTCTTTCTATAAGCACGCATATGCACAGGTCTTGCCGCTTCTTACCCGTTTCGCGTACTAAACTTTCATCCTTGAAATAATCACCACGTCACCTTCAAAAAGCACCCTTCGACGTTCCCGAAACGGCAGACGACTGCACTCAACAATGAGAAAAGTGCAATGTGTGGAAGCACTCAAGCGGTGACCAGGGCGAAGATGTTTCGTGGAATTAAACCAGCGCATTAACCCGCAACGGCCGCTGATTATTGCGTTTCTAGAGGAAATGCGCAAGCAGAGATAAATTGTGTCATTGCTTACTGCCAAACGAGCACACATATTGGTTGTTTTGTCGTGTGCAGCACGCGTCTTGCGCCGCACGCAACGTGAAAAAGCAGACGACGCGAAAGCGCCATCCACACTAGGAGCGGTTCGTCCCGCCGCCGCCAGGGGCCGACTGTGTTCGCGCTCGGGGCGAATAGCCACCATAGCGAAATGGTGCGGGGACCGCTTTTAACCGTTCTTTAAAATGTCGCTCAAGGCACACACGAAGTTGCTTGTGCGGTAAAGGACCTGATAATGTGGGCGAAAATGGTACTATAAAACATCATCCGCGCCGCTAGTGAAATCGCCCATGAAATATCTGCCGGGGTAGTAAGCCTAAACATCTTGGCTGGCAGCGAACAGCGCTGGCATATGACGCGAGGGGAGCAGGAGAGGGGTGAAGAGGAGGAACTTGTGGCTACTTGGCTAAAAGCCAATGAAGCGACTTTAGTTCTACCGACCGAACAATCTGAACTGAGCTAAGAAGTGAAGGAGAAGATTAGAGTGAGCCTTCGGCCATTTCTGTTCGCGCCGGTTCTCCACACACTCTTCGGTATTGTGCGGCCTGTGTGCGTAAAGCACTGTTACGCTACCCCGTATTTGTGACATAATGATTAGAATAAAAAAGTGCATGTGCGCAGGGACAGCACGCAAGACGTGGACGGCGTTTTGCATTGCCCAATGTCCCTGCATGCAGCGCACACTCCCTTTATCACTCAAATTGAATGCTCGGCCACGTCATCCATCGAATTAGCACTTCAGACAACTTTGTTTGGTCATTCTGGGGCATTGTGGTGAAGAGGCCCTACGGGGACTTGCTAGAGTGCATGTACCAATTTTTTTCCGGAGACGGTTAGTCTCCTGTGTGTAGTATTAAGTTGAGCTATCTCAAGCCTAACTTATGTGTCAATTGTAACTTAAAATAAGTCAACTCCGCCGCTTCCGCAACCTTTCCGGCTGCCGCACCGTGATTGGAAAAACGGCTGTGAAAGGACTTGCTAAGCGACTTTCCTACAAGTCTATGTCTCGAGCCTCCGACGGTACTACAAGTACTCCACTAAAAAGACGTCCATCGGCATTTCGACAAAAAAAAAAAAATGCCGCGTTTGGCACTACTTCGCCCTCTATTAGTAAAGTAACTACGTAAACTAACATAACATAACGAACAGAAAAAAAAATAATTTAAAACACCAAATACTAACCTAAGCAATGAAGATTAAGCAAACCTGAAGATGTAAAAAAAAAAAAAAAAACAAGGGAAGAGCCGGGCTCGAGCCGCCGCCCATCGTCACAGGAAGCTAACACGGAACACCTACACCACAACTGTTTTTTTTTTTCTTTAATGCATGTAAATGTTAGAAAACTTCAAAAGACGAGACACTTAACACACAATTTAAGCACTAACAGACAGTCGAACAAAGATCAAAACTCAGGCAAGCAAACGCACGCATCCAAAAGAGGCAGCCACTCTGGTGGATCACTCTGCGCAGCATAAACGCTCCGCACCAACGCCGCCTGTTCCCGAAAAATGCACTTGGTCGGCCTAGGGGGTTCCGCATGCCGATCAGTCATACGGCACTTCCACAAGCTAAACAATCCTAGGAGAACGAAAACGTCATATGGCACCCGATTAACATCTTCAAATGGCAGGAAGCGAATGGTGTACGGGGTGATGTCGATGTCCTTTTTTAGTGTCCGCTGCAAAACGTCCCAGAAGAACACAGCGTCCCGGCACAACACAAAACAGTGATCAATTGTCTCTGGTTGATTACAGAGGCGACAATTGTCCGACCAAGGAATAGACATTCCTTTTTCGCGCAGCCATGTCTTAACTGGGAGTGTGGAAGAATGAAGCTTGAAGAAAAATGTCTTTGCATTTGGTGGGATACACATGCTCATTACGCGTTTTAAAACATTGCTTTTCTGGTGGCCTAAGTAAGGCTGGCGATAAACAGGCACCGGGAATAGACTTTCAATAAGAGTGTTCGTCATAGATTGGCGCTCTGGCCTGCGTCAACCCAGTCTTAAATATTCGAATGTCGTCGGATGGCACTCCAGCCATGGCTGTAGCGCTGAGCTGGAGTGTCGTTGGGTGAACTCTAGACACTGCGTTCTTTAAACAAATGACGGTGTTTTTTTTTTTTTTTTGTCTTTCCTTGTTATGTTAAACGAATAACTACACTCAGTCCCCGTAGGTCGTCTTCACCACAGCTCTCCAGAATGACCAATTGAAGTGACCATGTGGACATATGCGACGACGAATGATTTGATTTGATATATTATTTGACTAAAAGGTGCATATGCGCAAAGAGTCAGGGACAGCACGCAAGCTGTTGTGAATGGCGTTTTTCACTCGTTAATGTCCCTGCGCAGATGCCCTTTTTAATTAATATTGAATGCTCGGCCACGTCAGTCGTCGAATTTGCCCTCTAGGTCACTTCGATTAATCATCCTGGAGCATTGTGGCGAAGACGCCCTAAGGGGACTTCTTAGAGTGCATATACTAATTTTGTTGCAGAGAGGGAAAGCCAGCAGGACGGGGAAGTTATTATACGGCAGACGTAGCCGGTGCCCAGGTACACTGCTCGCGGTACGCTTTCTTTTCGCACAGCGATTACGATGCGGATTCCACTTGCATATATACCCCTGAACAATGAACCCGGCGAATACCATCTTTTAACTAGATACCGGAGAGAGCTTTCCCGATATGAATTGTTACAATCACGCCCGGCGATCAAACGATTTTAGTAGTGGCCAATCTCATCATCACTTGCACCAGTCAGTAGCACTGCTGCCATCGGCATCGTCTTCATCCACGCCATCGGCATCGTCTTCATCCACGCCATCGGCATCGTCTTCATCCACGCGCCACGGGCTACCGCCATCGCACCCCTTGCCTCGCGGAGCCGAACGCTGCCCTGCCCCAGCGTTCCTCCCTCAAGCATCGGCGTGGAAAATGGCGGAGGGCGGCCTGAATGTAGACAGCATCATCTCAAGGCTCTTGAAGGTCCGCCCAGGGAAGGAAATGCCGCTGACGGAAGCGGAGGTGCACGACCTCTGTCTGAAGTCGCGCGACATCTTCCTCGCCCAGCCCATGCTGCTTGAGCTGGTGGCCCCGATCAAGATCCTCGGGGACATTCACGGCCAGTACGATGACCTTCTG
The DNA here is from genome assembly GCF_048455015.1 of Haemaphysalis longicornis. NCBI lineage: Eukaryota > Metazoa > Arthropoda > Arachnida > Ixodida > Ixodidae > Haemaphysalis > Haemaphysalis longicornis. The sequence continues at coordinate 398,852,974 of NW_027526203.1, forward strand.
GCGCACTTCAAGCACGGCGGTTTCCCCGAGCAAACCAACTACCTGTTCCTGGGGGACTACGTGGACCGGGGCAGGCAGTCCCTGGAGACCATCTGCCTGCTGTTCGCTTACAAGGTTAAGTACGAGGATAACTTCTTCCTGCTGCGGGGAAACCACGAATGCGCGTCGATTAACCGCCTCTACGGCTTCTACGACGAGTGCAAGCGCAGGTGCAGCATCAAGCTGTGGAAGACGTTCACAGACTGCTTCAACTGCCTTCCCATCGCCGCCATCGTCGAAGACAAGATCTTCTGCTGCCACGGCGGACTGTCTCCCACCCTCTACTCAATGGGGCAGATCCAGCGCATCTCGCGGCCCACGGACGTCCCCGACGCAGGGCTCGTGTGCGACCTTCTCTGGTCGGACCCGGACAAGACAGTCAAGGGCTGGGGCAAGAACGACCGGGGCGTCTCCTTCACCTTCGGTGCCGACGCGCTGTCCCAGTTTCTCAAGAGGCACGGCCTCGACCTCGTCTGCAGGGCCCACCAGGTGGTGGAGGACGGGTACGAGTTTTTCGGCGGCCGCCAGCTGGTGACCGTTTTCTCGGCTACCAACTACTGCGGCAAGTTCGACAACGCCGGTGCCATCATGTGCGTCGACGAGTCACTCACGTGCAACTTCCAGATCCTGGCACCCCGCGAGAGACTGGCCAGGTACCAGCAAGACGGTCTGATCTCCGGGCGGCCCCCCGCAACGCCGCCACGTCCGGTGGAGAAGAAAGGAGCGGCAGGGGAGAGGGCGGCAGAGGCACAATCAGGGGGCACGTAATAAACAGGGAACCAACGACGTCCACCAACGACGACTCCACGTTTCGTGTCTTCAACGTGTTCGTTGAATAAACACCGCTAAGGAAAGCCAGCAGTCAAGAACGCCAAGGAAGGCATGCGGGAAGTAGTGCATACTTTTTCCGTCTTGACATAGATTATCGTTTGTAAATTGTTGGAAGGGAGAAAAATAATGCGGACAAAAATAATGCGGTACCCCGAGTGGAACCTGAACCCACCACCTTCGGAGTACGCGTCCGACCCACTACCAACTATAGGCCTACCGGGGAGGCTGTGCTCCCCTTGACTTTCATGAGTATGTATGCGAATGCATCTGTATCCGTCTTTTATACGACTGCTGGAAACCGTGCGAATGCTCTTACGACTGATGGCTTTCCCTTCTGTGTCCATTCAACGAGCTACGCATTCTCAATTTCGATTCACAACCGGATATGTGCAGCCGCCTAAAGAGAATGCTCAGCCATGCTAAGGGCTGAGGTGATGTGCTGCTGAGCATGAGGGCGTACCTAGATTCCCGAACGCGGTCACTGTTTGTCTGGTGCATATACAAAACAAAAACGTTCGCCTGTATGAAATTGAGACGTACATGAAAGATCCCCAGATGGTGTAAATTATTCCAAATCCCTTCACTACAAAGGGCCAAACGTATATTCGGCGCGTGAAATCCAAATTTTAATTCTTACAGGGTCAGCTTTGAATTACACACCGAGACCAATAACAAGACGAAAATATGTGCAGACACAATGCTGTCAGCGCTCAGTCTTGTCGTTTCAGTTTTTTTTTTATATCTCGTGTCTGTAGTGTTAGGCTATGCACTGTGGTAAAGTACAACTTCGAATTAATTGAATGAATGAATGAATGAATGAATGAATGAATGAATGAATGAAACTTTATTGAATATATGCACCACAGTGAACCTCCTGAAACATTTAAAGCAATAGTTGACTGGTCAATTTCAGTATTGTTGTTTAACTTACCAGTTTTTGAACCTCAGCCTGAGCTAGCAGTACAGTAGAATCTCGATAAACGGAAATCGCTTAAACGGAATTGCCGCTTAAACGGAACAGTAGCCTGTAAGTTGGTTGGTTTTGTATTCAGATAATGTAAAAAAACTCTCGGTAATCGGAACTAAAATTTCCGCGTCACTGTTTTTACGGAACCGGGAATGCAACTTCTGAAACCCATTGGCATGAGAATCAGCTTTTTACGGTTCCGGCTGTTTCGTTTGTTTGTTTGTTTGTTTTTCTTCCTCTACGTTTTTTTTTAGCCTCCTTGGCCTCGTGAGCTTCATCTCGTTTTTGGTCAGCCGTATTAGCGCAACGAATGCAACATGGCAGTTCTTGTTCCAGTCGTTCGGTCTCGATTCAAGGCGCCGATGTTACAGGGCTCAGCTCCTGCCGCCTCGTTCGTGCCATCGTGGTGCTATTCCCGATTCATTACCACGTTGCTGTCTTCTAAATTATGTGGATCGTAAGTACTCGCGAAGTTGAGGCCTCTAGCCTCCGTGAATATGCAGTTGCAAGGACTCAAACAAAATTAATTGATGCATTTTGTAGTGAACAGCGACTCATTGTTGCCAAATTAACTTTGTGAATGCTGTGCCTAAACCTCTTGTAGTTTTCTTGCTTTCTGTAAAACTACCAGCTACATTCACCTTCTAGTGCTTAGAGTTCGTGAAATGGTAGTAAGAGTGTGAAGGCACATAAATTTGCACTTTCACGCATCTATCTCAGTAAACAGAACTCCTGCTAAACGGAACTATTTTTTTCGGTCCTTTGAAGTTCCGTTTATCGAGAGTCTACTGTAGTTGCAAAAAATAGTGCCTATGCTTGGACTAGTAATAATCACTACCATCTCTGCATTGCTCTTTTCTCGGTGTGGCATGACGACCAGCGACGTTACACTCGAAGACAATGCTGCGGTTCTGCTTCACGACAATGCACTCGAGTGACTAATTCATATTGCCACCGAGGGAAATTCGGCGAATGACCGCAATGGACTTATTATTTGACTCAAGAAATGCGGTCTGCGATGTTGCACTGCCAGTGTAAAACTTTGTGCTTGCACTGCGTGATGCCGCAGTGCGCGCTGAACTGAGTACAATCGTATTCTCGGCATCGCCATTCCCCGAAATTTCGTTGTTGGCTGCATGGGTGATGGATTGGTCACTCGAGGTCGTTGTGGTGAAGCTGAACCATGGTACCGAGTGTAGGACCGTACAGTGCAGCGAAGCAGCTCGAGAGTGCACGTCTGTGAGTGGTATCTATGACGAAAACGAATTGCCTTGTTGTCGTCCGTAAAGAGAACGCACCGAAGTCACAAACTCTCCCTCGGCGGTGATCGGCCAGTGCGGTCAATGAGCTTCTTCTGGAAGTAGCCCAACGAATGTTAAAGGCTGAAACTTACAGGGAATGTACGTTAACGCCCCTCGCACATACACCATAGACGACAGAGCGCAGTGACTGGACGTCCATGCGCACAGAAGTAGTGGAACTATTGTAAAACGTTTCCCTCATCAATGCAGCTCCCGAACGTCCTTAACAGGTCCAGCTCTTCGTGAAATCGCCTTATTTTCGCGATCAATTTCTCAAAAGTGAAGTTATTCTGCACTGCACCGCAGTCATTCCCTGCGAAGTTATTCTGCACTGTCAGCATTCGATGTAACACCTTGCCTTGTGCTCCAGGTTAAAGGTCTGCGGAGATGTCAGGTGCAACTCTATGAGCAGAAACTAACGACTTCTGCAACATCTGGCTAAGCTAAGTAGTCAAGTTTCATGCCCAATATTATTTTTATAAAACAGCTTTGACAGGTTCCCGTGCGGACTTCAAACCTCCTGAAAAAGTGCGTACGCATAGCATCCAATTAGAACGGCTTTGGGCGATACCCAAGAGCAGTCGGTTTTTGCAGCCTGTGGTAGCGTCCAGTGCGGGGGCCACCTTCGATCACTGTTAGGGTTACTGAAGGGACAGTTGACAACCTCGCAACGCAGGAAACGCACCCCCCCCCCCCCCCCCCCCCCCAAAAAAAAAAAAAAAAAAGTTTACTCTGCCAGTGGTCGGCTGCAGGAGCAGCGCGTGGCCGGGTGAGCTGAGAACGCGATGACCTGGTTCCTCCCCCGAGATCGCCGGTCGGCCAAGGCCGTAAATGGGGCGATGAACCGACTTCCGCGCGGTGTCATTAGTGCTGCCACCGCGAGCCGTGCCCGGGCGTGCCATTACGGCGGGCCGCTTTCATTTAGCGGCCGCACTGCTGGTCGCCCACACAAGAGTACAACGTTGCGAGGCTCGTTCCGTTTTGGCAACTCTCGTGTTCGCCGCCCCGTATACAAAGCGCGGCCCGCGCATCAAGACGCATCGGGTTGCGCCTGCCTCTCGGCCGCTCCGTTCCCACCGGCGGCCAAGAACAGCGGACGGCTGTGTGCGCGACATGGGCGGTGTCGCCTGTTGGCAGGGCCATTCCTTCGCCGGACCGACTCACGTCTGTAAACCGCGATAGGTGTGTGCGGGGGAGAATTCTGGCACCTCGAGTGCGGTCATTGTCGAGCAGGCACGCTGTTTGGTCACGGAACCTGCTTTTACTCAGGTATCCCAGCGTAGTTGCTAACAAAGGCGGGCTTACGCCATCACCTCGTGTCACCCGCACCGTTCGCGTGAAGGGCAGCGATTAAAAGGGCGGCGACACACCGGGTTGTTTCCCGCATTCTTCGCCAAATTCGGGCAATTGGCAGTGGCCAACTGAAGCAACCACAAATGAGAACTTCGCTGTGGGCGTTCAAGCTAATTGTGTTCCATATGAAAAAAAAAAAAAAAAAAAACGGACCATTTTTGCGATGATTGACCAACGGCTGCATCGTTTAATTACAATGTGCTGGAAGTTAAGATGGATCCGTGGCGAAAACGCCCAGCGGAGAGTATACACTGCGCCATCTGTCAACAGCGCAACAGAATCCGGTTTGAAACTACTTTTCAGAAAATCCTTCCCCTGGTTTCGTCAAAGTAGCATTGAGGGCTAGCTGGCCGAGTTATCCGAGTTCGAGCCAATTTCATGGTTAAAAGCTACGTCGTTACACACTGAAATGTCCTGCTCGGGGCTATGAGCAGAAGCTCATTTTAGGGAACCGTTTTCTTGCTGAGCCCGATGGACAGATTGTAAGACGCCACGTAGCGTATCCATACTTACATTTTGAGTTTTCGATCCACCACTGCAGTGTTGCGTAAGTCAGAACAATATGTCGGCATGGCTATAAAATAGGAGTGAAGTTCGAACGATACAGGACGATGAAATCCAACCCTGACGCAGACATGCCTGATTAAAACGTTATCGCAAAATCGACGTATGAACCAGCTAACCCTACAACGTTAAAACACGCGAATCCTAATACCTTGCTTATAGATTTCACACTATTCAAAGGCCAGTCATGCTTTCTTTTCGTGCATTCCTCGGTATTTCTTTCGACTGCTTCGCTTTTCTTTAATAGCATGTATTCCGCCCTCTCTGTCTCTTTCTCACTCTGTCTAGATCTCTCTTTCGCGCACGTGGTACACATCTTCTACACATCAGTTTTTTTATCTGTTCTGACGTGCATGTTGTAAAAGTAAGTTAACTACCTTCTCATTTCTGAAATGTTTAATGATGCGAAAGATTTGGTGCTATCGGCTGGTGGGTAGCCTTGAACTTTCTTCGCTTTCTTGAAGGAACTTTTGATATTTGAATGATCGCTCTGACCTTATTCACAATTCGAAGGCTGCCCAATGAGGGTTGCTAGTGAGCGTGCGTGCCTGCGTGAGTCATACTCTGCTCCATGCAGCGGGTTTGAGGTTTTTCGTGCCCGTGTGGGATCATGGCATCTGTGGCAGCTGCCACCGTTATAACTGAGTTCGGTCCTGCGATGTCATCACGGGGTCCAGAAGTTCTACTTCAGCGAAAATGGTTCCACGCGAAAACGGTTCCACCATTTTCGCATGCTCGGCTGTTTCGCTTGCGTATACAGTAGCTGGCGGGAAATACGCTGATGACGGTGGGGCCCGCTTTTTAGGCAGGAACAAAAAGGGCCCCTGCTTGCCTAAAAATATGTGACCTCGTTATGGACGTCCTCTAGGGCGACTCGGAACAAAGGACACTGTGTATGCAAACGAGGCCGTGCAAGCGCGCACCATTCTGCTGTTTTTTTTTTTCCTCTCCCCCTCCCTCCCTCTCTCCTTCCTTTTTAAGGATAGGGGCGACGCATTAAAAGACGCCTTCGCATCACCCGCTTCGTGTTTGCGGGCTCCGTTTCTATAGTTAGTGGCTCGCTACGTTGGCATTGACATTCCGCCAATGACAAAGTGCTCTCGTCTCTGGCCTTTCGCGCTACTCGGGTGTCGAGGTCCAGTGATTGGCCTTCCGAGCGTGGGCATTTTCTTGCGCTATTGAGCGCGCGGGGTCAGCGACCTGCGTGGCCATGAAAAAGCAAAGAAAGCAGCTCAACCGAGGGACAATAAAATGTAATTCTTTACTGGGAGAACGCCGGGAAGCTTGGTCAAGCCGTTAGTTCATGATCTTTAACCTTTATATGTCAGTATAGTTTGCTTTTGCGCGGTCGTTTGTCAGGTACTTTTTAATCCTTGGGATGTATTCTCAAAAACTCCGGTGGATCTGCCTAGCAGCAACGTACCCGAGTAACCCGTTGCTGCGACCAATGGCGCGTACACGGTGGCGAGGGTCGATAGAGTACGATCGGACCTGTACGCTGTAAGGACCTGTCCTATGTGACAACGCGCAATGCGAAGATGGTGTTTTTCACTACGTCCGGACAGCGATGGGTCTCGCCATTCGCCGAATTTTCTGTGCGGATTGGTCACGTGGGTGTGTTGTGGCGAAGATGGCCCAGGGAAGTTCTTAGCTCTACTGCGTCATGACACTGCCATTACTCGTCCTTGCGACGTAGCCGCGTCGCGCGGTCTTAGCGCGAATGAATCGCATCGTCCCGACATCAATGACCACATCGTATGAAAGACGAAAGCGTCAGGCGTAATCTTCTGGGGAGGCCGTCGGAAGACCAGCATGCGGCGAATGGGCAATGGCACGCGGCCGCCACCGCCTCGGCAGGCAACGTGCCCGGAAAGGTGGAAACCACTGGAAAGCTTCCGCAGGGAGGAGCGCGGCGTTCAAGGGCCGCCGCAAGCAACGTTACTAGAATAGTAACGTTGGCCGCAAGGGCGCATGCAACTCGGCTTTCTGCCTGCTTTCTGCGAGAGGGAGGCGCCGCGCTTTGCGCCGTGCACGCTCATGGCTGCGCTGCGTTCGCCCTTCTGTGCTGCACCCCCATGTGCGATACTGACTGCCGACGTTAATTTACGATGCGCTGAGCCTTGTTTCACGCCAGGCACCAAAGCCCAGAGAGTCTCGCCGTCCTGGCCCCGGAGGAAATGTCCCCGACTCCGAGGTAGGAAATAATGGTCCCAGACTCGACACACCGCCGACGTTTTGTTCGTGAATTAAGTTGGGAGGAAGTGAGGGCATGGAGAGTGTGGGAGCGGGACTCAAATGCCTTTTCTTTTACGGCTTGGTGCTATCGCGAAGTGACGATTAATTGAGCTGCACGGGACAATACCGGTCCCAACATATGACGCGCGAGCATCGCGAACGCGGGAAAACTGAATCCGAATGAGCAAACTTCAATCGGCATTCATCGCGGGAGGAGAGAGCGACGAGGGGAACAGCGTGAGAGGTGGGAGGGAGAGAGGAGAGAGTGTCACGTGGCAAGGGCGGCCGAAGACTATCGTCTTTCGACGACATTTGCAATGAAACAGGCCGATACGGGGCCAGTTGTCTTGCTAGTAAACGTACCCTTCTAACTGTCAACACGGGGAGAGAAAAAATGCTCGAACCTGTTTTGGGAACAACTCTGCGTGGTTGCAGCAGTTCAGCCGTTTCTCTCTTGGTGCTTCTGCACCGCACGTCACGGGACCGAAGCAAGGCGGGTACTGTTCCGTGACCCATGCTACTGGTTATCTGTACCCGCGTGGGAAACGCGCCACGAATCGCCACACCAACGTGTTGTCGAGCACGCAATGTATACGCTATTGTTAATGCGTAAGCAATCTTTGGCGAGTATACCCCACCTTGAAAAAGCGCGACGCTTTTAGCTTGACGCCTTATATCTGTCAAATAAAGGCACAGTTTGTCAAAGTAACGCGCGGAGTCGTTAAAATAGATAAACTATAGAGATGATTAGCCGCTTCAGAACCGTCAGTAAAGAATTGAAAAAAAAAAAATCAAAGCCCCCTTTTTAAGAGAAAGATGGTTAAACCGCGATTTCTCCCATGCAACATAAAAACTTCGAAATCCAAACTGCTTCGACTGTGTCGGAACGGCATAATCGGGTGTCTGGACGTCGGCTTCACACGCGAGGGTCCCAGGCTCGATTCTGACCACGGGAAGCATTATTTGTTTCTTTCACTTGACCCATGATCATCGTCGTCGTCAGAGAAAGTTGGCTTTCCTGCAGGGCGTTCACATAGCTTCTGGGCGTATACTGAAGCTGCGTGAAGCCCTTTGATTTCGCGGCCCCCAATTATTTTTGGCAAATTCAGCGTGGGGTACATGTTCGCTGCAATAAATTTGAAGAATTCGTGAGGCTTAAGTACGGGACTTGAAGAAAAATCACAAGCTACCAAAGCGCTCGATCGATATCTCGACGAAACGTGTTCCTTCAAGACAAAATCGAACCTGAGTTCTTTGTCTGGGGCTTCTTTTCTCCTCTCGTGGGAAGTATTCAATAGCAAAACACAAGGATGCGCGGCTGAGTTGCAAGAAAGGACAGTTCATCGAACAACCGGCGTACCGAGACTTGTGGAAAGGTCGGAGCACGTTCCTGTCCTCTTTGGGTTATACTTTAGGCGGGGATCATCCGTTCCACAACAAGCATCTTGGATCCGCCACTGTCCCAAGGGCATTAGGCTGCCGCGAAATAGTTTTACAGCAGAAAACCCTGCCAAAACCTTACACTGATAAAAGCGCTGCTAGCGTCACTAATAAATAAGCTTCCCTTAAGAGTACCGCCACTTCGTGCACCCGGAAGCGTCTGGGGGCCATTTTGTTTCTGGCTTGCAGTGTTGCCATCTCTCCCAACGAAACCGCCGCCGGTTGTGACGGGCAAAGTGTGACCGGCCGCTCTAGCGTCCGCGCAGCAGAGAGAGAGAGGATAGGAGAGGCGCCCAGGAACAAAATGGCTGCGCCCATATGTAAACAAATATCACGTGGTGCCGACCGACCAATGAAAATCCTGGCGGCACATAACAATGGCAGAAATGAGTGCCGATACTCTAAAAGCCTTCATTTAGTGAGGCTAGGTTAGCATATACTGCTTCGCAGCTAAAAGTTTAAAGGGTTGCAATTATCGTCGTACCTCTCTGTATTTCAGGGGCTTTTTGTTCCTGAAAAAAAAAAAAAACAGAATGCAAATCGTAACACCAAGGCAATTCCTGATTCCGCGGTTCTTTGAGGCTTCTCCGAGACTTCCGCGGTTCTTCCGCGGCCCGTGGATGTGGATGAATCAAGTATAAGCTCGCTTCGCCGGCTTCACGCCGCAGGCGCCGGGAACTCACTCGAGAGACGCTGCCGCCCGTAACTCGGCGTAAAATGTTTATCTTGTGCCTCAATTGTTAGTATCAGCCACTAAAAGAGTTTAACGTTAGAAGCCCAGAAACCCTTCTTTACTTTGTCGCCGGGCGTCATGTTACTATTGGACAGAATTCGGCGCTAAACTATACACCTTTTGTTTGAGATGGTAGTACCCGGCAATGCCCGGATGGGCCACTATACTAATTACACGAATGGGTATAGCACTTGTTATCTTTTGCTTGTCATATTTAGGCAGATCACCGTGGGGTTATACACAATGAGGAGCTCCTGCCTGCTTTCACTATATGGGCTCCTTCCGGAGGCGTGCGGTTATGGGGAACGGCTGCAACTGGTGCTTTATTCGAACTATCCCGAAACAAATTGTACCAAGATGGTGTGCTGAAATGACTGCTTACCGTCGTGTGGAGTATTATGGGGTAGGTGTAAAGAATACCCATCAGTCCAGTTTTATTATAAGTTACATAGGCTTCTACGGGATGCGTGTGGTTGCCGAAATTCCCAACAGATGGCGACCGCCACGGTACGCGGTTAAATTTAACTGAATTCCACTTGGAGAGAAGTGTAGTTTAAAAAAAAAACCGCTCGCCTGCTTATACGCTTCATAGGATAAAATCCTCAAATTGGTTTGCGGACAACTTCATGGGCAGCATGTCAACGGGCTGAATAGTTATTGAGAAATCCGTAAAAACAGGTAATTTACTGAAAATCTTGATTCTACCTATTACATGGCTCTTATGGAAAAATCATGTAAAACAGTTTTTACACATTTGGATTGGTTACCTGAATCATCAAAGACTTGATCAGTATCTCAACGGCCGTGCGATAAAAACAAAAAGGTTGTGAAACAATATTTTAGCGCTTCTCATCTTCTCAGGGGTGTAATTTCTCCTTATAGATACAGAGCTCAACTGCATCCTTTCCGGACTCTCGGAAGCATGTGTTGATGATTTTTTTTTAAGCCACTCATTTGCAGTTTTTCTTCTGCGCACGCATGGAACAGTCTACAATGTCGGCGTCCGAGTGGTTTGTCTTGCGAAGGGGCATACACAGTGAATATCTTGTGTTAAAGCGACGTAAATTTCGTTTTGGCACATCTCTCTCTCTCTCTCTCTCTCTCTCTCTCTCTCTCTCTCTCTCTCTCTCTCTCTCTCTCTCTCTCTCTCTCTCCTCTCTCTCTCTCTCTCTCTCTCTCTCTCTCTCTCTCTCTCTCTCTCTCCTCTCTCTCTCTCTCTCTCTCTCTCTCTCTCTCTCTCTCTCTCTCTCTCTCTCTCTCTCTCTGTGTACGTAACATTGCGCCAGCGGAAACATACGACATCGTTCAAAGCCTTTTTTGCCTGCTGTATAAAAAGTAAACTCCGTGCTGTTTATGCGGCTGATAAATGTTGCTCAAACGCCCGCCGATGCTGCCTGACAGCGTCGTCTGGCTCCAGGAGACGGCGCCAGCTACATGATGCGCTTGTTGCCGGCTGCACGTCGGCGAAAACACGCGCGTCCTTACTTCCGGCCCTCTTTGCGAAAATCGAGCAGCTCCACTGCGCCGTGGTCCCACGCCGTACTCGAGTGTCTTTCGACATGCGCCCCATGCCCGTGCGTATACCTCGGGGGATCATGCAGGCATGTCTGTTGCGTCCCACAAGACTGTGAAACGACAGGGCCTGTCGTTGTGGGCGCTTCGACTGACGGTACGTGGAGCAAGACGAACCCCAGCGAGGGAGCAATGGCAGCTAAGAAAATAATCAACAGACATAAACACGCAACAGGAAAAAAAAAAGGGGGGGAAGGGGTCGGCATCTTAAGTGTTGGCACTGATATAGCACTCTGGGGGTGGGGAGGGGGGGAGGAGTTTATAAGGGGAAAAAATTGGCTTCTCTGCAAATGTCGTCGAAAGACGATAGTCTTGGGCCGACGCTGCCGCCTAAATGCCTCTCTTCTGTCACGCTTTCCCTCTTCCGTCTCTCTCGTTCCCTCCAAGATAAACACGGTGGAGGTTTGCTCCAGTCAATTCAATTTTACCGCGTCCCACTGCTCGTGCGCCATATGCTGGAACCATTGGTTGCTGTGGGACTTCTTGGAATGCCACCACGAGGCACGAGCCACGCGGGCGCAAGCGGTTTTTCTATTTTACGTCAAAACATTGTTTCAACGCGTAATTTTTTTATTTTGTATCGCAGAAATCGAACAGCCATGTATATTAATTTAATAGAATACTGCAAACACTACTTATGTTTCGATGTTTTGCCTCTAGTATGCCTAATGTTTTCTTTTTTCTTAACAACGTTGTCAAGTAAGAAGTGTGTTTATAGATTTAGTGGTTTGGAAAAGAGTTGCCTATATAAAACTCTCGTTCAAGTATTCTTTTAACTTTTGGCTGGAAGGCTGAATCGAGGGAGAGACAGACAGACAGACAGACAGACAGACAGACACAGACAGACTAGAATTTCCGGGTTTAAGTATAGCCCAAGAAAGACTGTCGTCTTTAAAAATCCCTGCGTTGTTTGAGAACGAAAGAAGTTACGCAAAATAATGAGGGAGCCTGCGGAATGAAACGCAAATGATTCGGCACGTATTTTTGTTTCTTCCGCCTTCCTGATTGATTCATTGATGCACGCCTTTATTGGAGGAAAGGGGAACCCAGAGGCCGTGCACGGTCAGTGGGAAGTGAAGGGATTGGGAAGTAGTAAGGGTTATTGCACAAACAATGGAATGTTTATTTCAGCACTCATTTTGCGTCCATGATGTTAAGGCTCTTCTCGGGACGGGCAGTCACCCCCGGACCGCACTAATCTCGCAAGGACACCATAATTGCCTAGTGCTTTAAGAAATCGATGTCGTGATTTGTAGGATCTAGGGTGTCCGTGTCTGGAGGGACATGACGGCACAAGTCATGTCGTTGGAGCGCGAAATGACTGCGCACCCACGTGAGTTTGTGAAGGTTTGACGATACGTTTTGTTGGCAATAAGGTCAACACGGGGGTGGGTGCCCATTCGGATGGTACCATTTTCTCGTAACATGTAGAAGGGTGTGTAGGCACTGTTGGCGATGCTTTGGTTTATGAATACGTCGGCTACCCTGGGTATTTGAAGGGTTCTTGAACAACGGCGCACCTAAGCTTTCTCCTATGATGTGAAAATGCCTGTTAATTACTTCTGTCGCTGAATTTTGTGCTGCCGAATTAAGCGTTGCGTAGGTATGATGTCGCGAAACACGCAAACGACAAAAATGCCATATTTCGACCTTTTCATCATGATTTTTTTTTTCATTTTCGTCAAGACGTGGGTAGCGGTCACATTAGACGTCAAAGCCCACGTTAGGCTAACGTGGGGCTGTCGCATATCCACGTCACCCCCTCAGTCCGCTCCGCATCAACCATGCAGCGGGCCACTCCCATCAACAGGAATTTATTGGCCTCAGTGGGAATTTACCTGCCGCATTTCTGGCACGGCGACGTCTTCGCTCAATGAGCCACATAAGACTCTCGCATTAATAATTAGATAAACAATGACGGCAGAACTGGGAGAACGAGTCATGGCTCACTTCGTGTAACGACCCTATACTTTGTTTAAATTCAGCACAGCGGGAGTAAAACAGCAAATATCATATTGTCTTTATCATTTTTTGCGGGAAAGGGGGGGGGGGGCGAGTGGTGAGGGGATTGCGAATTTGAAAGAAAAGATTTTCGTTAACGCATTGAGGTATTTTTGGGTGGCCGAGTTATAAATGCTTATAGGCTGCTTTTGCTGCTTTTGGCTGATTTTGAATGCATCGGAGCGTTCCGGGAGGTTCTGTTCAGCGCAAAGACTAACGAGTGCTGATTGATTCGATCATTGCTCCATTGCCTCTTCCCCTATATATATATATATATATATATATATATTAAATTAGAGTCACCACGAAAAACATAACAATATTTAATACGACGTTTCGGCTGGAAACCAGCCTTTTTCTACTACATCTACTACATCCTCCCCTTTGCTTTCCGAGGTCTTCTTGACTGCCAATTCTTATTTCTGTCTATATATATATAGACAGAAATAAGAATTGGCAGTCAAGAAGACCTCGGAAAGCAAAGGGGAGGATGTAGTAGCTCAAGATAAAGAATTCAGAATAACCGGTATTCTGGAGGTCGTGGGTTCGGATCCCACCTGGCGGGCATTTTTTTTCCACTTTCTTATTTTCTGAATTCTTTATCTTGAGCTACTACATCCTCCCCTTTGCTTTCCGAGGTCTTCTTGACTGCCAATTCTTATTTCTGTCTTAGTTTCAACGAGCCCCTCATTTCCTATATATATATATATATCATTTCGCTTCGCAATGTTGCTACGGGTCCCATTTTCCGAAGCGGCTGGGAAAGACGTCAATTGACACCGTCAGGGTGGTTTTGCAGTGCCTGCGTGGAGCGGTTACTGTTGTGGAGCCTGCCCTTGAGGGCCAGACGTGCCGCGGGTACTCTGGCTTGCAGAAACTGCGCTGATGGACGCGGATGGCGACTTCACTATGCGCTTCCCGGCCGGGAAGTGTTTCTGAAATTCGAATATTAAATGAGTTTGTGATCGCACGCGCTGTGATTCGCTTTTAGCGGTTACAATTCATCCTAAGAAAGCACGTTACTGAAAAAGGAGAGAGAAAAGAAGGCTGAAAATGAAATAATTTGCATGGTAACACTCTACAGCACCGCGTTCTTAGATTACTCCGGTGATCAACTATGAGTTGTAATTTTTGTTTTGTTTTTGTCGATACGGCGTTTTGTCAGTTGTCATAACGCCACACAATTGCCGGTCCGGTAATGTGTTCGTACTAATGTTCCTCTCCTTCCCTGCCCTCTGACACGCACTGGGATCGTTAACGATGTACCACGCTAACGGTAATCATCCGCTCCATCATTTTATGAGCTCGCCCTGAAGATGACCATGGCGTGATCTTTCTCGAATGCGTATACATGAAACCCCGTGGCTTTGCTTGAGTAAAGTGATCATGATGCAAAAATTTAAAACAATATCTTTGTCACTCCCGCAGCCGCCTCTCTGTCCCCCGTGCTCGCGTGTCTTCTTTCCGTGCAGTGATGCCTGCCGGGAGGCTTTCTATACGCGCACGCGTGCCAGCTCGCGTCATCACAACGCCAACAGCATCTGTGGTGTTCGCGCTGTGGGCGACCGCTTGTGTTTTTTTTTTTTTTTTTAGCTCGGGCGTGAATGGCGTTCATCTCTTCGTTACGGCGGAAGGACAGCGCGCGCTTCGGTTGGATTCATGTGTGGAATCCTTCTTCATCATTTTTCCCGATGCCGGTTTCTCGGCCGGTCAAAGTGGGTCGCCGAGGGCACTTATATCGGTGCCGATCCACTGCGCGAGCTGGCCGCGTCTTGTCCTTTCATTGCTGCCCCGTCGTACGCCGTTCCACTTTGATGCCGAGTCGTCTCGCATTGAACGTTAAAAGCAAGCTCGCGTGACCCAGATGTTTTGTTGTGCCCGGAACGTGTTTGCGAAGCGTCGCAGCTGCAGTCGGGCTTCGAGGCATAATGGCATGCGTGAGCTATTGCGCTGTGTTATGTCTGCTCGGGCGTGTACACAAGCGCGGACGAAACGAACGTCCAAAGAAAACGAAAAACTCCTTTATTCTAAGACACAGCGTGCGTCTGGTCACACAACACTCCCTCAGTGGGGAGTGTTGTGTGACCAGCCTCCGCTTGGGGAGTATAGTGCTACCAAACCTGATTCCAACTGCAATGTACCAATATCTGCAGCTGAACAGATAAAAATATTCAAATCGCTCAGGTCGCGATGAATGACGGATACGCTGATCATGTTTCACGCCAGTATCGACGGCGCGATAGAGAGGTAACGGAGTGCCTGCTCGTGGTCGACGATATACCACGCGCGCCCCAGCACGTATGAACGAAAAGCGGCCCTGTGACGGACCACTCCCCCATTTATCTGCTCGGAGAGGGGCAGTCGTGGGTCGTGGAGTGTATGTGTACGTGTATATAAGCGGGAACAGCTGCCCCGGGCCGGTGACAAAAATGCTGCTAGTTGTCGGGATATACAGTGTGCTGTTCAGCGAGTGCACACCAAAATTCAGCATATGAAGGAACAAGTTTGCGCAAAAGACGAGAACGAAGATAGAGAGGACAAGACGAGCGCAACTTCCAACTTTATTTTGCATGAAATAACAACACACACATGTATACCTCCCACCGGTATCAACCCCAATACTATCAACAGCCGCACTACCGAATTTGGGTGTAACGAGAATCACATGTCAAGTACAACAAACAAAACAATTCGATAAAGCGAAGTAATCAAACAGCACACACCAGATAACAGATCCAACTAAGACAGTGTACACTTCTTTCAAAATCAACACGTGTCGCACTTAAAATCAAAATGAAAGAATAAAATCAGAGCTAAAACTGTCGATAGGATTGGGGGTGATACCGGTGGGAGGTATATATATGTGTGTTGTTATTTCATGCACAATAAAGTTGGAAGTGGCGCTCGTCTTGTCCTCTCTATCTGCGTCCTCGTCTTTTGCGCAAACTTATTCCTTCGTACGTCATGAACAAACTAGCCAGCAATCAAGTCCTACAAATGCACCACTCACCAAAACACAGCAAGGGCACATTTTGGGGAGTGTGGGGCTCTGCTGGTGTAACTGACGGCGAGGACTTATGCGTTCACTGAGGATTAATGAAGTTGGCGCCCCTTGAATATATTCTCCCTTAAGTGAGGTCTTGCTCAGTAGTTTCAAGTTGTCTCGGTGTTGTTCGAGTATGGTTTCATATTTGCGCAGTTTCTCTCTTCGTTTGTAATGAATTGCAGCGTCGTGGGCAGGGTGGGTGCGTTCAGTGGCCCATGCGCTGGCCAGCTGCCTTTGTGTTACCTGCATTGCCGCAGTGACCTGCATTTACAGTTATGTAAGCGTTTGGAGAAGGACATATAACTACGATCGAAAATGCGGCAATGGAACGCAGAAAGTCGGCATCAAAAATCGACGAACCAGCAATTCGCCAAAATTTAAAGATTGCATCGCGATGAAAATTTCCTTGAACATTGTGTTTGCTTTTTTTGGGATCAAGAACTGACTCACTTGGCTGTCCCAGTGCATTCATTTATGCGAATAAACATTTATCCGCCATCATGCATCATTGTTTACGTATACACGCTTCACTCTGTGGGGCAGAGGTGCCACTGCGGGCGGTGCGCATTCCTTGGCGCGTGGCTGTTTTGTTCCGAGCGCGGGAGGATCTCGGTTCGCGTCTCGTGCCATCCGCGTGATGCAGCCTTGATTGATGGCGCTCCTCCTCGAGCGCGTGCGAAGAGGTGCGGCGTGCTCGAGCGAGTCCGTGCGGCGCCATTGTCGGACCGCGACGTCGCTGCTGGCCGCGTTGATTCAAGGCGTGCCGCGCAGCCCCGCCCGAGAAACAAAGGCGGCCGTGGTTTATGGTTCCTTCCCCACACCCAGCGGGCGGCCACGCGGCCTGACGGATGCGCGGGGGCCGTCCGCACGCTGAACTGCAAATGCTTTCCAAGCTGATTGTTTCGCCCGCTAACGCGTCGGCATTAGGCTAGAACGCGCGCCGGTTTTGTTCCAAGCACAACGCGCCTCTTGGCACGCGTCTTCCCGCCGTGATTTCCCAGAATGGCTCGGGCAACTTGACAAGCTACCTGACTAGCGGCTTGACGGCCACACTTGACAATCCTCGCACTCCCGCTCGACTTCAAGGCGAATCTCTTTCGAAGACTTGTTGGCGGCACTCGAAGTGCATTTGTGTTGGCGTAATTTACTTCGACGAAGAATCACCTGGGCGTGAGCAGCCCCCGGCCGCCCGCATTTTCTGCGTAGCCTTGACTTGTGTCGGTTGGCTGGCGCCTTGCGTCGGAATCCGCAGCTGAAGAAATCGTTTCCCTCGTAGTTCCACCCAGGGAAACACCCTTGAGGTTCTCTCTCGCTGCCAAGCACCGCCGGCAGAGGCTGCGTGTGCACGCCTTAGCTGCCCTCCCTGACAACGCAATGTGAGTGGCAAATAGTAAAGTAACTCAACGTCTAATCGCAGTGTAAGGCCGGACGTACGTACTTACATTCTTATAGTTTCCGGAAAATATTAAGAACGAAGCTGAGCACGTGGTTACAGCTTGCTTTCATTGACAATGCGAAGCCTTTTCTTTAGCTATCTGCATCCTTGTCTGCGTGGCCTCGTAACAATTAAAGGAGCGAAAAAACGTCACGCGTGAACGGTGGAGAGACAGACAGACAGACAAACTAGTAAAATAAAAGCCCAACCCGTACCACATACGTATCCCGTGCATACGTAAATAAACAAACTGGACCGAAGTTCAAAAGAGTTTTTAAGAGACAGGAAAAGAAGGAAGAAAGAAGAAAGAAGAGAGATCTATCACGCGAAACTAAGCCAAAGGAGGGGAGGCAATCAGCGGTATCTTTTAAACGAATATGTGAAAGCTCAGCTATGACTCAGCATGTCGTTCTTCATACATGTGATCTTGATATGCAAACATAAATGCAGTTTAAGTGCTTCCTCGATGGTGAAATCTCATGCTCAATGTTGACTCCTCTTGATCTTCCGTCTTGATCCTCCGTCTTCGTTCTCTTCCGTGATCCGATCTTCATCTTCCCCTGTCCTGCTGGCCCTTGTGCCCTGGTAGACCTTCTGTAAAACTCAGAAACTGATTACTTCCCCCAACCCCCCTTCCCCTTGTCCCCCCCCCCCTTTACTTTATATTAGTCCTTGCGGTTACTGATGTTCCAACCTGAACTATCTTGATTGTGGTTTCACCTTGTTTCTGTTACTGAGATATCCCTACCTGAGCTATCTTGATTGTGGTTGCAAGTCGCTTTTTACGGAAATTTCTTGGACTTCCGCTACTTCCCACTCCTCCACTTATACTCCCTTTATAATTTGTACTTCCTACTTTAACGTTCTTTTAAACTGTTGCTCTTATGTCGTGATGGTGGAGAGACAGTATGCGCTCTTTCAGATTCGAAACCTCTTCGCGGGGAGGGGGGCAGGGAATGCTTGCCCGGTTTTTGTAGGCGGCCCCATGAGTCTTCACACGATCTTTCGCAACCAGCGAGTAGTTGTTTGTGAAAAATTTTGTTGCTATCTTTCTGGTGTGCCTTTTTGGCCTGTAAAAATAATTTCACCTGCCTCTGTGCAAAGGGATGGTACGGGGTGATCCTTTCTTTGGCTCGCATCCTCTTGGACACACGCACACATGACCGTGCGGCTGAAAGAGAAAAAAAAATAGTTTTGAGGCAGAAGAAAGCCGGCAGAATAAATATGGCCCCACCTGATGCAAGTTTGCTCTATAGGTGCGCAATCACGCCTCATTTGGTTCACTCGCGTCACTAAGCTGGAACATAGGGATCATGCTTGTTCTCTTCAACGTGCGTGCATCAAACTGCTTTCTGTGCCTGTGCTGGAAGTAGAGGGTGTTTTCTCCCTGTCAATGCAGCTCCTCTTCTCCAGCGCCGTTGCTGATCGCGGAGGTAGTGCTTACGTACACGCAAGCATCCGCGCGCCGAACCACGCGCCAGACCTGCGCCGCACAGGAAGACGGCATGCAGACACCACGCGTCCTCTTTCTTCTCATTTTCCCGCGCTCAGGCTTCAGAGTACGCGCGCAGATGTCTTGTGGTCGACCCTCGCAATTCTTGTGCACTAATAACTGCAACGGCTGCTCCAGGTTGGGGGTATGTGAGCCCAAGCATAGCACTGTGCTCCATGTTGAGTGAACTCTAAAACCGTGACTGCAGGGTACAATACGTGACAGAGATGCACGAAGCGGCAGAGTGCAGAACCCAGTGAAGTTTTTTAAAGTGTGTGTCTTGTCATCCCCTTTTTTTGTGTGCCTGCAGGTACGCAAATTTGTTGAACAAAACATATTTGAAATCTGGTTGACCCCGATTGGCAGGCTATGAGATCATTTTTATTAAGTCAACATGCTTTGATATATATATATATATATATATATATATATATATATATATATATATATATATATATATATATATATATATATATATATATATATATATATATATATATAGAGAGAGAGAGAGAGAGAGAGAGAGAGAGAGAGAGAGAGATCTTTAATGGGAACTGGTAAAGTCATCCGTGACAGGGCTTGCTTCGCCAGATGGGGGATGACTACAGTGATTAGTGATGAATGTTGGACATCACGGGTAGAACATCGAGAAGGCAAGCAAGAAACGTTGAAAACGGGAATCGAGGAAATGCTGCTAGCAAAGTTCGGAGAGAAAATAAATTTAAAAAGGAAATCGTTAAGGTTAACTCTGAATCAAACTGATTGACGTACTGACTCACCGTTCAGTACGTTACATACCCGGCGATGAGGTGTTGCTGTGGATTCCCGTTCCAGTATCTGGCCTCTCTGGGAAATTTCTATATTGTTTTCTCGGCCCTTACATCGTTCTAGAGGAAACGTCGCCAGTGAATTACCGAATCAAACCACTATTCCCAGTACTGACCGCCGCTGTCGCGGAACTGAAGTAGTGCACGTTTCCCGGCTCAAGCCGTTCACTCGTCGACATCCGTTGTGAATGGCGACCAGGAAGCCGCCTTGGTCCGAGGTGGTAATTAGTCTGAGAACAGGTACGTACGCTTCCCCGATTGTCTGCCACAGTCCTGTACATACTCATCATCATTCTACTGACTGGTAGATTCCTCTACTTTATCATAACCCTATCATCGTCATAAGAGATTTGGACTGTGGCAGCTCGGTCGCGGTTGCTCGAATAAACCGTTCTCTGACCTTGACTTCGCCTCTCAATACAAAGTAAACGGTACAAAGAATGGGAAGAACACCAACCAAAGAGAAAGGAATAGATAAACACCACAGCGCGAAAATGTACACATTTCTAGACACTTGCACTGATTACGATCTAAAGAGATGTTTCCAGTCCAGAATCTCGTAAGAAGCGGAGCAGAGCTTTAGTTCCCAAGGGACTATCGTTACTATTGGTCCAGGGCCCAAGGAAATGATAGAGTTCGAGCCTGCCCCATATGTCGTATATGAGGCAGGGAGTGTACTCATACGGGAGGACTTAGAGCTCGCGTTTTGAGCAGCGGACGAATTACACGCCTCGATTACCACGTCGAACTCTTCGGCATATATGGGAAGTACATAGAAAAGTTCTTATCGTGCTTGGGCGTATAAGAGCTGAACTGCGTGTATTTTTCTTGCACTCTCGTAGGGACGTATCAATAGTTTATTTTGTGGGTACACGTGTGTATGTGGGGAGGGGGGGGGGGCGCTGTGTTATGATCCCTAAAAACAAAACTTATATTTTGTTTAATTTACTGTACACAGTTAAACAAATTGTATATATAGGCAATCATAATGGTGTAGACAAAAACAGAGCATCTGCCCAAGCGCCCTTTCCCTAAGCCTGTTAATTTTTTCTTTTATGCGGCAGAGGCATAAAGTAGTGTCCTGAAGCTGAAACATATTCTTTTGAGCGCCTGTGACGCGTTACTGATCGCTTTTGTTCGAGCCAAGCTGCTATTGAAGAAAGGACTTGCTTGCTTAGTTTTATTCATTCTTTAGCGCGCGCTGAGGAGGCGGAACACAATAAGTTGGAGATGAAATTTCGCAGCTGTTATACAGCACGGCTGGCCACTTTTGGCCGTATATGCTTTGTTTCAGATCTGGAAATGGCGTACTTTCGATGTTTGCACGCTTACGCAGGACTGCTTTCTTTCCAATGCACAGCCAGCAATTTATTTTCGTGAGGGGGACTTTTTTGCTTCGGAACATAGCCCACCCTCCCCTCGCATTGCTATGCTTAGGACTGAAAAGCGTGTGCCGTTTAAAAATTCGGACTTATGTTGCCTCTCCCCCAACCCTTTGGCTGTGCTCACAGCCACAAATTATTTTTTAATTTCAGTTTAGGCTTTAAAGGCCAACTGCACTCAAAATTTCGACCTCTTGAAAATACTGTTTCCGTATTGTCTGCCTACAAAGAAAGCAAGATGCAAAATACGCGTGCGGGAACGCGTCGCTCTCCGCACATGTGTCTGACCCTTCGTGCCGGCCGGCCGGCCACGTGATTGACGATTGGCTGTGCACATGGAGGAAAGAATACTCAGGAGAGGCCCCTAGCATCCCAATGCATTGCGAAAAGTGTGGAGGAAGTTACGTCATTTTTCTTGAGCCCATGGACAATGTTGCTTACTTGTTTACAACTGCGGTGGCCAAATTTGGGCAAATAGAACGGACAAATTTTTAAGGCCCTTGGTATGTCGCTGCCTCGCTACGCTTGCAAACCAGCGCAGTCGGTACGACAAACGTTTTTAGATTAGGCCAGTTTGAAAACTCCGCCGTCGGAGGCGGCCTTAGCCCCGGCCGCAGCAGCGCTTACGTCGCGTCGAGATCGGCGGAGCAAGCCGCTGCTGCCGCCGGCGACCTGCCGGGAAAATCCCCTTCGCTCAGCGTTGGCGAGAGTTACAGTTCGTTCTTTGCTCACTTTGTTTTTCTTCGTTATGAAGTGAAGTGAAACTTATCGCTGCTGAGACGTAGCACGCAAAGACCGCAGTGCTGTACGACCCCAAACAATGCTCCCGTCTTTTTCTTCCTCCATGGCTCCCGTCGTCTGCGTTCGCCATCCCGCGAGCCTGTTGCTATGACGACGACAAACGCTACTTTGCCAGGCTTAAGAGCTGAAAAATCGTCCTTCTATCTCAAAAACGTAGGCCGTTTTTCGATTGAAACTTTAGGTGAGGATTAGAATGGGCAAATTGAAGGCGAAATCAACAGCTTAGAACATGATATCGCACCGAGGAATTAGCGACGAAGCTGTTTTCGCTTCGAAGCGGGAGGGCAGGGCGACGCCATGTTAGTCAAATCAAACCGGAGACAGCAAAGGATGATGGGATAGAGTGCTGGGCTCCGTGGGCTCAAGTCATGGCGGGACTCGGCTTCACAAATGTGACGTCAGGGCCTAACCTTTTCTTTCCTCCATGGCTGTGCACGTTTTCGTTGCGTGGCCTTGAAGTTTTCCTCTTTCAGATGTTCACGTGGTCCTCTCCAGACAGGCCAATGGGAGAAGCGTCCTCTTTCGTTTTGAATGGCTGTGTCTCATTTATATGGGGAGCGGCTTTTCGCATGACACGTGCCATTCGCAATTTTCGGCTGGTCGTGGCGAGCGGTGGTGCCAGGCGGCATTCGCTCAGTGCAGTGGTAATTTTCGCGGACTTCATCGTGACTTTCCAGTATGCCAACAGTCCGAAACAACGCCGCCCAACGCATCACCGAATAACAATAAAGAATCGGATATTTTTTTTTTTTACTTGGTACCTTACACCCACCAAAGAAGTCGAAAAATTATGCCGCGAGCTTAACTTCTTTGCAGTGGCTAGTGGCATGGCAAGCCTTAAAAAAATAGTTTTTTTTGTGCATCAGTCATGGAAAAACATAAAAGCCAGAAAAAAAACCCTTCACGTTGTTGTTTCCGAAAACGTCTATTCGCAAACTTCCTTGCTCTCTGCAAAGCAAGCTTGGTCTTTTAGAATTGGATAATATGTTTCTCTTGGAATACTCGAAATGGATTTTGAAATGTATACTCCTTGCGGCGCGTGGCGAGGAGCATGAAGTGGGGCTGCCACCACACTCCCTCCGTCGATGGCCATGCTTCATTGCGCAACACGCAAAGTGGGAGAGCCAGCTTACAAAGACCCTGCTTACACTGGCCCCTGAAAGGCGGCTTCACCTCTCAACAGAAGTGCATTGCTCGGAAGACATTATCTCGGATGCAGTAGTTTACCAGTAAAAAGCGCAAAGGCTCATGGGTGCGTCAGCTGCTCCCGTCACTTCCGGTTCGAGATCTCTCCTGGCCTCCCGTACGCCGGCGGCTTTCACGCGCGTATGTGCGTGTTGTTTATTAAAGACGATAGTCTTTCTTGGGCTACTTAAACCCAGAAATTATGGTCTATCTGTGTGTCTGTCTGTCTGTCCGTCTGTCTGTGACTCGATTCAGCCACCCGGCCAAAGTAAAACAACGCCTGCGCAATAGTCTTATATAGTCAGAGCTAAATGTGCCCGTCTAAGTCCGGTGTAATGTTCATACTTGTCAATATTGTTGAAGAAGAACAAGACATTACGAAAATATAAGACAACAAATTAACACAGAAGTGATATTTGCAGCGCTCCTTTATAAAAAATCGTACATGTTTGATTTTGGCGAGATTAAATACTTCATCAACTGAAGAAAAAAATATCACTCCGCCGCCGCCTGCTGTCGCCCGCGCCATATAGCTTATGGCGGCATTTGAAGAAATCAAGTGGCAACAGTTACGAAAGGTTCCACTAGATAGGTTCCACTTTCTGCTTGGAACGCACGTGGACTAGGGAAACGCGGTTCTATAAACGTTGAAGTAGGGCGCCTCGATTCACGCGCGTCTTCGCCGTACGGCAGCGTTGGCATTGAGACACCTGGTTTGGAGCAGTGGAACGCGGGAAATTTAAAATGATTTAAGCAAACCTTTGGCGTCTTTACCTTGGGAGGAGCGCGACGCAAGAGGAACAACATGAGAGGTGAGTAGGAAAGCGAAGGGAAGCATTTACTTGGCAAAAGTCGGTAAAGACTATCGTCTTTTGACGGCATTTGCAACGAAAGGAGCAGATACGCGGCCAATTTTTTGTCACAGAGGGCTTTCAGAGAACCCCCTACTATATTAATCGTTGTTTTAATTGAATGCGGAATGCATGAGCGTTTTTTTTTTTTTTCTTGGTGGAAACAGATGAGCAACACGCACACACCCACGCGAAAGCCGCCGGCGTACGTGAGGCCAGGAGAGCTCTCGTACCGAAAGTGGCGGGACTCCGCGGGAGCAGACAATGTGCGTTTTTTACCGGTCACCTATATAAGTCGTCTTATATTAAAATATGGAGGCCCTAGGACCTGTTTTATTTTTGTGATTTTTTTTCATACGCTGAAAATTGTTGGTCTACGTTCGATCTGCCGCCAGAGACGATCTGCTGGATCCTGCTGGACATATTCGCTGTACAAAACTGCGCGTGAGCATGTGTCACGTGTCCATATGTGGGCATATGACCCTATACGGATGCTATACTGGTGAGGTACTGGCATTAGCATCTTCAGCGAATGCTTCACGTAGATACTTGTCGTGTGGCACGATTGCGTGGTTATGGAGCAGGCATGCATTTTTGATGTTCTTATTTCCAGTTGCGCCGAAATCGTACGCCACGATGTATTTCATTTCTGCCTCCTGGGGCTTGAAACGGGCCACGAAACTTTAATATAAAACCCACAACTATACCCTACCGGTGTAAGTTCGCGGCCAAGTGGTTAAGACTCCCCCGCCTCGAAAGCAGATGGGCCTTGGTATGCCGGTGACGGACTCACGGCGATCACGGCTATGGATGAATCGCCACGCACTCCCGGCAACAGACACAGGCCGAGAAAAAAGACTCAGGCAGCCTTAATTACCGCACTGTAGTAGGTTATGTCCAATGGCAACGCGAATTTTAGAACATTTTTCACAAAGTTTCGTGAAGTTTAGGGGCATAAAAATTAGTTGTTTATCTTCATCCCCTGTCCCTCTCGCAAACTTCCGGAATATTAACATTCGTTGCAAAATAAGGGAAAAATAGAAGTTGGTATGGGTTAATCTTACTAGAAACAGCGCAAACAGGCACAGGACACAGCGCCTTGTGCTGTGCTTTCCTCCTCTCTGCGTTTCGTCGGTTTTGCGCTGTTTCTAGTTAGACAAAATCCGTTGTAGCAATTGCTTTAACTCCGGAAATTCGCGTATCGACATTTATTATGTGCCTACCGTGTATGCCATTTAGTCCAGCCCCGGGAATTTTGCTCTAACATTTAAAACTCCCGTTATTTTAATGGTGACGCAGAAAGTTTTGTAAACGTCACTGCAACAATTAAGCAAATTGCCCAGAGGTCTTCCGAGTTTGTTGGCATAACAAGGCGAGAACCACGCCGCTTCGTCTTCACCTGCCTTTTTCCATGCCATTTGATGGCAGCATCTGTATACTGGATTTTTCGTGCGCCTGTTCACTGAGCTGTGACTCTGTGAGCCTCACGCGCGCGTGCACCCTTGCATTTGGTATTACTTCCGGCCGGTTTCCTCAGCCGCGGTGTACGCGCAAGAAGTGGGGTAATGTGAATAATAATAAAAAAATAACTGATAAAGAACATCGAGAAAAATAAGAAATTTATAGAACACAGTATGCTCGATGCCTCGCACGGAACACATGGACCCAGTACCTTGTGCAATTTCCCATTGCCCGTTTATCCTGTGTTCAAAGGGGATGCAACACGTCATGGCACCAATGCTCTACGTGGGTTTCGTCGAAAGCATATCCTGTATGGTAGATGATAGGCTCACACTGTTTTTTTTTTTTTTTCATTCGATACAATTAGGCCGCGCCACGTAACAAATGTAGCGCCGTTCTCCTTGGCAGTGACACAGGGTCTCGATCGACGTCTTTTTGTCGGCAACGTGTGAGGCGTTCTCCCTGCATACTTGGGTACTGAAATGCGCTGAGATATATATTCTGTGCACTCGTGATCTGTGGTGGTGTGCAAAATCTGCGTCGTACACGGCCGACTGTCGGAGGATTACAACCTGCTGACTTGTTTGCAGAAACATTCTGTACAGATTCATCCTAGAGCTGGTATATGCAATGCTGACTATGCAATGTTTAGACTATATTGACGCAAGATGCCTGTCGTTAACAACAGACATAAAAAAAGGTGGTTCACGCAATTCGTTTGGCGAACACGTTAGACGACGTCATTGTCACTTGCGACAACAACCTGAGCCGCGAGCGTTACATTTTCTGGGTGCTACGCCAACAGCTGATCCATCTTCTTTCTGCTTAAACTGGCACTAATTCAAACGGAGAGGGGATTCTTGTTCAGCCTCAGTAACTGCCTCCTGAAGCTACCCCACTGAAGCTACGTTTCCTGCCACAACGCGAGGTATGCAGCCTTATTCCTGCCGAGCAATTTGCTACACACGTCATATTCCCGCCACTGCATCAACTTAGTTTTAACGCGAGATCGTTACAGGGGCGATTTTCCATGGGCTCTAGCTGTCCGCTATTGGCTCAGCTCGTCAAGCGTCCGCGGAAGGACTTCATTGTAAACCGCCAACGGGAAACGATAACGCAGCACCAAGGAGCGTGCAGCCATTCCGAACCTTGAAATGGGCGCAGTGTCTAGTGGAATGTAGAAAGGAGGAGGCGCGCCGGTGGGCTCGCCGAGGGCTCGCCGACAATAAAACTGCGGCGAAGATACAATACAGTACGACAAAACGTCGAAGATACAATACGGCGAAGATAGAAAATTTACGCTAGGCTCCCAAAAAAACCAATGAAATACATAGAATATGAATGTAAAGGAACCAAAATGTGTCCTAATTAGAAATTGCACCCATTAAATAGCGCTTATGTACGCCAGTGGTTGGAGGGCAGGGTCCGCGAAGCCTTTTGCCCACCTCTCCCCCACTACATTTATTTCTTCTTTTTGCCGAACCTTGCCGCCAATGCCAAGATGTGGCTTCGCTGCATGACATATGCGTTCATTTCTTCTCCGCGTAGCACAATCTTTTAACATCGGCTTTTTGCACGACACGCCAGCTATGTCAAAAAGCCAAACACACAAAAGGCAGCGTACAAAAGTTTAGGTACTTTTAGCTGCACGAGCAAATCGCTTGTTTGGTGACTTTTAACTCCACGAGCAAATCGCTGGACAATGTGTCATGCATCAGCATAAAAGTCAGCCTCAGTAGGCGCTCACTGAACATCTGTTGGCGACTCTAGCTGCATGCGCAAATTGTTTGACATTATTTTGCCACGGATGAATTTAAGTGGGGTTCTCCGTCACTTTTAAAGGCACAAAAGGGGTTCCCGTCACACTCATGGCTGAAAACCGCTGATCTACACTAACTCAGCCGCTCCGCACAGCCGCGCGCTCGCGTATCCAGAGATCTTAAAGGGACACCGAAGTGATTTGTAAACATTGCGGGATTACTAGCGCAAATTGTAGTCCGGAGTCCACATGTTTCGAGCACTCTGAGTGCGTTTACGCGAATTTATTTAGTAGAAAAACCAATTCGAAAATACTGTCCTTCTCTCTGCATCCTCGCCTATTTTCTGTGGCGTTTTCGTGTGACGTCAGGAGGAGATTAGCTGGCAATTGGCTGCGCTACTGCACGGCTCGCCGACCTTCCGACAGAGTCAGTCGGCCCAGCGTTTATGGTACAGCGTTTAGTCCGCCGGCCGCCGACGGGTCGTCGCAATTCGTTCGCTCAGTTGAAACTAAGCCACGACACGTCGTTTGTGAATGGAAGAATGTGCGTTTATTTAGTTTGTTAGTTTGTACACTGTATCAAGCTCCCAGTCCAGGCGCTTCGCTGACTGGTACGCTAGTAGGAAAATCTCAGGCCACTTGAAGGCGGGAGAAGTCAGCGAAGCCAATATAGGTACTCAGGAAATAAAATCAACTGAAACATTTACCGTTCTGCGTAAAACTATGGAGCAGGAAGCACTTTTTTGCGCTGGGTGAACAAGCACAGCGGTCAGCAGCACGACTACGCATCTGCAAACGCTTTTCCGTCTAAGAAATGCAATTGCTAGACGTGAGATATTGTAGATATTGTTCGCACCCTTGGCGTGGTGCGAACACGCTTTTTACGATACAGGCATGAGTGACGCAAGCTCCGAATATGCAAGAAAAGCGCGTGGCATTTGAGCGTCAGCGGTGACACGGAGGGCGTTCATCCACTGCGTAGGCCTCGGCTAGTGATTGCTACGATTCCAATCCGTCCTGGGAGGCTTACATCTTACGCATTTTACAGCCGACAACATGGCAGAAGTGCGGTATGACGATTACTGAGATATCGAGAATGCTTATCAGATAACGTCGGATGTCAAGCATGTTGTTTTACAGAACCGAAACCGAAACTTGTTTGAATGCTAATCGTGGGCATCGTCCAATCATGGTGCACTTCCTCCCGCCGTCACAGCGTTTAGTTGGTGCGACCGCCTCAGACCGCGCATGGTAGTTTTTTCTTTTTTCGAGCTTTATAAAATAATTACCGACTTTTCAACCGGATAAACGATGAAAAGTGTGGTAATTTGAGCTAGTCTGCGCAGTGCAAGCAAAGACAGGAGCTTGACAAATTCACTCCAGTGTCCCTTTAAGCCCCACCAGCGTAGATATGTCGTGTCCTTTTGCAAACGTAACTGTTTGCATCAATAGATGGTCTCCGAATAGTGATTGTGTTCTGGATAGGGCATCTTATGTGATGCTTAAATAGTCCGCTTGAAGTAACACGGAAACAGATAAGCTCACGACGCACTCACGACAGGCCACTGCCCCCGCGTTACGTCACAGCCATCAACATGTTGCCTGCGCCTTTAGAGCCTTTACCTCTCGCTATCTAGATGGCTGTTACGTCGTGTGACGCAGTGCGGTGCAGCTGCTGCGTGCGAGCCTCTTTCTGTCCCTGCGACTTCGACTTACTGTAAACATGTTTTGCTGTCCAATGAAAATTTACTGGAGTCAGTGAAGCATATGCCTGTAGTACGTATGTCCGTCGTACTAATAGCTAAAGTGTCCCTACGGAAAGTAAAAAAAAAATGGTATAATTCGCGAAAAAAAAAACACGCAGGAAAATAGGCAATTCTGCTTACTTCGCTCCAAATAGAAGTAAGCAAATTAAGGTAGCCACCACTGCTAAGGGCTGTCGATTGCTTTTCCATAAGTTCGCGGTGAACAATTGGACATTTGCTTTGTCTTGGGGCTTTTTTTGGTTTACCACTAAAGGTTGTGGTCTCTCTACCTCACAATATGCATAACGCTAGCTTTGCACAAGGCAGGCATTCATGCACACTGCGAGGAACCACCGCGGGTTCGAGCTATTTGAGCACGCTCACGATACTGAAACGCCGTCGCGCCAACTTAACACCGCCTCTGTTGGGCAGGTGGAGAAAGGGGCGACAAAGGAATATGCCCAGGGTACGGAGGGAAGACGTTTATTTTATACTAACATTCTAGTCACATATTTTACAGTCCCAATTACACAATTTACAGTACAGGTACGTACTTCCCGTTAGGTGAAAGGGGCGATGGGGCGCCACGCGCAAGTGCGCACGTTTCGTCGGCGCAGAGCCAGTGGGCTCTTCTGTCAGGGCAAATTCCGGGGTGCGCGCATGTTGTGCGCGCGCGCATCGCTGTGCTGGCCAGATCGGCTCGCAGCAGCGAGGGAGACGGGGCCCATTCGCTCACACGCGCGTACCGCACGGCGTGTTCGTCGAGTGGTAGGTACGGCCTTACGATATGCAAGCGTAGGGACAACAGGAGCAGCCTTGGGCACGGGCCGCAGCCGGAAGGGCTGGTGGGCTTTCGCCGGCGCAACAGAGTTGCCGCCGGCTGGTAAAGAAAGCGTCACATACCTTCGGCCAATGCCTTCGGCGTCCTCGAAGCGTCTCTCCGAACGGACCCCCGCGCAGGGCGCGCGTTCGCCTCCCGGCGAGAGTCGGGTTCGGGCCTCGTTCAAACGGACCAATGAGGTGAGGTTAGCTCCGCTACCAGGGCGGAGCGCCCGCTGCGTGACAGTGTTTTATCGCCGCAACGGTCTCTGCAGGCTTCACCTCACGCAAGAGTTTGAGAGACGGCTCGGCTCTACACAGAGGCGCCAAGACGAGCCGGAATTTCGGAGGAGAGAGGGGAAAAGCGCCGCGTGATGGCACAAACCCAGTGATCGCGCAATGGCCTGGGCGTCAGGATCCCCACAAGGTCAAGACGCCTGACGATGCGTTCAAAGTCAAATGCTCTCTCTCTGTATACCGGTCTGGTGCGATGACCACTACGCTACCTTAACATAAATACCCGAGAAAGTGGTGGGGAAACAGCCCCGCCGGTAGCGTAGTGGTCATCGCACCAGACCGGTATTTTGGAGGTCGTGGGTTCGGATCCCACCCGGCGGGCATTTTTTCACCACTTTCTTTCTGACTCAAAAAATTCTTCCTACCGCATCCCCCCCCCCCCTTTTGCTTTCCTAGATTCTATATATATATATATATATATATATATATATATATATATATATATATATATATATATATATATATATATATATATATATATATATATATATATATAGTATACATAATATTGTTGTGCGTTTGTGTGAGAGAGGTGAGAGGGAGACGAGACGCACGACAGACGGATATTTAAGTAAACGTAAGGCTTTGTCTCTATTTGTCATTTGGCGCGGCGCAATGTTTTAAGGTAGTGTCCATCGTTTGCGCTCGTTCGTCCGCAAAGGAAGTTCGCGCTGCATGGAGGCCAACCTAACGACCGGTGGCGGCAGCCGGCACAGAGATGTTTGCTCTGTTGGGCCGCGCCAGTGACACTTTCCGTTGGCACTTCGCGAGACCTCGCTGCGCGTGTGTGGTGCAATCGAAGCCAAGGCTTCTGTCCGCACAGGAAGAGGCGGCTGATGACTTGGTGGCCTCCTGAACGGACCTCCTCCCGGCTAATTGCCTCGTCGCGCATCCATCGTGCCGAGGAACAACCTGGCGCCGACCACCCAGGCGATCGCGGACGACTGCCTTTGAGTGAGCCTGGGCCGGCGCCCCGGGCATCGTATGTGCCAATTTAGTCACGCCCATGGCAAATGACGCAGCACAAACTTTTGCGGTAACCCTGAGGGCGCTATTGGCGCATAGGTCATCGACATCCCCATTCGCTGTGTGGAAGCGCACACCCTCCTTCCTCGGGGAACCCGCGAACAGTTGAGAGCCATGCACCGCGTGCGTCCCTGACGCACCGTTGTGGCGTGAAGCATCTGAGCACTGTAATGGCCACCGTGCTTCGCGCAAAAAA
Source organism: Haemaphysalis longicornis (assembly GCF_048455015.1). Classification (NCBI taxonomy): domain Eukaryota; kingdom Metazoa; phylum Arthropoda; class Arachnida; order Ixodida; family Ixodidae; genus Haemaphysalis; species Haemaphysalis longicornis. Next base: position 398,884,332 of record NW_027526203.1, read on the forward strand.
ACACGATCTAACGAAGTCACCGGGAACCGGGAATTAGTTCGTTAAATCGAGAACTTCGTAAAATCGGGACTGTCCTTCTACAAGCAGTAGATTCCATAAATTCGATGTCTAAAGGTGCATCCCATTAGCTGATTGAGGCGGCGCTCGCCTGCCGATAATTTAGCAATGCTCCAAAAGTCCGCGGTGAAAATAATAACAAAATGCTCGAGGTTCTGGGAGAAACGAATTTATTTCCTGGCAAAAACGCGTGTGATTTCCGCCAGCGTGCGCTTCGTTAGCACTCTTGGTTTCTTCGCGAGGAGCCCCAGCAGAGCGCCTGAGCAAGTCAATAGCGTCCATCACTTGGCTTAGAGCGGGCACAGAAGCTTCAACGGTTTCTGGGTCGTCAGCATCACCGCCTGTGCGCCCGAAACTAAGTACGATTTCGTCATCGTTCAAAACCTCCGTCGTGCCGGCGCTCACATAGCCGTAGAATCGCAGATCTGCTTCCACCTCGTTAAGCCGACGAAGCTGTTCCCAGTAACTGGGCGGAGTTTCTTTTTCTTACTCGTGTTGAGGGCTTGTGGAACGTGATACAGGCTCGGCAGGGCACTCTGCAAAGCCGGCGTGCTGAAGCATTTGACGATTACGTGGCGCAATAATCTTCGTGGCGTTCTGACGAAACACATTCGAAATTGCCCCTTTTTTAAATGGTTCTGTTTCTCGATATACTTCGTTAAATCGGGAGTGGCGCCTAATCTATTTCGCTAGTTCGAGCTCACAAAAGTACTCAGCCGTATAGGCATCCGAATTTGTTCGTTAGATCGGGTAATTCGAATTTGTTCATTATATCGGGAAATTCGTAAGATCGAGTTTCGTTAAAGCGAGTTTTCACTGTATGTGTCAAATGTGTAGAAGCATCTTACTTCCCTTACACACACACGCACACGCGCTCTCACACGCCTTAGTATATGTAATATGCAATGGCATTGGTCCTCAGCCTCTAGATGCTCTCATGTACGTATAGCTTAGGAGGCTCAAATCATAAGCACCAGTGTGCCGCTTGACTGAAGCCTCGATGAGACGAGTGCGGATTATAGCCTCTTTGTAGTGGAGCGGGGGAGGACGACTGAGAGTGCAGCGGGAAAGGAGGAGGACGCACGGTGCAGCATGCACCGCGCCTGCGCAGTGCGCACGGTGGTGCTCTGGCACGTTGCTTGGCGCGCGGGTGGTTGTGGATTGCGGGTGTTTGTTAGACCGTGATATGTGCGGTGTATAACTAAATCCGCGTGGCGTTGCCAGCGTTAGTCCTCGCGTCGATGCGTTGGGCAAGGGAGCATGTCCGTGCAGACGCACCTATACAAGATCTGCAACAGATCGTCCTTATAGTCAACAAAGTGAAAATTATGGCTGGTTTGTACGCTTCAAACTTGCGGAAACAGCACACAGAGAGGACGAAGAAAGGTCCCCAGGAAGAGAGAGAGATATATATAAAAACTTTTATTGACACCACTGGCCTAAGGGAGAAGCGCTGCTCACAACCCACGAAGCGCTTCGTCCCATGGCGTCCTTTCTTCGTCGTGTCCGTGCGCAGTTTCCGCATCATTGTCTTATACACCACCCTGGCCGGGTGACGAAGAAGATGCAGACGGTGGCACGAACTATGGTAGAACATGGCGGACAGCACGGGACTGAGCTAGTGCGCGGAAGGAAGTGCCGAGGGTCGGACGTTGCAAACAGGACTACCAGTAAAAGTGTGATTGTTTGGGAACTCGGTGTCGTTCTTGGGAACCACGGCCGAGTGCTAAGACCCTGGTACCACTCTGTATACAGATTGTATGGGCAGGTTGATTTTGGGATTAGTGCTAATAAAATGGGCCAGAGTATATTTTTACTCCTGAATATGTGGCAACCGGCAGGACACGGCCCAAGACGAACGCATCCTACGCACATGCACATGCACCCGACGCCTTAATTTTTTCTACCGTCAGCTTAGGACATCTGCTGGACTGAGGACGTCGTCCATGCGAGCAAGCGGCTCAGTCATCTTTCATTTTCTCTTTGGAGTGAACGTTCATTCTTCGTCCTCCTCCCGACTGTTTTGTTTCTGGAAGAGAGTGATAATCCTATGTATAGCCACGTGGGCTCATGGTCGCGGTGCAAGATAGGAGTATATTTATCCTCGCAGCTCTGCTGCAAGGCCAAAGATAAACACTGCAGGTAAGAACACGGCCGCAGTGAAGAACGCTACCCGCATTGCCGGATAAAGTACCAATCGCGAGCGTCCCAACCAGGCCGATGATGGCCGCGGAATCCAGCTGCCACGCTGCTCAACTTCCGCGCCGGGAACAAAATAAATTTAGAAGGCCCCTTGCCTTGCTTGCAGAAGAACAACACGCTGCGATCGCTTTTTGGAGCTTGGCTTTTAACAGTAACGCGCCCGGGCAACGATGATAGTATATACCGGAAACAGCTGACCCGTTTCCGCTAAATTTTTGGTTGATTGATTATGAGGTTTAACGCGCCGACGCAACGCAGGCGATGAGGCGCGCCGTAGTGGAGGGCTCCGGATTAATTCTGACAACCTGGGGATCTTTAACGTGCCCCGAAATCTCGAACACGCGGGCGTTTCCGCTTTTCGCCTCTATGAGAAAAGCGGCCGCCGCGGCCGGGAATCGAGCCCTCGTCCTTGGGCTCAGCAGCACAAGGCCTGGCCTTACCCACTTCCGCGAATTTTATGCCGCACGTGTAGCACGAATACCAGACGGCTATAGTTGCAACTTCCTGGGAGATATCTCCACATACGCAGGAATCTGTGTATGTGGAGAAAACATACTTATTTTAGCTTGGAAATTTTGTGTCGATACTCTTTTAAAGGCACGCTCCAATTTTCGTGAATGTACACGTGTTTTACCTTCAATCTGCCCAAGGCTACACCTGTGCGCTAAGCAATGCTGATATCAATGAACCGTGCCGCCACTCGTTGCAGTTTGGAAATGTTTTTTCCCGGTCTATACCGTAAGACCTCGTTATAACAAAATCGCTTTATTCGCAACCTCGCTTTATTCGAACTTTTTCCTGGTTCCCATTGCATTGCATCTAAATCAAATCATTCTGACACAGTGTCGCCTGATGCGAGTACTTTGTTATAACGATGGTTTGCAGTGTTTCGTTCTCAGGCTCGCTTTTTTTGGAAGGCACGTAGATGGCGCTAGCGGTTTTTCGCGCTGGGAAAAATCACTGCAGCACGTTAAGCGCGGGTGACCGAACCCACCAATACGCGATGATATACTAGTCAAAGAATGCGACGCATTAACATTTGGCAGACCAGACGAGGCCTTCGTAATTTTACCAGTTCCGACGTACTAAACTGTAACGCACTGCAGTGGCCTTCCGCTGCTGCGCACGTTCTGTCATCTAATCGGTAGCCCCCTTTAGTGCGGCCCGCCTCAGTCCTTCACAGCCTTCTTTTTTTTTTTTTTTCCTATGAGTAAGCCCTGGGCTTAACTTAGGCCTCAGGCTTAAGTCGTACGAGCAAACAGGACTAGATATATATTTAGCGCGTTATCAGCTCCCCCTCATAATTTTTTTGTTCGTCTGGTGTGTGGAGGGTAGACAGCTCTCCCGTAGGCGCAGAGCACAAACCTTCCATGAGTATCCCCGTACGTCTTCCACTATTACGATTATTACAATCTTATTTGCGCACTTCCGGTAATTACCGAGAGGGTCGCAGCCGTAAAATGACCCTATAATGTCCACTGAAGTGGGAGACCGTGCAGTAAGAAGGATATTCACGCAGTTATAACACACGCTCCTATTCCTTGGCGTCCCCCCCCCCCCCCCCCCAGCCTCGTTTTTTTTTTTCTATCTTTTTTAGGAAGGACTTAGCCGAGCCTTATGTTGAGTTATACGATGTCCGTTGTCTTGTAACTGAAACCACGAGCTTGGTTTCGCTGTGCCGAAAGTGCATATATCCGCGGTTTCCCGAAATGCGCACACGTATAACGCCTCGAAGAAATAGGAACAGCGGAGTCCTGCTTCGAATTCCTGGCGTCGTATTGCTCAGCTCTTGCTCGCTGTATGCTATGTTGACGGCTCGTGTTGATGCCCTTGTACGCGCCTATGACGGGGAACAAAGGAGGAATAAAGTCTAAAAGAGGCGCATGAAGACGCACTCCTGCGCTGTCGCACATTTGGTATGAATTTTAAGCGTTTCTTACAATGGCAGTGGAGGGACAGCTGGGGCCTTAATGTTCCTAGCATAATTTTTTATGCTAAATATATCTCAACGACATGACCGGATTTTCATGAAGCCAGTTCATTTTTTCGTGGAAAGTTCGAGCCGAAAGCGGAATAAATTTCGGCCTTGGTGGCGCTGAAGAGGTGCTCAAAAAATTAAAGCAAACTGATCTTCATTGCTTTCGACGCACCTGCTACGAAAACAATTACACCATGTTTTGGCATTAGAACAACACGCAACTATGCAAAATTTAATTAGGCCGGTCAAATCAGACATGCATTTGATAAACAGGCGACATGAATTCGGGGCTGTACCACCTCGGGGGCACGTATCGAGTTTTTCGTCTATACAAACCTCCTCAGAGCCGCATTCCCCCTCTACCCACCCCTCTCTCCGAAAGCGCCTACAGCATTTCTTTCCACTTCGTGTAAGGTGTCTGCACTTGCGGCGGGGCTTGAGATGATCACAGACACAAAAAAAAAAAAAAAAAAGAGCAGCAACTTTCTGGGCTCGATATTTACAGATAAGAACAAAAAATTGGCTGGCGATTGCGATACTCCCTAATGGGATATTTGGGCGCAGCTGTTAAGCTGTTTTGACTGTGCAAATTTTAGCTGTGCAAAATATGTTGAGGCAAAGAATTTCAGACGGACATATTTGTATGGTTACGGAAAACTTGTATTTTCAGTGGCTGACGAAGCACATGCACCTCGCTCATTGCTCAGCATTCACTCGGGGTTCTGGCGTCGGCGGTACTGGGCCTCCGCTCTGGCAGATCGTTTAGCTGCAGCGGCTGACAAAGTGCACGACCGGTTGCCTCACTCGCAGTTCAGCACTCACTGCTGGTGGCTGCAGTGCTCTGTTCTCTCGACGGCAGCTATGGTGAGCCTCTGCGGCGGCGGCGCGAGGTGCGTCTCATAATAAGGGACTGCGGCGTCCCTTCGACCGCACATCGTAGTCACGCGCACGCCCCCCTCACGTTTTCGCCAAGCGTCGCGCCGTCGAGCGCCTCGTGCGGTCACGTCATACTGCCACCTCTCCACCCCCACCGCACACTTTCGGAGAGCGCTGGCTCGCGCCGCCACGGTGAACCGCCCTTTCCTCCCAACTTCGCGACACTCTCCTCCTTTGCTTTCTTTCACTCGTCGGTCTTCCCATCGTTTGCTCGGTCACGATGACGCCGCCGCGGATGAGCCCAGGGACGGGCGCCAAAGGGCTGCGCCCTAAAACATAGCCGGCGCAAATACCTGTTACTGCATGCAGTTTACGTGGTGGGTGATTTTCGCGGCGCATTCCGCTCTCGACATTCCCGTTCCTAGCAGCGCACTGCCGGGCAGGGCCGTGGTAAAGGGCTATCGTGTCGTACACACGCATCACTTTCGTTATGATATATAGCCACTAAATGACGTCGTTCCTGACGGGGTCCGCATCAAAACAGTTCATTTTAACGGGAAACTTTAATTCGCAGGACAATAACGTCATTCATTCATTCGCGGGAATCGTCCTTATTTTGGCGCCAAAATATGTCGGGCAGAGTGTTATGCGAATAGCGTTGGGAACCGCGAACGTTTTACATATATGCAATACAACACAATTTCTCAGCGATGTCCAATAATTTTGTTTGTTTGTTATACTTTGTCATCCCAGCAAACCGAACATGCCTTCATTCCCCAGCAAGACCCTCTGCAATGCTTCTTGACTACGTTCTGTTTGTTGACTTGTTGAAACCGTAGTGACGTAGTCAACAAGCCACGTTATGTTTGTTGACTACGTTATGAAAGCATTAAGAATTTTAGAAAAAAGTTGAAAAGAGTGTTGCAGGGTCCCTTTAAGAATCGGGAATCGTGTTCGTGGTGTTCAATATAAAAATTGTGCACACGAATGGATAGATCTGAGGGCCACTATGCGGTATTTTACAGTGAAGCTGTGTATGGCTAGGGTCTCGCACTATTTTCGCGTGTCCGTGAGCAAAAATCCCAGCGCTGTGCGTGTAAAAGCCAGCATTGTTCTCGGTTGTCTGCGTGTCATCCATCAGTGTCTTTTGAGTGCTGTCAGCGTACCAATACAATGACCGGTTGCTACAAGCCTCTGCGGTAGTGCCGCAAAAACGAAGGCGGGTAGTGTTTGAATATGCGTTGCGATGGGGAGGCCACGCGTGGTTGGAACTCCCGAAGTGCAGCGTGCGTGCGAGGAGAAACGGCAGGAACAGCGACGGGAATGTGAGAAGCGACGGCGTGCGGCGGAAAAGAACGACGCCGAAGATCGTGCTTGGGCTCGGTCGCAAGCGACAGAACAGACAGGGTGGCGCGTGTCGCTAAGCGGAAAGCGCGGCGAAGACACACGCATGCTGCCAAAGTGGGAAACTTTAGCGGAGCGAACGCGACATTCAAGATAGTCTTCCTGGATGGACAGTCCGGATTTAGTTGTGGAGTGTGTCATCGGTTGTCTCGTTCGTCTCACGCACGCGGGTCGTCTCGTGCGGCAGACACGTCGGATGTGCACGACGTTGTGGCTTTTAACCGACATGTCCTGCTTTTTAGTAGGAACCACGCAATTTTTGCGACAATTCCGTATCGATCTCCTGCAGCGTGTTCGCTCCCAGTACTTCGAGTATCTGCGCATGACCGCAGTTTACAGCTTCGCTGGAAAACCGACTCCTCAGAGTGCGCGTCAGGCCAGAAGCCGCGTACCCGTGCGGCACGAGCCCGCCTGTCAGGGCTAGCGAGCGCGGACGTGACCGCTGCACCGGAAGGCGCCCTGTGAGGAGTCGCTCCCGGGAGTCGCGGCGTGCGCACGCCTGACAGAAACAGGCCGTTTGGCGCCGGGTTGGCGTAAACAGGAATGCCGCCTTTCGCGGAAGAGTGATTATTTTGTACACTGGCTCCCTTGTTTGGACCCTTCACTTGTCGCCCTTTGTAGGCCGCGTAGGTCGCGAACGCTGCTCGGGCGCAGGCGTTCGCTTGTTTTGATCTCCCTAGTCGGAAAACAGGTGCACGCCGCATGAGCAGCGTCTATGCCGCGCCATTCATTGCATTCACCTTGCGCGAGACCCAAGCAAGTGTGCGCACCTGACACGGCCAATGCGCTTACATCGCCATATTTCGTGCGCGCGATAAATTAGTTGCGAAATAGAGGAGAAATACAGAAGCCATGCCCCATAGCGATTTGTTTTTTGTTGTCGTTGTTTTCCGCATCTGCGCTTATGTCCCTTAAATTGTGGATTTCGTCTGTCGCAAACAAACCCACTGGTACTTTCCATACTTTGCAGTCTAACCACATGCATGGTAGGCCTGTAACGGGATGGTGTGTTAAACTAGATGAATCTTCGTGGTGCGGATCCGGGGTTATCATCGAATGCATTTATAAAAGCTCTTCGCCGCCCTTGCGTAGACGGCAAGGAAATATTCGCTGATAAATAATCATGAAACGTCACGACACCGCAGAAACGGAAGCTCAAAAATAGAATCAGTTGTTCGTTGCACAAAATGCTAATGATGCGGGCTCTCCAGGGAAACAACGGCACAATGGTTCCCTGGAACGAAAATTTAGTACAGTGAACTCTTGTTAAGACGAACTGGAAGGGACCATGGTAATTTGTTTGTCTTATCAGGAGCCCTCCCCAAAAAAGAATCGGCAACACGCCCAGATGCATGCAAATATCTTGCTGCAAAGCTGTGAATGAAGCATACTTACAATGGAGGAAAAAGAAAAAAAAATCCTTTATTTGAGTGCAGAACTTGATAGAAGACTCTTCAAGTGCTCTTGCCTGGTTTTATCCAGTCCAAGCGGCGACGAAGAGTGTACACCCGCTACCTCAAGAGACAGCGCAGCAGATGACAGAGGGAACTCCTGGCTTTCTCGGCGGTGATGAGGTGGGACTCGCGACGCGAACCGACGCGAACTCACATGCTCCTACGCTCGCGAACAGGAAGTCTTCGTCGTCGGTTTTTTTTTTACTTTATTTATCCTCCTGTTTTGCGCCTCTCTCCTCCAGAGCAGAGCGACCATAAAACTCTCTCTCACTATTTTTTTCTTTGCTTTGCCGCTGGCTCCGAGGGTTGAAGGGTGGGAGAAGTGGTAGCTTCATCCGCGTCTTTTTTTCTCGCTTCGTTCCTTCCTCCGCGGCGCGAATTCGCTTGTCGTTGCGATTTTCTTTTACTTTTCTTTCCATCTGGTCGCGTAAATGCCCCGCCGAACCCCGCCAAGACTGCCGTATTCGCTACCCAGAATCTCCAGTAGTGGTGGTCACTCCGAAAGTTTTACGCTGTTCGTCTTAGGGGGATTTTTTGCATTGGGTCTATGGAAAACCACACAAACGTTTTCAGGTTGTTCGGCATAAGCGAAAATTCGTCTTAACTGAGTTCGTCTTAACGGGACTTTATTGTATGGAAAAAGTGCATGAACAGCACCTGTAACTTCGTATAACGTCTGAAGGATGTGTATGAAGGACTCAATAAATTATCCAGTTTTGCAGGGGCTCTTTTTTAATTAATGCGAAAACGTTCCGTCAACTCAGTCCCCGTTTTCCTTTTCTTGGCCAAAAATAAATACTTTTAGGAAAAAAGTGATTTCGCAAGCTTAAATCCCATTCGTGCTTCTGTAATCTCCGCCGGATTGCAACCCCCCCCCCCCCCCTCCTCGATATCTTTGGATGTTGCACATCCCTGTCCATGTGCACAGGGGTGGCGAAGGGTGGCATTTAGTGACAATCTGAGGTTGCTAAGAGTACGGACTTTTTTTCTCATACTGAGAAGAGGCACTGTTTTGACTGCACACATTGCATGCCCATCTTATACAGATTGATTGATTGATTGTCGGATTTAACGCGCCGACGCAACGCAGGCGATGAGGCGCGCCGTGGTGGAGGGCTCCGGATTAATTTTGACCACCTGGGGATCTTTAACGTGCGCCGAAATCTCGTACACACGGGCGTTTTTGCTTTTCGCCTCCATCAGAAAAGCGGCCGCCGCAGCCGGGAATCGAACTTGCGACCTCGTGCTCAGCAGCGCAACGCCTTAGCCACTGAGCCACCGCGGCGGGATTTATCCAGAACGTGAGGGCAACGAAACACGGAGGCAATGAAACATTTTGGCACTACTACTGGTGGGTCTGTTCGGTGGTCGTTCACAAGTTACTCACCAGCAGTAATTGTTGGTGGTTCGCTGGTTACTCTTCGAGCTTCGCGATCGCTGCGCCTCCTGTCGCCGCTTCTCCGTGGCGTTTACGGGAGGAGCGCTGCGCGGCTGATAGGGGCTCATGCAAAGTTTTGGTTCTCTTTCGCTTCTTTTTGCCTTTCCCTGCCCTAAATAACTTGTTATGGTGATGTCTGTAAGTAAATAGTACGTTTAGGGCACTTCGAAAAACAGACGCGTCTTGGTTAAGTGCTCGAACGCCAACGGCGTCGGCTACGGCAGCAGCATACCACCACTGTCCCCTCCGAATACGTCAGGCACAAGTGAATTCTATTGTCGCCTCGTTCAGACCTGATACTGGGACAGTGAGAGGTTGCTTTACTTTTGCAGCGCGTACAACGAATGTGGCAACATGCCATGTAACAGAAGACACCAAACATGTCATCTGTACCTGTCCAAACTTCACAGTGCCAAGGCAGACTCTCCAAACATCTCTGTGTATACCACACAACGCAGGCCTTGAACTAAGGGCAGTTATGGGCCCTTGGTCGGACCCACGCCAGGCCGTACGGGCTACCAAAGCTCTGATAGTACTGGCCTGGAATAAGTGCTGTGATGAACTTAACTTCAAAACTCCGTGTATGTGCTTGAACACTCGTGTGCATTACCTCGTTATTTATTTATTTATTTATTTATTTATTTATTTATTTATTTATTTATTTATTTATTTATTTCAGTTCACAGACTCTCATGTTTTCGTTCCCTCATATGGCGTAGCATGCTAAGCGATATGGCCAGGCTAACCTCGCTTTTACCATTAAATGCATTCTCTCTCTCTCTCTCTCTCTCTCTCTCTCTCTCTCTCTCTCTCTCTCTCTCTCTCTCTCTCTCTCTCTCTCTCTCTCTCTCTCTCTCTCTCTCTCTCTCTCTTGGTTTCGAATATATACGCCGTATAGAAAAATGTGTTTCGGGGATGTGATTACCCAATACCTGACAATAAATTGTGCCTTTTATGGGAATATAAGCCACATGAAAATGTTAAGTATATTCCAAGGCCGTGGTTCGTTACATATGTGCCCATTCACGGCTGTCGTGTTGGTTGGTTCCGCGGTGACGGTGTGGGCGGCGAGAAGCCGGCAAGCGCGGCTTTCTCCCGCGGAGGCGCTCTCGTGGTTTGCGGTGACACGGCCGTGAGAGGTCGGAAACACCCGACCCGTCTTGAAACACGGACCAAGGAGTCGAACATGTGCGCGAGTGAATGGATCTCGTGAAACCCAAAGGCGTAATGAAACGTGAAGGCCCTTCGCGGGCCGCGTTGCGATCCCGCGGACCGCGCAGGTGTCCGATCCAGGAAGCAGCAACGGCCCGTCCCAGGCGCTCTCTTGTCGCTGTGGGGCGGAGCGTGAGCGCACACGTTGGCACCCGAAAGATGTTGAACTATGCCCGGGCAGGACGAGGCCAGAGGAAACTCTGGTGGAGGTCCGAAGCGATTCTGACGTGCAAATCGATCGTCCGACCCGGGTATAGGGGCGAAAGACCAATCGAACCATCTAGTATAGTTCCCTCCGAAGTTTCCCTCAGGATAGCTAGCGCTCGATGGGAGAGCAGTCGCACCTGGTAAAGCGAATGATTAGAGGCGTTGGGGTCGAAACGTCCTCAACATATTCTCAAACTTTCAATGGGTGTGTGGGAGGCCTTCTGGGTTTGAGTCCTCCCGCTGCGATGAGAATGCCAAGTGGGCCACTTTTGGTAAGCAGAACTGGCGCTGTGGGATGAACCAAACGCCGGGGTAAGGCGCCCGAGTCGGAACGCTCATGAGACCTCATGAAGGACAGTTAATGAAACCACGGGAAAATAAATGGTCAGCTAAGTCCGGAAGCAACAGAACAGCTCGTACGGGAATGAAAAAAACCCACTGCAGCGTCGGAAATGCTAAAGACGTTTGTCGAAACTTAAGCAAATTGGTGCTCATTAGACCAACTAGATGCGAAATGCACCGATATTTTGTTAAGACATGGGGGCAGGGGGACGCTTAACTATCGTTGTGTACAAATGCGGAGCGAAATCAGGGAATGAACGTTTTGGTAATCACACACACGAGCTGCGCGTTCACTTTCCGTTTGTTTTTCGACTTCAACGAACGGCTGATCACTCAGCGGACGCATTTTTTGAAGTATACAGTAAGTATACAGTAAGTACGTTCACAAGCGATAAACGGTGTCGTTGGAAGAGTGTGGTATCTGATAAGGCCATCTAATTTCAGTTTGAGCTAGATTATACAGGCTCCCTGTGTCATATGACGATGTTTCGAAGAAGCGTTTAGTCGTGGACGCGGATTACTCTCAGATAAGCCCGTGTTCGCGCTGCTCGCGGAAGGTATATGTAGCAGATAATCGATGGCGAGCGCTGACCTCGTACAAGACGACACAGCGTTATATTTTTTTGTCGTGTGCTGATTCCCGCATAGAATTTTGCATTATCCATCGTACTTATTTTGTAGAATGTTCGTGAAATTGATGCCACATTGGCTTGTCCATGGTAGTGATCAATATCTGAGATTTGAAGCGTCGCTGGCATGGTCAGGTATGAGTGCTCCGCTAGATTATGTAAGCACACAAAACCGATTTCCATCGTAGTGTATAGCCATAGCATGGCCATCTGAGAAAACACTGCTTACGGAGACACAGTTAGTAAATTTCATAGCAGTCTGAGAATGAAAATCAGCTCCACGCATATGCCCGTTTCGCGACGCCGGCCTGTCACACACGCTTGGTGCTTATACGGACCTAATGTACCACTAAGATTGAGTCAGAAACGTTTACACTCTCGTCAATACACCACATTTGCGAACAGAGTGACTGCTCTACATAAATATGAATTTCCAGCGCATACAAACGGTCAGTCGTGAACGTGTCGCAAAAGCAGCGGTGACAGTGTGAGCTGGCCGGAGCCTCCCGCGACTACTTTGGAAACGGGCCGCTCGGGGGATTTCAGTGGCGCCCCTACATGCAGCGCTCGAGGCGTATAGCGACTAGAGCCACTAAATAAGCTACCCACCCGTGGGTCGAAGGGTCACCCGTGGTGAGCCAGCCACAGTGACCCGTCGCGGACCGCCGGGCGGGTCATCCACCGAATCTGGCATGTCATTGAATAGTATGCGAAAGACGAAATCGGCTACCGAATCAGGAATCAGGGAAGTTGCCTGGCAGAGGCGGCCGAACCGCCACCCTCTTTCGACATCATTTGAAGCGAAGCGCTCATATACGCGGGCAAATTTTCTTGCTTGGCTTCGTCTCTCGCATTGCGAACAAGGTTTGTGCTGACTGGCCTACTTCCCCATTCTATCTTAATTGCCCTTTAGATGCGCGCCAAAGCGAGGGTAATTGGTCTTCTGGACTGGTCACCTAGGCGGAATACTAAGAGCCACACGCCATCAAAACCGACTTCACACGCCGATGCGACGCGCCGCACGTCTGTTCATTCTTTTACATCGCTACCCACGACACTTCCCTTAGCTCGCAGTGGCAGGACTGTCGCCGCCTGGTTCGCGCCGTGAGGCCTGACTAGCTGGATCCGAGAGGCGCTGCACTGAAGCCCCAGGGATTCCCGTCTTGTGCGGCACAATTGTGGCTTCCAGGCATCGCGTGTAGCGGAAAAAAGGCGAGACCAATTTACGGTGCGTGAGTCAGCCACGCCGACCGCGCACTTCTCTTTCCGGGAGGGCGCGACCTTTTTCTTCGGGCGGCAGGGCACGTGCCCGGAGTACGAACGCCGATTGCCAGAGTCTGTGTGAGGAGAAAGTGTATCACAAGCGGCGCTCTGGAATTTTGCCGGAATCGCCCCTCAGGGAGGATTCCGGGATGTAGACAGCCAGTTTGTTTGCACACACTTCCGAGCCGCTCCTTACGCGTCTCCTCTACGACCAGTTCGATGCTGGGCGCCAGCAACCGTTTATGGCTCTTTCTGCGGCACTCATGCCCGTACGAAGAAAAGGATTTGGAAATCTGAGAGCAGCTCTAGGACAACCGCGTTTCACGTCGGAATAGTCTGTTTTACGCGCCACATCTGTTTTTATTTTGAGTTGTATAGTGACATTTTTTTTTCTGCCGTATGAATTTGTCGCTCGAATTCACCTTAAATCGTCAAGGTGCGCACATGTGCGGCGATACGCGACCGCCACGTGTCGCACGTTACGCTCCACCAACGGCCATTTCCTCTCTCATGGACTTCTGCTTCGCATCCATTCGCCCGAACTGGCAATTCACTGCGGTCAACGATACAAATTTCCAATCGCAACGTACGCAATGTCAGCGGGGCGTTTGGCATTGCGTTATCTCCCAGCGAAACCCCCATTCAGTCAAATCGTGAACTGCGCTACTCGCCGAATTTGGGCCATTGATGAAAGGGAGTGGTCATTCGGGTGCATGGAGGAAATTCGGGTGCGTTGTTGGGGATGCCGGCCCATGGGAAAGTTTCGGTATCAGGGTAATAATCACTAATTTTATTGCAGCACGCACGTAATAAATAACGCTAGCCGAATGATGGTGCCTTAGAGGGACTCTGCAACACTTCTGATAAATACCTTCGCTCTTTCTTTCGCTTCTAGAAGCATTGTAGATATCCGTACTGGCTACATTGTAGTAATCGTGCTGGCACAGTCATGCTGGCTGGTAGTTATCGCCATCACGGTGCGGCACTGCACATAGAGAATCTCAGCGAGTTTCAGCCATTTCGGCTAACTCATGTCAGTGAAAAAAAAAAAGCAAACCCAAGAAGTCACTTAAGAATCCGATAGACATGCCAAGTGAGCAGCTGTGCTCTTCCCATAACCACAACGCCGACATGGGTTCCCAGGGGCGCGGTTTTCTCTCAGTATACTTATTACCAAAAAACTCTACAGCACTGAGGGATTTGCTCATAGCAGCAGATACGCCATCTGTTTCTGCTTTGCTTTCGTGGCAATTTTTTTAAAGGTGGCCATAAAGTGTGTTCATTGCTGCAACTGAAAGGAGGCCGGCCAATGGCCGCTACATCGCTCTAATGTCGTAATTCGAGCGCTGGGAGAGCGGCCAAGATTGGAAACGAGAAGAAAAAAAATCTTTTGAGCCTGTTTACAAGTTATTCGGTGGGAGACAAGTATTTTGGTCTGAGGTATTTTGTGACCTCGTATTCTAAGTACTGGATGCGTCTGTTCACTACGTTCTGAAAGCATTTAAGATTTAGAAAAAAGCTTTTAAAAATGTTACTGGGTCCCTTTAGCAGTCACTTCTGGAAATGATCTTTATCCAGAGAAACTTTATCCAATGCTTAGGAGAAACTAACCCGCACTAACCATGTGCACATTGGTTCCAAGGGATCCCGTAAAAAAAAAAGAAAAAAAAGAAACCTCGCCCTTATGGCACAGAAGAATTCCGTTCGGTTTATCAACAGTAATCCCTTGTTAACTCGAACGAAAATTTAGAGACAAGCGGAGTTTCGAGTTAAGCGAAATGCCGAAAATTTGTGGCCAGGTCGTTGAAATAAGAGGTAATGCTGGTAACGAAATCTCCACTCACATGGGAGCTTTCGGAACAAAAGCAATAAAGTTAACAGGAAATACGAATTTTTAAGTTGCGGAAGAAAGAACCGAGTGCTGCTCGCCTGTTCCGCGTTCGCATCTGGTTTCAGAAAAGCGTTCTCGAGCTGCTCAATGCATCGCATCCATTGTTGGTCGCCACCGCTACATTCTGTACCTTGTTGCGAAGCGGGCGCAGCATCTTTGTTGTTTCTGTCGTTGCAGGCACTTCTCGAGGCTCCTCTTCGTCCTCACGATCAGCTGCATCTTCCACAGCTCTCTCAACGATGTAGGCATCGGATAGCATTCCGGTAACGGGAACATCGGCCTCGTACAACGTAAATTTGCCGTTCACGAGCGTGTTGTGCGCGTAGTGGAAGCTAAACGTTCGAACGGAGACGTTATCAGCTGCCTGTAGCGGACTTTGCCTTGTGTCCTCTCCGTCAAAATTTTGAGATATCTGCAGTCTTCCAAAAAAACGCTTCGCTATAAGGAGGGGGGGAGGGGGGATGCATGGCGGCACCTATGGGAGGTAAATGTACTGCAAAAAAGTTTCAGCTTGACCAATACTTCGAGATATCCGAGTTCGAGTTAATTAGGGAGAACTGTAATCTAATTATAGCCGCGCTGCCAGCCTACCCACTACAAGATGTAGGAGGCTCCATTTTCCTTCGCGTTTGGTCATACATTCATCCGCCCCTGCATATTTCGTACTCGTATTTATCATAACCGTCGGCGCGACGAGCTCATTTTGCCTCCGAGCCGACGGTACAGACCAAATCACCCACATTAAAGCCGCTGATAGAATTGGCTGCATTTATGGCGGGTTATACATTTTATTCCCAGTAAACACTTCTCTTTTTGTCTTATAATTAGTATTGTGATAATTACTATTTTATAATTGTAACTGGTAGTGTCTTGGTGCTTCTCTACGAAAAAAAAAAAAAAACCAGTGAAAGTTTTAGTCGGTTTAGCGCGCTGGTCGGGATGCTCATGGTTACTCGCTGCACGTGAAAGTCCGGCTCCTAGTCTGTCACCGCAGCGGAGTGAAGTTGAGGAATCCTGTAACAACGCTCTGTAGCAAGACCTATCGCCCAGCTCCTACTGTAGAAATTTCAGCCCCGCGGGCGGACTGACGGCTAGGTGACATAGTTTAGCAGCAAAGCGCTCAGCTACGGTGATTGTTTGGCGGTTTCGGCCAAGTAAATGGGCTCAGCTCAGCGTAGGGTTGCCATCTGCCCGGTTTTGGACGGGCCGGACCGTTTTTTTAAACAGCGGGCCGGTTACCGGTCTATACTTGAAACCGGCCCGCATTGGGCGGTTTTTTGGCCCTCGTGCCGTGATTATGTCCATTTTGGCGTTTTATAAGCGTCAATTCAACAACTGCGCAAAGACACGACAAGCTGCGCAAAGACACGCGAACAGAGAAAATACGCGGGAGCGCGCTGCCTGAGACAGAGCAATAACCAATCACTTTGAGTACAAACGCTATGTTGATTTCTCTCCAAGAAAACGCTACAATAAATGGCACTACATGTCAAAAACATGGCGTCTTTTTTTTTTCAACACAAATTAAATATCCTATATAGCACGCACGCCCCCCCCCCCCCCCCCCCCCCCCCTCTCGGGAAGGGCGTTTTTTTTTTTTTTTGGAAAGGTGGCTATAAGATCCTTGCGCACAACGAACTCTCTCTGATTCTTGGTGTTCTCGCCTAAAAACGGGGCAATGTACACGTCTGTGTCTGCTTCCGCTGTGCACGAGTTGCCTGCGCAGGCGTGTCGAGCGTCTCACCTCGCGTGTTGCGGCTAGCCCTGCAATGTCTCCCTGGAAAGATCTTTGCCCCTGTTTTGGGGGAGGGGTGGCGGATGTTTTCGCTTTGCGTCCATCTTTCCCGCAGGCCGTTGCGTGAAGGGTGGCGGTAATCTATTGTCTCCAAATTCGAGTGCGGGGACGTCATATCAGATATCCGCAGTGACGTGGCAGTATTATCGTTGTCCTGAATTTCGCAAAGGGATGTCAGAATCGTTCGTCCACGTCATCAACCTGAAAGGAGGCTTGGAATTCGTACGACGCGTAGTAAGGGGAGTGACCAGCTTTCAGAGATTCTGACGCCGCTGCAAATTAAACTCGCACGCACACGAGCAGTTCAACCTGTGGACGGCGAGACGCCAGTCTCAGGAACAAGCTTTAAGACGTCGCGCGTACACAGAGTGTATTTTGATGGGTGGCCACGTTACTCTCAGCGTCCGCACGCGTATTTAACTTGCTGCATGGGTGATTCTCTCAGTCCGTAACAGAAGGCAAGCAGTGTCGCGCTGCGCACCTTTGACGTGTACGTGACGAGAATATGGACGCTCACTTTTCAGAGTTTCGTAAATTTACGGCAGCTAGATTTCGCAGGTAACCCATTACACAAACACCCCATCCTGATTCATCTTGCGGTGAACCACTAAAAAAATTTTTTTTTGCTCGTTCTCCTGCATGGCTTTATGGGAGAGACCGAGCGAATAATCGTGCTTCTCGCTTTTCTCCGCTGAATATCATTTCGCGGAGGCAAAAACTGCGCCGTTTGGGACGATTCCGTTGTGTACCACTTTCCCCGCATTCGGCGAAGCGTGGTTCGTTGGATGCTTGGTCTACGTGCCAAGTAGCCAGACGCGTCAGCAAGATACGTAACTAGCGGCACTCGCAGGCAGTGTGAGGTCGGTACACCGCGGACAGCCTCCGCTGGCCCTGGAACGCACAGTCCATTGGTGTGTAATTTGCGGGGCCACGCGAGCCATCGTGAGTCATGGCCAAGCGGGAAGGAGACAAGGTCTGCGTGCCTGCGGGATCCGCGCGTACGGAAAGAAGCGGCCTGTGATGTGCGAGCGTGCTTGCGCGCGCGGGAAGGGAAGAAGAGAAAGGCCGGCGCAGAAAAACACCCCCCAGGGAAGGGCGGGGGAGAGAAAAGGAGAAAGCGGTACAGGTGCGCGCGCGGCGCCTTTCATTGGCTGGCTTCCTTGTTTGCCGTCTTTTTGCGCTCTTTTTCTTCTTTCCCCCACCGTTCGTTTGCGCAGGCCTTCGCTCGTTAGTCTTTCGTTTCCGTGCATCTATCTTTTTCGCCGCGCGTCACTCTGCTCCGCCGCGCATGCCGACGAGCGGCGTCCGTCGCGTGTCGTCGTCTGCTGCGCGGATCTGCGCCAGTTGTCATCCGCTCGCCCAGCCTGCCAGCTAACCTGCGATCGGAGCTGAAACGATACACCGACGCATTCCGACACCTGAGCACGCCCTGCCCTTGTCGCGACGACGCCGCCAAGGCTTGACGCACAATTTGTCTGCCCCCAGCGTCTGGACCGTGCTTCGAACGCTGCGGTGTCCAACGCGGGGCTTCATCGCATGCGGCCGGGCTTGTACGACGTACGATCAACTCGCCTGCCGTGCTGAGGTTCTTCCTGGACGCTGAGCAATCTTTGTGCATCGACGACTCTAACTGGCTCCGTAAACGATGGCTTCGAGCCTCCGTTACCCCCAGTTCCGAAAGCGGGTGAGTGCGCCACGTGTTGTCATGCTGCTATAGTGCAGAGTGGATACCGAAAATAGGCTACTCGACCAGATCGGTGAGGTCTAAGGGAAGGGCGTCGGCAGGAGTTTGTCTTGAGAGGTACAAGTGGGCAAGTGCTGGGATGGTTGCAGGGAGGGCAAGTGCCTCTTTTGCACCCCTCTTCCGACGCCCATGGTCTGAGGGACGTGTCGCGATCTGTGGGAGAGGACCAAGGGCGTGGAATCCAATCACTCGCCCCTTGTCACGCGCAAGGTGCCTGTGTCACGTGCTTGTAATTCATTTCGTAGTAACGAACATAGCTGAGTCTATAGGGAAAGCACTTGCCGCAGTGCAGGCTAGCATCGATGCGCCCATCAGCCCGGATGTCTTCTACCGTGTACCTCCAAGGGTGCATGAGCGCGGCAAGGGCCGTGTAACTGAGCCCAAACTTAGCGTCGGTAGGAAGCGAGAGACATTGCCTGGAAAAATGTTTGCGGCAATCACATTGTTCCCGGCAGCGTTTCACGCGTGTATCGAATGCCCTACTCTGCTGTTCCTGGTTGAACACTAAGATGATAGCAGTTAAATTTATTTGGTAACCTCCTAGAAAGCATTTCCGAGTGGGATTCAAAACTTCTGTATGGATGTGGCGAGATTATTTCAGCTATCGGTACCAGGCCTTGAAATTCATTTCAGCTCACACAGCCTTCGAGATGCCGAAAACCGTGATCTAGATAAACTGACGGCAGTCGTACCAGTATTTCTTTCTCTATGGTTGTACCCACAGTCGTCTTTGCTCGTAGCGTGTTAAGTGGTTTGATACTTCGGCGGCCGCGACTTGCAGAGTAGTCAAGCCTGTTTTCTCGGGCAATTTTAAGTTTTGTCCGAGCTGACACGTCCTGTGCATTGCACATAATTGGCCAACCTACAGCCGCCCATGTGAGATATAGGCGGACAAAACGCTGTTATTTGGCGCAGTCTTTCAAAAGGCGCTCTTCCCCGTTTCCTTCCAATGTACGCTGTGGAACTTTTGACCCAAAATCAGCTGCCGGCCATGATTCGTACATCGGCGCTGTGTGCGCAGCGTCCTCGTGCTACCGCCGACCGGGCTGGTGGCGGCTGAGCAAACTGCGCGGCAGGCACTGCAGGACTACTACTGCCTTGCGTGCGCTCAAGGCTGCGCTGAGGTCTGCTACGTATTCTTTTGCGGGCCGCCTAGCTGTGAGCGAGCTCACAAAGACCGCGTAGAATTCCGTTGGGAACCGCTGGTTACGCCTCTGCGGTAACGAAGCGAAGCGTTGGGCGTGCTTTGGCGCACTGCGATGTGCTGTGCCAGGGCGGATCAGTTCTCCCTTCTGAACTTGCTTTTGAGGGATTTTTATAATACGTACTAAAAATGGGTCAGGTTCACCACTTCTACAACTAGTTGTCACAAGCGGAAGGTCTGCTTGGTTTGGTTTTTGTTGCGAAGGCTGCACACAGCGTCTCATGAAAGTTAACTAACGTATCTGCTACACTTGTTCTCCCGCGGCGGCACGCCATCCATGGCGAGGCTGAGCGATCGAGCTCCGGAGAAGCAGGCGCTACACCCTTGCCGATTTTAGTGGTACCGCAGCGGCGAGGCTCCGAGCGAGCCCAGCTGCGACGCCTCTCCGCGGCAAGTCACGTGACGTGACGTCACACCTGCCAGTATTGCGCTCCGGCGGCTCAAGGTCATCGCGACGCGATGAATGACTTTGCGAGACTACTCAGACCACCTGTCACCTTGGTGGAGCGCACCTCCACCGCTTTCTGGCGAAGTTGCTGTAGCTCAACTTCCAAACGATGCACAAGTAACCGTGCGGCTATCGCTGGATAACGTGGTAAGAAGAGGCCGAAGGTAAGGTATCGCGACGAGACGAAGAATGAGTTGGTGGGTGTGCAGGCATTCTCCACTGGCTTTTATCGAAGTCTCCCTCCTCGAGTGGACGTGTCACGGCTGAGATTGTGATCTTGTTCCAGGTATAAAGTTCCGAAAGTGCAGTGACAAATCGCCAAATTATGGAGCACAAATTTAATTTAATTTAATTTCATTTCATTTCCTTAAGGACCCCACTGGGGGGGATACACAGGCAAAGAAAACATTTGAACACATTAATTTTCGCAGCACAGGTGATTTGTAACATTTGCAATGAAGGATGATGGGCAGGTGGTTGAAACAATGGAGCAGGGAAGGTCCATCCAATCCTTGACGGCGCGGAGAAAAAAAGAAGCGAAAAAAGTGACAGTTCTGTTGCGATAACGGGACACTTGAAGTGGATGGCTTGTGCGGTGTGAAATGTATGTCGGGGGGAGGATGTAAGGAGCTGCATTGAGGGAAGAATGAAAAAATTTATGAAAGAGGGAAAGGGTGGCGATACGACGGCGAACAGAGAGGGGTGATAAACCGGATTGTGCTTTCAAGGATGAAACGCTGATGTCGTACGAGTACTGCGAATGACTGTAACTTGACCATGAAAAGCCATAAATAAGATTTAGATGCTGTACACCACTTCGAATCTTGAAAGGAACGTGTATTTGTGGGTCATATTCAACGAACCTAGCTGACTGGCAAGGAAGGGCGCAATGTTTTCTCCGTTGGTATATATCCCCTGACGGTCTGCCGCGGCGTCGGTCCGTGAACGAATTTCCCCTATGAAGCGGGGGGAAGTTTATCAAATACGCTTCCGTGGTTCTCACAAGGATCAAAAGGCAACACCGGACTTATTGACACCTCACCTTTTTTTACCGCCTGAGAGAGCTTCTAAGATGCATCCAGTCAGCTGGTATCACTTATACCAAAAAATAAAACGAATCGCATGCAGGTGTCGTCTGGTTCAAACACATGTTCGATGCCGAATAAATTAATAAAATTTGCAATCAACAACGGCTGTTGCTGTTAGGGCACCCGCCCGGTGGAGGGGATCCCTAGTCCGAAATCCTCTGACTGCGGCTGGCGGCGCAGGCCCTCTTCACCGGGTCAAGCTGGGTAGGATTCTTGCTGGGCGCCGTATACACTGTTGTATGGAGGGGTTGGGAATGGGCTGCAGACCTGATGTTTGCTGGTACTGCCTTACCTGATGGTACAGGAGGCCGGGTGAAGGACAGTAATACTGAAAATCTACTTCGCCCCTGCGCTACGCACTTTGCGCCACGGAATACCGATTATGTTATGGAAATATTAAAAACATATGCATGATGGGCTGTGGTAATCTAAGTAATCTAGCGGTGTGGCATATTTCGCAACTTCGGGTGCAAGCGTAGGGCCCCTCTCCCGACGAGCGGCCACCGCATAAGCTGAGCTCCTCCGCGGGATGTTCCTGCAGACCGCTCCCTGGCTTTGACGAATAGAGCTGTCTCAACCCCTGGCCGAGGATTCTTCCAGTGAGCATATATCGGCAGAGTTAATTATTTGCTCCGGCATGCTTAGTGTGCGCTTGCTCGGCGAAGGGTTGAGGCAGCTTTAAGAGTCAGTCTTTGTTGAGGTCCAAACGCAACCTTTGGAAATGCTGCGTTGTTCAGCTAGGTGCTGAAGTGAATTTTGATGGCTCCCGAGTCCCTTGTAGCAGGAGAAAGTAACTCCGAAGACGCGTAAGCAGTTTTTAGGGTCCCGTTCGTACCGGGACCCTACTGCGCCTGCGCACGCGGTCACGGCGAGGAGGACACCCCGCACCGTAACGAATGCGCGGGCATGGCGAGGGCCGGCCCGCGGAACTAATCGACCCTGCCAGAACGAATGCGCAAGTGCCCAGTCGGGTCCCGGTCAACACGGAAAGGACGGAGTATGCGGATTGCTGAAACTCCTAATGTCCAATTGCCAAACGGATGTGCCAGTATTGAGGGTGCTGAGAGGAGCAGAAGCGGCCGCAGCGCCCGCAGGGATGGTGGGCGGTTTTACGCCGCTGGGCGAGGAAGCGACGGCATGCAGTGAGGAGCGCGGCGCGTGCTCAAATCGCGTGTCCCGTCGTCATTATCATCATCACTTGCTTCCCTGTGTGTCCTTCTTCACTCAGTTACTACATATGGCGGAGAGCCTCGGCCAAGTTTGGTAAACCTAACGTTAAGCCGTACGGCGTGCCGAGCAACGTCTAATTGTACGTCAGGCTGTGGGACTACGTTAGGCCTCAAAGTATAACGTTAGATGTGACGCCAAGACAGCGCATATTCGCATTCGCATCCCCCTCCCGCTGCGCCGCCAGCAGTTCGGCTGGCGTCTTAGTGACGATGATGCCTTTGCTTAAGGCTGCGCCGACAGCTTGCATGCGAAGGCGATGCATGCATGTTGTGGGGTGTCGGTGGTCCAGCAAACCTGCACGCCATCATCGTCATTACGGTGGTTCCTCTTTCGGAGCAAGGGGAAGTCCTTAGTCTCTATATAGTTTTCGGGATTTGCAGTCAAAGCGCTCGTTTCTGGGCGCGCAAAACGGTATTCGAGCTTTTGGCCTTTCATCGAGCGGGTGTGGTTTAGCAGTGCCACGGAAATGTTAGCGTGCGGTTAAGTACGCCGAATAGCTACACCAGGTTTAGGGTTCTTTAGCGCACCATTGCGCACTGAAGAACCTGCAGGTTCACTTTCGTGCACGTCGCGTGCACATGCGTTTTTGTTTTCCCCCTTATTTAGGAAAACCATGGCTGCTGCATGCGTCGCAGTTTCGAACCGGTGGATATCGGTTATGGGTTAAGCCGAGCAATCCCCCTGTTTGAGGTGTGTTCTGGTCACCGTGCTTTGTACAATCTCCAAGTGAGGGATACGTGCCGTGTTCCTTGGTCAGCCTGTCCCTTGGTGTTCCTTCAAAGACGACGGCGTAAATTCGCGTGCCCTGCTCGCGCGTGCTCGAGTCCGTCAGCCATATTCGCTGAGCCACGACCTGCTGCCTCGTCTTAAGCGCCGCGCCTAATAGATGCATCACCGTATACGGACGACTTTGCTTGTGTCTATCGGGACGCAACAATATTATGCAGCAGAACAGCGAATAAACGTGCTGGGCAGTCAATTGAGCAATGGCCAGAACGCATGCAGCGTTGTGTTTTGTCTGTTAAAGGAGTAGTGACACCAAATTTGCGTAGTTCGGTTATTTGGGTCCGTTGTGTCTGTACTCCATAAGACATAACGCACGAATTAGGAGTGGCCAAAGTGCTGCAGATGATGAATTACAGCGCCATTCGTGACATCAGTGTCGGTTTCGGCCGCTGAGAGCCCGGGGGCAAGCGCGGGGGCTCTACGGCGGCCACGACGTCACATTTTCTGGTCATGCCTACCTTTCACGACCCCCCCATCTTAATTAAAGATCAGTTCCGCCGCATTCAGCCGGTCTGAAACTGCTGTTGCGGCCGGCGGAGCGAAACAGGACAAAAGACACCGCAACCCCACTAAAATACTTTGTGTTGTTGTCGGTTTCGTTCCGATTAATATGCGTGTCGCTCGCTGAGGGTATTAGACCGGCAGGACGCTTCTACGTCACACCCCTCCACCGGCGGTACTTACTTCACAGAGCGGCTGGGTCGGGCGTTTCCGGGTCTCTCAAAACTTCGGCAATAATATCCATTTAAAATTGGTTCCAAGCGACGTTTGACGCTCAACATCGTTGGAAAGCAACTTGGCAGCTTTATGAAGCGAACCATATCAGTTTATAGAAATCTAACTTTGGTGTCAGTACTCCTTTACAGGCGGCGTCGTGTGAGAGGTACGGGACTTCCTTCATTCCGAACAACCATGCAGCAAGCTTGTAAGACCCACTCTAGACAGCGTCGGCGTAATACGCCTGAAGATTGGGAGTGGTGGCGTGGCAGGCTGACTGGTAAAAGGAGACGTGCGCGTTCTGGCCGCCATCCGGCGGCTCGGAGCCAGGAGCGCGCCCAGTTGCGACGCACTTAGCGCCGCTATGCGCGCCGGCATTCCTTGGGTCGCACGTCAGGACCGTCTATGTCGCTGGCTGCCATGCTTGCTGGCGATTCCGCCTGCACGACGGCGGTAGGGTACCGAAGCGGCGCGTCGAGACCTCCCCGCGTCGCTTTGTGGCTCCGCCGCACGAGGTCCCTCCTTTTTTTTTTTTTGCTCAGATTCATCGGATACACCGCGTGTGCTGTTAGCAGCGGAACGCTACTTCGAGAGGTGTCGATGTATGTAACTGCGTAAAAATGATGCGTTTGGAAGGAAAAGCAGAACATTCTTAGCTTGGTGCGTGTTGATTTTTTTTTTTTTTTTTTGTCTTGCGATTGAATTTTTCAGTGGGGTGGAGGGCACTGGAGAAAAAAAGCGTGTAGCCAGCATCACCGAGTTTCCAGTTATTTTTTACGTTCAGTCAGTCGGGATTCTATGAACTAGTTCTCGCAGTAACTAACATATAAGCAGGCTTACCTTATGGTACACCGTGAACGTGTGTGCACGCTGTTGTTGAGATGTTCTTAGTCGACCCCACCGTCCGTTTTGGCCCCTTTTTTTCCCCCTTCCCGCGCGGAGACGCAGGTTTCCTGCGACGGATAGCTTTTTTAATCGGATCGCGTTTATTCGCCGTTAGGTCGCCCAGATTGATGCGAATGAAGCGCTTGCTTGTATATTTTGCCTGTTTGCATGTGCGACCTATTTACTCCACTTAATTCTGTCTTATTAGTGCCCGCAGAGGGCGTTGTTTTCCTTTCCCCGAGAGGACCGTTTTCTGCGCAGTTAGCCCAGCAACAGTTAGCATAGCTTACGCTTAAAAGGAAAAGAAGAAGGCAGTTTGCAAACAAAGTAAAAGAGATGATTTGCGCTCGGCCGTTTTAGTACCATTAAGGTAATACACTTAGTCAATGCCCCCCCCCCGCAAGACATAAAACACAATCGTATGCTGAACAGTAATCACGTCCGAAGCATTGGTGGCAGCACATTTTGTATTGCGCATTTTTTGTTTCTTTCAGTAACCCAAAACTTCATAATTGAGAAAAAAAAAGGGGGGGGAGGGGCGGGAGAGGACACGGCTTTTCTATCCTTCTCGGTGGCACCTTTGCCACAGTTTCGCAGGAAATAAAACTGGCGAAAAGCATACAGCAAAGCCAACTTGGTCCTCACCGCGAGGGTTTCGAGGCGCTCGAAAGTAGAAGCAGCCAGGCGAACACTACCGCGCAGTGGAGAGGTGTCTAACCAAACCCTACACGATTCGGTTTAAAAACACGGTGAAGCCCACCAGACGTGCAAAAGAGGCATCCACAGGGAACGCAAAAGACAAGAAAAGTAGGCGTGGTGGCGGCGGGACAAGAGCCGACAAAGGCAGTAAGCGTCGAAGACTTCGAGGCGTGTCCCGTGCATATGTTGGAGTATCACCTTCCAAATGGGTTTACTTATCAGGACGACCGTCGCCGTCGCTCAGTTTGTGTTCTTTCAGCTGCCACTGTGTGCCGGTGGCGTTTGAAAAGGGCCACTTTGAAACGGAACACGAAACCGTGCGGGGGGCCGGAGCTCGGTGTTGATGATGGCGCCGTTTCCGGCCGACCTTCCCCACTTGTCGCTGGCTCTTTCTGCGCCTCGCGCATCGCCGATGCGATGCGCTTCGTCGACCCTAGCGCCCATCCTGTTCCTCTAGGTCGTTTCGATTCCGGCGCGCGCGCCCGCGCGCTTTTGTGTGCGTGCGTGCGTGCGTGCGTGCGTGCGTGCGTGCGTGCGTGCGTGCGTGCGCGCGCGCGCGCGCGCGCGCGTGTGTGTGTGTGTGTGTGTGTGTGTGTGTGTGTGTGTGTGTGTGTGTGTGTGTGAGAGAGAGAGAGAGAGAGAGAGAGAGAGAGAGAGAGAGAGAGAGAGAGAGAGAGAGAGAGAGAGAGAGAGAGAGAGAGAGAGAGAGAGACTTGGCCAGCAGCAATCGTTGTAGCATCGCGCTAGTTTGGTTTCAGAAACAATTTTCACAAGAGCGGTGCCGTTATATTGTGTAACGTTGTGTAGTGGCGCTTTAGTTCAGACGTTGAAGGCATTTTGAAGGTATGCAGTGCCAACTAGCAGCACACCGCTCTGAACACCACTGATACCCTCTCTCCGCTAACCCCCCCCCCTCCCACGCCCGGCGCTATTACCTGCTGAACGCGTAATTCGACCTCAAGAGCGCAAAAGAAAAAGTTACGCAAAAAAAAAGAAGGAAAAACCTGCGGTGGCTGTGCATTATATACTTCGCATTTAAAGGCATTTTTCTCCGCGAAGCGTGCAGCGAAGGTACCAGTCTCTCCTGAGCCGTCGGCCGTATATAGCGAGTGCGAATGCGCCGTGGCCTTTTTGGAGAGGCGATTTTAGATCTCTTTTCTTTCTTTTCTTTTTCTTCGTTCGGCCATATTTCACCGATGGCCCGCTTTGTGCTCGGAACGACTTTGAGGCGGAACGCGAAAAGAGAAAACAGAGCGCCTCTTTCGTTTGTGCACTTACGAATCCACGTCGGAGTCAAAGGGCATGAGTGTGATGATGGCGGGCCGACTTCCGCGTCCCTTTGTCAGCGGCATTCCTAGCTCATTCGAATCCCTCCTAGGCAGCGGAAATGTCATAATCTCCTAAGCTTAGCCGACGAGGGGAAACCGTACGACGAAGGGGACATAATTGGCCACGGGCTGCGGGGAAACCGTAGACGAGGATGAGCACTTGGCACTTGGTAGACGAGGATGAGCACTTGGTTGAGGCGCGCTCAGCACTCTGAGCTACAGGTATACACAGCATGCAGCGTCACAATTCATTCACGAGGGACAATAATGTCCGGGCATTTATTAATAACCCTGAATTTGAACATTTAGCGGTCTGGTGAAAAATCTCGCCTCCTCTCCGAGCGTTCACGCAGAGTGAAGGTTGCGTGTGGACCGAGACGGCCGCCACGACTTGCATGCGATGCGGAGCTCTGATTTGTGACACAGGCGCAGATGCGCACGACGCGCCTCTCCTGTGACAGGCTGACCCCTGCAAGGTCCCGAGCTGAATCATGCCACGTGCACCGGTGGCATCGCTGACTGTCCAACAAGCGGGCCCGTCGCGCTTTTTCCACTGGAAGAACGCAAATGTACTACCGGCACTCAGTCGGCGACAGCTTATTTGCGGCTCAACGAAAAGTCCGATGGAGGAGGCGGTAGGGGAAGGGAAAGGGGGGTAATCGAAAAATCAGGGAGCATAGGTAGTTCTCCCGGCTCAGTGCCCCTAGTAGAACACATGGCTTGAACACGCGGCTGCGCCCACGCTGCGTTGAACGGCCGCGTGTTATCAGTCCGTAGCATCAATTAGCGAGCCTAGTGATGTTTTCTGCCGTTTCATCGTAAGGTCGGTCGTCTGTTCCAGCATAGCATATTACGTTTGGAGGGGGCCGAGGTGCCGCGCCTCAGTTCAGAGCCGTTACATACGAAAAGCCGGCGTCTTCTTCTTGTTCATTTTTTGGCCCGCGATCAGAAGTGTTCACCTTTGACTCCGTTTTTTATTGTTATCCGCACGAAAGTGACCTTCCCTCTGCATGAGCCTCGCCCTTGGTGATCGGCATGTTTACCTTGCTTGCTTCGTAGGATTTCACCTTTCGCATACATCGTTGAATGCTTGTTTGTCGGGAAACGCTGTTTACGTCGCGGAGAAATCTGTATCTACGAAGGGTAGGATTTCAAATGTTGAGTATTTTTCAGCGTGGTTAGCGACGTCCTAAAAGAAGCAGCCAAAAAGGTACGTGCGATGACCGAAGCGAAGCGGCTGGTCCGACAATTAGTGGAGGTTGAGTCGATTACAGCTAGTACTACTGTGGGGAGAATTCCGTTTTGGCTGCGGACAACCGAACTCTCGCTCAGGTAACTATTGGGGTAAAATACTTGCTGTTTTTTTTTAATTTATTTTGTTATCGATGAGTGCTCACTGGCTGCCCTTGAAGGGTGATCGCACGATTTAAAAAAATAAGACATTTTAAGGAAGTTTCGCTGAAAATATCGGCAAACGATACTTTCTGCACCGTGGAATGGTTTAATTAACTGAGCGAGAGTTCAGTTTTCTGAACTTACAACTGAATCAAGGGCCGCACCCATGACGATGGCGATGCGCACATTAAAAGGGAAAAAAAGAACTTTTTAACGAGGTTTCTCGCCACGGCGCATTTCTTCCACTCCAATGTCAGCCTGCCGTTTCAATTTGTGTGCCGCGTCACACGTACATGACTCGTGCACGAAGTTCGTCGAGGGCTCGATGTAATTGGATGGATACAGCTGTAGTCGACAAATGGAAGACCGTGTAGCAGCTCTGCGCGACGCTGTTCTTCACTGCTAACCATTGAGCCCGATCACACGCCACGTTTGAAAGTTCGTTTCCCATTTCCCGCGCTATTTATATCATATCCGAAAAGCACATTTAATTGTGGCTGACTTTCGTTGGCGCCGAGGTTAATCAATTCCGTTGTTCGTCTCCAAGTACCGCGAACACTGCGTAGCACACAAAGGCGCTGGCTCCCAGAAACGAACGCCAGTTCACGCCACTTTCAGGCGTCAACTGATCACTGAACTCCGGTACCACAACACTCCAGTTGCAGCTGGGATGAGAAGAGTGTACGGCGTTCTGACTTTTCCAAACCGAACCTGCGGATAATGGGGGAAATGCGCACTTGTCCAAACTTTTGCTGCATAGCGTTTCACGACGGTACGGGGCGCAGGTGAATCGAGCTTAGCGAAATTTTGCCACGAATTGTGCGGTTCCCTCTCCTGGGTTCGCAGAAAGCATTTCTCGAAGCCTGGTCCCACACATGCGGCGGGCGAGGCGCTGGAGAACAACGCGGCACGAGCAGCCGTGCCGGCGTTGGAATGCGGAAACCTTGGGCGTGGCCCCGCCTTGGATTGATTTACGCGGCTGCAGCTGCAGCAGGGGAGCGGCGGAGGTCGCAACCGCGAAGCTCAGCGGTGCTGGGGCTCGGGCCGCGCGAGCGCAGCTTCGCGGCCAAGGCCCGCGTTCTGCCGCAGCTGCGAGACGCGTGCCCGAGCAGAGTTCGTGCGCAGGGTTCGCACGCTGCGTCCGGCAGGGAGCGCTTTTTCCAGGTTTTTTTTTTTTTTTTTTTTGCGTGCAGGGCGACATTTCTTTCTTTTTTTTACGCATTTATTCATGTAATGGTCCGTGGCTCTAAATTCGATGGTGACAGAACGGAGTTCTTGAAAATCCGAGCCCTGCAGCTTTGTCTCGTCGAAAAGAAATGAGTGAGTGAGTGAAATGTTGAGTGAGTGAAATGTGTACTGGAACTGAGTGACAACAAGAAAAAAAAAAACGATCTTTTTTGCAACCTGGCGGAAATAACGTCACGTTGTTTAGCCGGCTCGGTTGCGAGGACGACAATCGCTCGTTTGGACAAGTAAAAAAAATAATTGGCGCAGCTTGCACTAGTTGCGCAAGGCTGGAGAAACAGCGCAACTGGGGGTCGACCGAGCTTCTCCCCACACTGACAGTGGATCCCAGTGGAGAGGGAGCAGCCGGACCCCAGCAGTGCAAAGCCGTTGAAGCAAAGACCATCGAAGTATGTTCAGTGTTTTATTCAGCAGCAGTCGTCGTCATCCCTTTCGTCGTCGTCATCCGA
The DNA here is from genome assembly GCF_048455015.1 of Haemaphysalis longicornis. Taxonomy (NCBI): domain Eukaryota; kingdom Metazoa; phylum Arthropoda; class Arachnida; order Ixodida; family Ixodidae; genus Haemaphysalis; species Haemaphysalis longicornis. Next base: position 398,914,298 of record NW_027526203.1, read on the forward strand.
CGGCACAGCCGCGTAGGACAAATCCTCTGGTAGCGCGTCCTCGCCTCGGTAGACCTCCACTTCGTCAGCTGGTCCGGTAGCCATCTCCACGTGTGGATTGTGGTTGGTTGGTTGGTTGGTTGGTTGGTTGGTTGGTTGGTTGGTTGGTTGGTTGGTCGGTCGGTCGGTTGCCTCAGAGCATGGCACATACCCACGGGGGGGATCGGTCAAGACTCTTCGTACATAACCAGGATGTGACTTATATTACTTTAGATGCCAAAATTAAAAAATAAAATACAGAACAGAAAATATTTTTAGAATGTGAAAGTAGAGCCAGGAAGAAAAATTTAACAAATGTGAATGCTTAGCTGACTTGCAGGGAAACCGGCCTGTCGCCGCAACATGAGTGAAGGCGGACACAACAACATCCCTGTGGCAAACTCCTAGGGCGGAAGCGCCTAGTGACAGAACAGCGGAAGTAGATAGCGGAAGGTGGAGCCGAATAAAGGTTGACTCGAAATGCGGGCGTCGCATCCGGGACTAGCTGCGGCAGTTAAAACGAAAATGTTCTATATTTTCCGGTTCATCACAGAAAGGGCATTGCGGAGATGGAGCCAGACCAGATCTATGAAGATAAAAATTTAATGGGGAAATTTTGCATCGAAGTTTAGTGATTGCTACCTCGCATATCCTTGGTTCACAAAACATCGGCTTCCATGCATAACGATTGTGGTTATAGTCCCTAGAAGAGACAGCGTCTTGCCGATAAGTCTGAAGTAGTTGGAAACGCCTAAATCTCGCCCCCAATAGAAGGCTAACATTTGGACATCGCACGACCACGGGGCCACCAAGAGACAGACTGGCTAATTGATCAGCCACTCCATTGTATGAGATTCCTGCATGTCCTGGAACCCACACTAGCCTAACCTAATCTTTTTCGGGTGTTAATGCGGTACACACAGAGAGGGAGCCAGAAAGAGTGACAGCATCGGATAATCTGTGCTGAAGTTTTTTAAGAGCCAAAATTATTGCAATAATTCCGCCTGAAAAATATGAATATACTAAGGTAACCTAATTGAAAAGGGCCAATCGAGGGACTGGGAGAATATTCCGACCGCAGCCTTCTCGTCGCTTTGCGAGGCATCGGTAGCAATGACGACATGCGAATGAAGGGTGGTGAAATGATCCTTCAGCAAACCATTGAGGAATCGGGACGGCAACATCTTTGCACTCGGGGTAAAGATATCATCAAAATTTATTTCCACAGATGACACACTAATACAAGGAGGGGGGAGCCGAAAAAGTTCTGCGTGAAGTGGCTGAAGCCATGATTGTACGATAGGCAACTGGGAGAGCTGGAACCGGGGCCACTGAATTCCTTGAAAAAAATCAGGCCTCACAGGGAAAATGAACTGTGCGTCGTTCACTGGAGACTCAAACAATTCCAGAAAGGTTAATGCGGTCAATAATTGAAATCTGTACTTCAGTGGGGGAAATCCTGCCTCAAGGTGTAAAATAGAGTTAGCGACGTATTTTGATAATCCCAAGTGTAATCGCAAAGCCATTCTCTCAACCAGAAATATGGGATGTACATTATACGCAGCACAACTAGAAAATAGGACACAGCCTAACTCCAGTACCGCGCGAACATAACTCCGATATTTCATTAACAGTGTGTCTCTATGAAACCCGAATTTATGGTTATATAGCCTACGGAGCACGCATGCAGCTCTTTCTCCTTTAGCAGCAACATGTTTAATACGTTTGAATATGGCGGCCGCAAATTTGAAATTGGTCCAGTTAGACGGGCATTGCCTTCTATGAACTTCCTTTCAAACCGCTTGCCTTTGATTATACGCTAGTGCGCAATCTTCATTCCACCACGTACTATTGCCATCTTTTTGGGAACAAATAATCAGTTGAGAAGTCTTAACAGCATCCGAAAGGATGGATGTAACTTGAACTGCACTGCGTTCCTGACTACCGGATGGAAGTGATTGAAGTACTACCTTTACTTTGTTTTTGCATACGGTGTAAGTTGGTATGCCGAACGATACGAGCTCATGGGGACCTGTAGGGGCACACTATTTCGAATACAATAGGAATATGGTCACTACTTGTAGTGTGATCCAAAGTAGACTACGAAGAGATAATTGCATGCCGGAGTTAGACGAAGTGAAGTCTAAGACTGAACTAGTCGAAGTACGATTTTGGAGGAAGCGGGATCACGTCCAGAGCAGGACTGGGGCGAAGGGTGCACCCTCCATTAGGGGGAGAGGATGGTGAGTGCTGGTTGGTTGGTTCCTTATGTCATGGCGCGTACCCACGCAGGGGATTGGCCAAGAAGCTGCCTGTAATAATTAGGCTGTGACCCGGTTTATTTTAGAGAGAGAAAAAAAAAGAAGTACGAGAAAAAAACATTGAGAGTAGAAAAAGAAATCTTTGGATAGAACAGGATTGTCAGGAAAAAAACTTGCGAATGAAGGCATAGCTATCTAGTGCTGTGAAGGGATAGCTGGACAGATTCGCCGTCATCGTCTTCGGTGCGGCGGACCCGTGGTTCACGTGCGCTCGGGGTTGCCTGCTACGCTGGACGGATTTGTGTCGGCCTAAACAAGATAAGGACCGGTTGACTCGCACGGCTGTCGTCGAGTGTCGTGACATTGAATGTGTTCTGCCTTTTGGCGTACGTGCACTGGTGACAGTTCCCAAAGGTAACTGGCACCCCCTTTTTCCTTTTGAATAAGTACAAAGCTCAAGGCGCCAAGACTATCGCTAACTACATCGTTTTGCTCGTTGAGTTCGTAAAAAGAAGTTCAGCTGAGATGCGCACGGAGGCACAAAAATAATGGCATATATTCAGTAAAATGGGCATCGGTTGTCGACAACCGACGTCCCGATGTAAAGGGGAGCATCCAATCATCATCGTCATCAAATGATAGCGGCGCAAAGGAATTCACTACGACATCGTTAGCAAGCGGATCATAAATCGCCAGCTCTGTGCGGGAAAAAAAAAGAACAAAATGTCGGAGAACGATTAGGTCAGATCGCAAGTTCTCAACGGATGTGATGCAACGCTCGTCTCATATTCACCTCCTTGTGAAATCCGACGTGACATTTCAAGCAAGCATCACTGGGTACTGTCTACGCTTTCTTCTTTTTGCATCTTTATAACACCTTATTTACATGATACTGGATAACCCGATACTGAGCCCGAATTGAATTAGCAAATTTTTCGAACTGTTGTTTGTGACTTCACCGTGTGATCCAGCTCAAGTAATATATTTCACCATTTCTAGAAAGTCTACGTGAACCTATTTTTAACTCTCGGAGGGAGTGAAAACAGCAGGCATCATTCGCGGCCGCCTCGCGAACTATAATGCAATGATGTCGCACGACACTGTGGTTCGATGCTATTTCGGTCTTCAGAATTTGAATCCCCCCCCCTCCCCACTTTTATGTTCTATAGAGACATTTTACTTTTCTACGCGCGTGTTGTTTATAAGCCAGACCTGACCTTGCCACTGGCTTAGTGTCGTTGCAGATAACGTCATCAAATCAGCAACTATGGCGCTGCGATGGAAACGCATTCTTCGAACGCTTTAATTTTTATTGTGGAAAAATGCGCATAACTCGGCCGAAATAATTTAGGATATGGGCTAGACACTTTGTACTTCGACTATATTATAACTATCTTCACTGACAGCGAGCTTGCAAAGATGGGACAGGGGGAATTCATTCATGTAGGGAGAATGTATAGCAACGTGTTTGTAGTTATGACAGGACGTGCAGTCCAACACAACAAAACAATGCACATTTTGCTGATGGGTTTTTCGTGTGCTCTGATAAATTCGTCGATATGCAACAGCGTGGCCTCAGCATTGCGTTCGAGCTGATTAAAAGACGTACCCTTAAATGCATGAAAAACAGCTCATGTACACGCATATGCGAACGAACACTAAAACCATTTTCAATTGGGATCGCGTTCCGACTAGAATGTGTCGCGACCGTCATTTATTGATTTTTTTTCCGTTCGATTGGATCTAAAAAAATTCCATCACTTTAATTTCTTTTTCCCACTGTGCTATCGATCTCGTGCGAACGTTTATTTTATAACTTTGTGGCTGAAACCCAAAGTTTTCATTTGTTGCTCAAGCGCAAAAGAGAAAACAGCAGGCTCCAGCTGTGCGCCCGCCTCGCGATGGACGTCTCACTGGCATGCAACGTGAGTGGACGATATCTGGATCAGCTCTAATGTTAACGTATTTTCAATCGTTAGTGTACTTTCTGTTCGGGTAGCTTTACAGGTACAGCAGCTTTTTGCAGCTCGGTACACTAAGTTAGGGCCCAGATTTGATTTGATATGCGTGTTCGAAATCTCGTTTCCGAACTTTCCAGCGTTTCGTCATGCCGACTTCACCACCCAACTGTGCGAAGCGAACGGTAATGCGAAAATTGCACTTTCAAGCGAACATTTCTGGTGAAAGGAAAAAGAATACATCATCATGGTCATCATTACCATCAGCAGCAGCAGCAGCTTGCGTCCAATGCAGGACGAAGCTGTAGGCCTCGCTCAAAGCCGCTTCCATCGCGACCCTTGTCGAGTTCATTCTTCTCCCCCGAATTTTTTTTTAGTTCATCCATCCCTCCATCGAATCAGTGGCGTCTTCGTCTGTTTCGTTTACCATCCCTTGGCAACCATTCCGTTAACCGAGCTCGTCCGCATTACATGCAATGTCCAAGCATTTCTTTCGCTTAATTTAACTAAACTAGAATGTCTTCTACGCAAGTCCATTCCCTAGTCCGCGCATGCTGTTTGGGCAATGTCTGTTTTGAGAGTATGGTAGAAGCCCCGAGTCGAAAAGATGTTGCCCGTAATGACTTGCGTAATTAGCACCAAACAAGTGCGGAAGGAGTCAAACGTTGGCGCTAACTGCGTGTATTTTGAAAAGAACAAGTCCTTGTCTGGTTGGCGGTGGGTGATATGGTCGCTTGGGGAAGAGGAACAATTGTGTACCAAAGTACGCTCAGTGCGCTGTTTTATGCAGCAAATCGTGAACTGCCCACTGGTCCAACCGAAAACAATTTCACAGCCCCGTAGCGGCGCCCCGCTGTGACCTAACCGTAGCGCCAAAAATAACTACGGGCTTTAGCCTAACCCCGCTGGCGTACGGCGGGGTTTATATCGTGCGGAAAGGGGGAAGCACTAAAAAAACGAAAGGGAAAACGCGAAAGGAAGAAAAAAAACACACACACAAACACACAACTACAAGGAAACAAAATTAATCCAAAGGAAATAAATTATTCGAAATAAAAATAAAGAAAACATCGAGATGATGCGGTACTTATAACCTTATGATTGTTTTGTTTTTTCGCAGTGAAATTGCAAAATGGTTGATCGCTATGGTGAGAGTACACATAGCAGCCGCATATGGTTAAAGCGTAGCTTGCGACACGAAAATAATTATATGTAGTCATTACGTCAAAGTTACTTTGTCCATGACCCCCCCCCCCACCTCCGACAGACACACGCACACACAGGGTCGAAAATTTAGGCGGTGGGGGGTGCGTACACAAGTGCCCCCCGTGTCTAAGCGAATGTGCGGCTCGTCCGGCCCAGATGTGTGTGTTTGGTGGCGATGTTGACTTGCATGTTGGTGCCACGTGAGGGAAGGCTGACGTCATGATAACCACCTGTTCGCTGTATACGTATGCATACATATGAACAGACGTCATTCGGTTTTGCAGGAGGCTTTTAAAAGAATGCATTGAGTGGCACTCGCGTAAACACTGCGACAAACGCGTTGTCTCTCCACGTCACAATCGTTTTGTGAACTTCTTGTTTTTGCTTTTTACCGGCAGCTGTTCCAGGAAAAATCTGCGGCACAAAAAATGCCGCAGTACTGCTGGTAGCGCACTTCAAAGCGGGCTATGGTTTGTGGCTGTGCGCGTGACGTGGGGTGTACAAACATCTTTCAGTTGCGCTTCCATCGCTATGTCGCGAATTTAGCCCCAAGGGTTAAGCAGCAGAGGCCCCGCCCCTCCAGACATCCCATTAAGAGCTGTGTGTGACCGACTATTATCGGGTTAAGTCGTATCAGGAGTAGAGCGCATTTAGTGTCCGTCTCCCCCAAATGGCGGGTGCCAAAATGTGGGCTCTAGTGTGGTAAGGAAAGATGTTGCCCCAACCCTGTACCCCTTGCAACGCCGCTTCTGCGAGGCTCCAGGCACCCTCTACCATAATATGTGGGGCTGTGATAAGACCCCCCCGCCCTTCCCCTCCCCTGAGCACTGGGAGAAAGCACTGTCCAACTCGGACCCTGACGGCCAGCTTTGGCTGGTGAAGAGAGCTTAAGCAGCCGGACGGTCTCAAGGGGTCCTGGAATAAGGACTCTTCCATAAGGCTAAATGCTCCATAGAGACGTTTATTCTCTCTCTCTGTCTCCCAAATGGCGCCGGAGTACCTTGGGGTAACTTCGGGGCACCTTGATGTTCGGGGCACCTTTGCGTTGGCGAGGTACCTTGATGGTACCTTCGGTGCACCTTGATGTTGACAGTCTAGGGTAGGGTGCCTTGATGCTGGCCTGTCAGCGAGCGAGAAGGTGCCCGTTTTGGGTTCCTCCCTGGAAGCGACGCCGTGGCGGTAGAGTGTACTAGAAGTTTAGAGTGGCCCGAGCGGCGGCCTCTCCCATTGCTCCGCCGGGTCGACTTTCGCGCAGAAAATAAAACCGGTATAGCGGCGGCGCTGCTGTCGTCAACAACTGAACAGCCGGCGCTCCCCGGCACCAGCTCCCAGCCTGCGCGCGGCAATATTTGCGTTGCTCGCTGCGGGGTTTTGCGCCTGCGAAGCTGATTTATTTGGATTATGAGGTTTAAACGCGCCGGCGCTACACAGGCGATGAGGCAAGCGCTACTGGAGGGCTCCGGATTAATTTGACCCACCTGGGGATCTTAACGTGCGCCGAAATGTCGAAGACACGGGCGTTTTTTCGCTTTTATCCTCCATCACAAAAGCAGCCGCCGTGGCCGGGAATCGATCCTGCGCCTTTGGTCAGCTGGCTCAGAAAGTAGACGCAGAAACGTTATGACTCCGCTTGAGCAAACTTTAAACTAGTACCACCCGCCATAAAATTATCGACCTCCCCTCCTCCCCCCCCCCCCCCCCCCCCCCCCAACGATACTTTCTCATTTTGTATGCATTTTCTGAAAACGTTAATTGTTGATATACAGTAATCTCTCGTTAACTCAAAGTCGTAAAATTAGCTGAAAATTTTCAGATAAGCGCGCGGCGTTTCGAGTTAAATCAAATGCAGAAAATTTGTAGCCAGGTCCCTGAAATAACAGCTATATATATAGTGCTGCTAACAAGAGCACTATTGCACAGGGGAGATTTCGTAATAAAGGCAAAATAATTCGCAGGAAAAAGAAACTTTTATTATTGCAGAAGAAAGAACTGTGTTGCGCTCGGCTGATTCGCGTTCGCATCTGTATCCCAGAAAAGCGTACCCGAGAATTGTCAACGCATCGCATGAATTGGTGGTCGCCACCGCTACATTCTATCTTGTTATAAAGCAGACGCAGCATGTATGTTGTTTTCTGGCGTTGTAGGCACTTCTGGAGGCTCCTCCCCGTCCGCATGATCAGCTGCGTCGTCCACAGCTATCTTATGCGCAAAACAGCATTAATTCCGGTAACGGGGACTCGTAGTCCGCGTAAACTTGCACTTCACGACCGCGTTCGGCGAGTAGTGGGAGTAATCATTCGAAACGGGGACCTTATCAGCTGCCTGCAGCGGACTTTGCTTGTGTCCTCTCTGCCAGTATTTCGAGACATCCGTGGTCCTCCGAAAAAACGTTTTGAGATAAAGGGGGCAAATGCGTACCGCCTATGGGAGGTAAACACGGTGAGAAAAAGTTTCGAGAAGATATTTTGAGATATAGCAGAGTTCGAGTTAACGAGGGATTAATTTGACGGACAGGCCCTTCCCCTTCTTGACTGCGCATGAAGCAAAAGCGGCGGGGCGCACATTCTATGCTGCAAAAAGTTTACTGTTTTTTACGTTCCTAGTTGGAACGAAAATACCAAAAGCCTTCCTCTGGGATACCCCTACCGTTGATGCGTGTACTGTCGTTAGTGGGCTTATTTAATTAACCTACTTTGTCGCAGACACTTGGTAAGAAAGCGTGTACTGAAAACGAAGTGCCAAGTCTGCGGGACCAACTACTGCTTCCTAGATGCAGGGGACGATGCCGCTGTGTTTACTACCTCTTGTAATTTGGGGGACTTCTGAATCCTTCCGCGCATTTTTTAAAGTTTATTAGCGATCTCTAGGACGTTTTTACCGGTTGCTTCAGCGACAAGGAGCTCCACCATGACAGCGTTATGGATGTGCTGCAGCCCTTATTCACAACAAACACCTTAACGGCGTTGGTTGCGACCAGCACGTGAGACCTTGACCGCAGATTTGGTTTGGTTCTGTATACATTTCGACACGGATTCATTTCTACATAAAATGTTTAAACAAGTTCCGTGATTACATGCGGAGGTGGGAGCAACACCTTAAACTTAGCCGTCGCTAATGATCGAGGGCGAGTTATGAAAATACGTTGACCAAAAATGTCAATTTAAATCTCCGTGTTACCGTTATTCCTTTACATGTGTAGACTTTGTGCATGATTTCCCGCGTTACATTTCATTTGCTGGGCTATTGAAAATGAAAACAAAATGTGTATTTGTTCCAGTTCCGTTTATT